>NC_133460.1:106639459-106962959 GCF_048565385.1 Saimiri boliviensis
AGTAGCAGGGATTACAAGTCTGTGCCACCATGCCTGGCTAATTTTTGTATTTTTAGTAGAGACTGGATATCACCATGTTGTCCAGGTTGATCTTAAAACTCCTGGCCTCAAGTGATATGCCTTCCTCAGCCTCCCAAAGTCCTGGGATTACAGGTGTGAGCCACCATGCCTGGCCCAACATCACATTTTCATTCTCAGGAATTGAATATCAACGTTCCCTTTAACTTTTGAGAAACCTGCAGCATTTTCATGTATTTTACTCGCAAATACTTAAATCTATTTTTTTCATCTCTTTATTCTCTAGTTAATTTTTACCTTTTCTTTTCCTGTTACTAGAATTTCCTACTATTAGGATCACATGCAAATGCCTGCCAAGAACACATTCAGATCTTCGACAAAAAATGCAGTGACGTAAAAAAGGATAGAAAGTCAGGGAAAGGAAGAAAGGCAGTAGACAAAGAAACAAAGCGTATTCCATGTCTGACATGTGCCAACTGCTTAGTGAGATCACTTTTCTGATTTTCACTGGACAGTTGGATGGTTTGGGGCCGGGGGGTGTCCCTGAAATTAGATAAACATTAACAAAATGCTTATCTTAATGGCTGAATTTAGAACAAGTTTTCCAGTGATACCTATGGTTTTTAAAGGAGTTATCCATATTCATGGATATTTGCTTGAACTTTTCTTGCTCTTAGGGAATAAGATGATTACAAGTTAGCCATTCTCAGTTAATTATTAGCATTTGATGTTATTATAAGGACATATTAGAAGCAGTGAGTTTAACAGCATAAGCAAGGATTTTTAATATATTGTAATTTAAGAAAAATGGAAAAGCTAATATAAATTTCAGTATTTTTTTAGGATGACTTTAAAGGTTTTTCTTAATAATTCCCATGTATGACTAAACTTCTTGGGAGAAGAACTGCTACTTTTCTTATGAGTTTCCTCTTAGCAGCACCTCTCATCGAATCTAGTTGAATAGATTGTTTTCTCTCTGGTTTCAAGTTCTCTTAATGCTATTTTCTGTTCTCAGTGAGATAACTGGCCATATTTTCTCTGTCAGAATGATTGAAATCTATGATGCTATTCATTAGAAAATATAATGAGCTTCCTTAGAAAATTGTTCCAGGGTATACTATCCTAATTTTATTTGACAAGTAAAATTCTGTTCATTATTTTATTGCCTTTGAAAAGCTCTCCAAAATGTGCAAGTTCTTAGAAGAATTGAAGAGGTATTCAGGATTCTCTTCTCTTCTCTTCTCTTCTCTTTCCTGTTTTCTATCTCTCTTGTTTCTGCCAGTGATGGGCATTGTAGTATGAATATGAACCAGAGGCTGGAGGGTGGGCCTGAGGCCTGAGAGAAACCGCTTCAAGGGAGGCAGGTGGGGAAGGAAGGGAGAAGGAGTTTTAGAAGTCACCTAAGAGACAAGTCATTTGTTATATCCATAAATTACATTTGTGTGGATTGGGATTTACTGTAGCTCCATGGCCTTTCATATATACATGTACTATGTTTACTCAATATTTTGCAAAAAGCTGCTTTACAAATCCTTATCTGTATTGTATACCCTCTTCCACAAATCTGGTGGGAGTAGCATTGTATAGGAGAGCACAGGTTTTAGAGCAGTGTTTCTCAAAGTGTGGTTTATGAAACTCCTGCCTCAAAATGTCCGGTGTTCTTCCTTAAAGTGCAGGTTTTTGAGCTCCACTATAGATGTTGAGTCAGAATTTCTGGGTTTGAAGCAGGGGGAGCTGAAGGTTTAAATAATGTTCCTGGGTGATACTTTGTGCACGCTAAAGTTTGAGAAACCACACTGCTTTGGAATTACACTAATAAATGGTTTGGGTCTTTGAATACAATGTGAATGGTGTCCTGTAGCTCTACCAGGACTCTGTTAATAGGAGTTAGCTGTATGACAGGCAAACTAAGTTAAATGTTTTTATACCACTACTTCTGTGATTGTCAGTAGTATTTGTCATAGTGTTTCTGAAAGACTGCAAGGTTCTACATGTCCTTTGAATCATTGGAGAAACACTGAATCATGTTCAGCATCATAATTGATGCTGAGCAGATTTTATGACATTTTATTCACAGCCTTAAAAGTGTATAATTTAAATACAGACTACATGCTTAACAGTCTACAGATAGAAATAATGATTAGCTGTGAGTACCTTATTTCATGAATAGACTACATAAGAAAAGCTAAAATATATGTTAAACGTTTGTGATACCTCTGATTCTTTCATCTGCTTTAGTGAGGTGTTATAAGATTCTACTGTTACCACAGTCATTGTTTCCCTGTACTTGTGAATGATTTATCATTGATCTAAGTGTTGGAATTTGGTCTTTAAATTTCTAGTGAAAAGTTTTGTTTTGAACCTTTTGATTTGTGTTAAGAATTCGCTTATTTTTTCTGCTGACTTTGGATTCTTCCATTGAGGCAGTTTTTCAACATTTGTTGAATACTTACTATGGTTTTGGTAGTAGTCTCTGTCTTAAAGCCAGGAAAGACTGAATATGCCATGATCCCAGAATCATGGGTAGGAATGGAGAAAGGGAAGAAACAGCAAAGAGCTGTAAGCCAGTAGTAAGTGTGCCAGTAAACAGGGTCTAGAGCACAGCAGTTGGGTTTGGAAGAATTACACACACTTGGCTAGAATGTATTATAGTCAAGATCTCCGCCTGTGTTCCCTAATGCCCTGAGCCTATTTTCTTGTCTCTTAGGTGGGGGTAGAGCTCCTATACATAGGGTAGACAGGAATAGTAAATGAGAAAAATGTGTGAAATAGTACCTGCCCTAGTAAGCACTCATTAAGTGATAGCTGTATTATAAAGTATTATTCAAACAGAAAAAGCAGTGTGAGAACATACATGGACTATAAATAATTATTATACGTATTTGTCAGCTATATGCAAACAGACAATTAATTAGAAATTATGTGAGAAAACAGGTTCACGTGTGTAATGCTGGTTGGAAAATAATTCATTTTATTTACAATTTCAGGTACCAAAGCAGTCAGACTCACAGCCTAATTCTGATAACCTAAGTCGCCATGGTGAATGTGGGAAGAAGCAAGTGTCTTACAGAACTGATATTGTTGGTGGCGTACCCATCATTACTCCAACTCAGGTAAGATATTAACTCTTTTACTGTGTGAGGGTCTAATTATTGTATATTGATTTTTGTATTATTAAAACTAAAACATTGCGTCTTTGCTGAATTAGTACAGTACTCAATTACTATAAAATATTTTCATTTATTTCAGAAGTATTATGAAATATTTGGAAGTCACATAACATTGAACACTTGTCATGTTTTTTCTGAGCCTTTCTTCAGTGTACTTTTCACTTCAGAAGTGGAGAGATGAGTTCTATATTACATTTTGTAAACAGATTTTTTTTCACTTAATGAACATTTTCCAAGTCATCAAAAATCCTTTTATATCATTTTTAATGACTGTATAGTAGTTCTTCCATGGATTTACCATAAATTATAAATCCTCTGTTGGACAAATAGAGTTCTTTTCCTTTTTGTTTCTTTTACCTTTGTAAACAATGCTACAATGAATATTCTTAAGTTTGCAAGTAGTAATTTTTAAAATCTATTTTTTTCTACAACCTGGCCTAAGTGAGCTAAAGAGAGGACGCATTTTAACTAAATTATATCTCAGAAGTACTAATATGCTAAATTAAGTCTTTATTTGGGCTAAAATAGAAATTTATAAACAATTTTTGATGAAATTAAAACTTGTTTGAGCTTAAATTTTTTGTTTTACTATTGGAAAGGATAATTTGTAGTGGAAATTAAGTTACTAGTAGTTGAGAAACCAAGTATTTTAAAATAATCAATTGGTATTGCCAAGCTTGGCATTTTTATTACCTGTGTGCCTTTTGAACTTTGACTTTGACACTTTATAAATCTTTTAAATGAGATAGTATCACACTCAACGTTTTTCAGGTCTTTTGCTCGGGGAGGTGATTAGTGGGATTAGAAATCTTACAACATTCATTAACCATTGAGTGCTTGCTTTATGCTTGACAAAGGGTATGTTAATGAACAAAAATTCCTGCTGTCATAGGAATGTACATTTTTCACCAAAGTTGGATTAAAAAATAAGCTAGAATTGTGTATTTACTTTTTCCAAAAGTAGTGATTTTAAACTGTTAACCTTCTGGTTACTATGTAGCTAGATTAAGCTTCTTTCACTTGTATTATGACCTATGTTGACATAGGGGTAAGATGATTTTCCTGTAGTTGTGTTAAGATACTGTAGTAGTTTGTATCTGTGGTGGTTTTAATTTTGCTTAGAGTGAAGATTCTGTCGCATTGTAATTTTGGTATAGATACTTCAGTAGGTTCTATGGGGGGTGTAATTTAAAAAAATCTCATAGAATTTTATTGCATCATTTATTTTGTAGTATAGTTTTTTTTGTTTTGCTTGAGCCACCGCACCCGGCCTCAGTAATATAGTTTTAAATATTACAAAATAGTATCATAAAAGCATTTAGGCAATACAGTAATGAGAGAACACTAAATCTCATTTACATTAATTTATTCAGTATTGACTAAGCAGTGAGTTAAGTGCTAGGATTAAAAAGGTAAGTTAATAATTAGTGTTGACCTGTCTAAACCTAGAAAGGGTTGAAAGTTCCTCAAGATACGTGTGACTCTTAGGACTTAGATTTTCTCAGAAGATTTAGATATTCTAGAAATACACTTTAGGCTTACTTGTGGGATTCTAGATTGTCAGATATTGTAAATAGGGAACTGGCTGGGCACATTGGCTCACACATGTAATCCCAACATTTTGGGAGGCTGAGGCAGGCAGATCATTTAGGTCAGGCGTTTGAGACCAGGCTGGCCAACATGGTGATACTCTGTCTCTACTAAAAAATACAAAAATTACCTGGGTGTGGTGGCTCATGCCTGTAATTCCAACTATTTGGGTGGCTGAGGAACAGGAATCGCTTGAACCCGGAGGTGGAGGCTGCAAATGAGCCGAGATCGCACCATTGCACTCCAGCCAGGGTAACAAAGTGAGACTGTGTCTCGAAAAAAAAAATCAGTCAGTAAACAGACAGGGAACCAGTGCATCGAGGAACATGAAAACCTGAGTATAGTTTATTTTTATTTTTATTTTATTTTTTTGAGACAGAGTGTTTCTCTGTCACCCAGGCTGGAAGTACAGTGGTGTGATCTTGGTCACTGCAGCCTCCATCTCATGGGTTCAAGTGTTTTTCCTACCTCAGCCTCCTGAGTAGCTGGGATTACAGGTATGTGCCACCATGCCTGGCTCTGATTTTTGTATTTTTAGTAGAGACGGGGTTTCACCATATTGGCCAGGCTAGTCTTGAACTCCTGACCTCAAGTGATGATCTGCCTGCTTCAGCCTCCCAAAGTGCTGGGATTACAGGCAGGAACCACCATGCCCAGCCATTTTTTTTTTTTTTAAAAAACACTGGACTTATTTGTAAAACATATAACTACAACACTTTTAGAAAAGAGCGTAGGAGAAAATCTTGCTCTGTGACTAGGCAGAGTTGTGATAAATCAAAAGCACAATCTGTAAAGCAAAAATAGGTAAATTGGACCTCATCAAAATAAAAAATATTTGCTCTGTGAAAACCCTCTTAAGAGGATGAAAAGAAGAGCTACAAACTGGGAGAAAATATTTGCAAACCACATGTCCAGCAAAGGACTTATATCTAGAACTTATAAAGAGCATGTAAAGAACTCAGAACCCAACAGTAAAAAGCCCAAGAAATCAATTAGAAAATTCATGAACAGATATTTCATCAAAAGATAAAAAATACACAGGTGGTAAGCAAGCACATGAAAAGATGTTCACCATCATTAGGTAGTAGGGAATACAAATTAAGAGCATGATGAGATATTGCTGCACACCTGTCAGAATGGCTAAAATAAAAGTTAATGATAACGCAATGCTGCCAGGGATGAGGAGAAACATGATCTCTCAAGTGTTACTGGTGGGAATGAAAAATAGTATAACCACTCAGAAAAGCGCTTTGGAGGTTTTTTTTTTTTTCTTTTCTTAAATAAAAGTAAGCTTGTGATTACTATACAACACAACGTTTGCAGGCCTAGGTGTTTATTGTAGAGAAAGGGAAAATTATGTTCACACACAAACTTAGGTATGAATGTTGATAGCAACTTTTTTCCTAATAGCTAAAAGCGGGAAACAACTCAAATGTCCTTTAATGGGTGAACAGTTAAGCAGTTGGTTCTCCGTCCATTCCATGGAATACAGCAATAACAAGGAATGAACTCTAGAGAGAAGGGACAGACAGCCTAGACGAATCTCTAGAGAATTATGCTGAGTGGAAAAAGATAATCTCAAAAGATAACCTCCTGTATGCTTCCATTTACATTACGTTTTCAAAATGTCAAAGTTACAGTCTTGGAGAACAGATTAGTGGTTGCCAAGGGATTTGGGGGCAGGAGCTCTAAAGCTGCACAGGGAGCCTTGGGGTGATGACCAGTCCTGGGTCTGAAATGTGGTGGTAGTTACACAGATATACATATGTGATAAAACTGCATAGAACTGTATAGACACATAGACGAATGTATGTCAGACTGGTGGACTCTGAATAAAGTTTGTGGGTTGTACTAATGTCAGTTTCTTGTTGTTGATGTTATGCAGTTTCCCTCTGAGGGGAAACTAGTGAAAGGGTGCATGGGACCTGCTGTACTTTTTTGGGGAAGCTTCTGGTGAATCTGAATACTTATTTCAAAATAAAAAGTTAACCCTTTCTCCCAAAAAAAGCACTGGTGGCAGGACTGGTGCAGAAGAGGAATGGAAATTTGTGCTTTAACCAGTGACAGGAAAATTGTGATTAAGTATCTCAGATTAATTAGAAAACCCTTCAGAAATCTGTTTCTGACTAATCTAAGATGGATTTTAAGATTTTCCACTGGGATAATATGAAATAAAAGTATGCTTTGAAACTAAACAAGCAAGAAAACTATTTATTTCTTTTGCTTTGTTTTAGAAAGAAGAAATAAATGAATGTGGTGAAAGTATTGACAGAAATAATCTGAAACGGTCACAAAGCCATCTTCCTTACTTTACTCCCAAACCACCTCCGGATAGTGCAGTTATCAAAGCTGGATATTGTGTAAAACAAGGAGCAGTGGTGAGTAGCCTAACAAAATATATGAAATAATGAAAAAGGATTATGTTCTAGCAAACTCAGATTAACAGGCAAATTGTATGCTTTATTTTATGAAAGACCCAAAGTGAGAGACCAGCATACTGAGGAGAGTCAGGAGATAAAATAGGGGTTATTCTGTGCTTAAAACTCAATGCTATTATTTGCTTGGTTTGCAGGAGACCAGGAAAGTTAATGTCTATTACCACTGACTTTGAGTTTAAATGAGCTTTACTAACAGCTTAATGTTATAGAAAGTTTTTCTGTTGATCTCCACTCATCTTCAGGAGTGGGTCAGGGAAAGAGATCTGTAGTGGGGAGATGGCAGGCCAGGGGCAGGAGAGGGAGTAGGGGGTGGTAGGGTCCCTTTCTTGATTAGGCATTGGGCTGACCTCAGTGGTAAGCTCTCTGACCTTGGGCCACTTACTTAACCTCTGAGGCCATCAGTTTCTATTTTAAGGAATATCATATAAAACCTGCCATCTAGGGTTTTGCTTTTTAAGAGATGTAAATAAGAGAGATGTATTTCCCTTTGCATAGCACCTGGTACTTGGTAAAAGCTGTTATGGGTTAGCCCAGGTATGCCCACATAATCAGTTCCATGATGAATTTTTTTGCAAGAGCAAGTAAATTTACCAGTGTTTCTGAGGTTGTAACATAACTTGCTATCTAAATTCTGTGTGAACTAAATCTTTCGAATTTCATAAGAAAATAAACTTTAAAGTTTGAAAATGTTTTTTAAGAGTCTGCGAGTAAATAAACACTTAAAATTATTTTGCTTGTTCTGTTTGACTTCTCATCAGTTTTTGGCAACTCTAATTTTTTTAGGGCAGCCAGAGGAATGTTCTTTGACCCCCTGTTTGATCTGCTTTAGGCTGAGGAAAATGGCGGTGAGGGCAGGGGTTTCCTACTGTCTGCAGGCAGAGTCAGAATTCTCATCAGGCAGTGATGCTCGGTTGTCTGTACAGACAGCCTGATGGTTCCTTTTTGTTTCACTCTTAAGTCCAAAATACCAGTCAGAGATATTTAAGTGCTTTTGCAAAAACTGTATTTTATTGACAAAAAATATTTGTACAAAATAGGTTTACTTTATTAAATATTTACTGCTTTACTAAAAAGTACTTGTGGAAGAATTCATGCGTTTTTACAGATAGAGAAACTTAATGTGGTTTAATAACATTTCCTGTGTTTGCTCTTTACATGGGGCAGAAGGACGCGCAGGGAGTAGGAGGAAGGGGAAGTGCTTTAAAATATAAAAACTGTTTCAGCATCAAAAATGTGAAATAATACCGTAAAACCATACAATAAAAGATGAAAGCCAGGCACCAAAAATTGAATTAGGAATTCAAAGCCTGGGTAGCTAGAGAAGGATGAGATTTAATTTATCGAATCTCTAAGGGAGGTAATGAGATTTTTCAGTGCTTGGCATTTCTGATTGTGGGTTCGTATCAGGATAATTAAGTGGTGACTAACATTTGACATTCTTAGAAACAGAAGTCTTATGTCTGTGTTCATCTCTGGTAGATGAAAAACTGGAAGAGAAGATATTTTCAGTTGGATGAAAACACAATAGGCTACTTCAAATCTGAACTGGTATGTTATTACATCATAAATGTTGCCATAAAAATGTTTGAAAAGTGTTGCATTGTAGTGATTATATATAATTTCTTGTGCTGTTCTCTAGTTTTAGAATAACTAGTTTTTAGAGATACATACAGTTTATTTGGTTGTGATGCTTTTGGTTAGCGATATTTTTCTTAAATTTGTGTTTAAGTAAAAAGATCCTGTCTTCAAAGCAGCATTCCACCTTAAAAGATCTGAAGATCTCAGAATCTCCTAGTTGATGTAAAGAATTCTGTCTGTAAAGTCAACATTTAAGCCTCTGTATTCCTGCCTTCTCTTAACATTTTTTTTACCTAGTTCAGATTGACTCATAAATCACTTCCCGTAAGATGTTTTTGTCCTCCCTGAAGGTAGAATCAGAGATTGAAATTCCTTCCCTCTTTGCCTTGTGTGAGTAGCATCCTTATTTAAAATATTGTTGGGTGACCTGAGTCTTGAAATAGCTGGTTGGATAAATTCAATGCAATTCTGTACTATAAATGTCTGTCCTACCTCTTCTTTTTGTATGGGATCTTTGAGAAGGGAACTTTATACTTTATTTAAATGAAGTCACCAGAACAGCATTGTCCATTAGAACTTTGTGCATGAATGGAAATGTTTTCTGTATGTATTTTCCAATGGCACTACCTACATGTAGCTGCTGAGTGCTGGAAATGTGGCTAGTGTGACTGAGGAACTGACTTTATTTCATTTTAATTAATTTAAATTTACATCATTATACATAATGGCCACTGTATTGGCCAGCAGAGCACTAGTGTATTAAGATTGACCTCAGGAGTCAGCTCCTTCTGGGAAGCTTTTAGACTCTGGGTTAAGTGTCTTCTCTTTATATGTCCTGTGGTACCCTCTGCATACCTCTATCATAATACTCTTCTCAGGGTTTTGCAGTCATGTGCATACTTGTCTTTACTACTAAATTAAATGAGGTTCTTGAGGGTAAAGACTCTTGTCGTCTTTTATGATCACAGGGCCTGGCACTTGGTAGACAATCTGTAAGTGTCTTTGAATGAATGTAAAATGGCATAGCACAGCAAGAAGAGGCATTTTAGCATGTGACTTTCTCAAAGCTTAAGCGCTTCAACTGGAAGTAGTAGTTACTTGGTTTAGAAAGTACCTGCTTTGTTGTCTCAGAAGGCTACAGTTGTGCTTGGTCAGCAGGTTGACTCATTGATTTTATTTAATGCCAATACTCCTGGGAAGAGTCATTCATGTAACAGACATTCATTGAGCTCTCGGTTCTGGGAGAGACGCACGGTTCTGGGAACTGGAAATAAAAGAGAATAATTAGCAAAGTCCTTTGGCCTCCAAGAGTTCAGTTTTGGTGGGGAAATTGACATATGCCCCATCATCAACTGTAGTTTTAATAATTAGGAATATTTTCAGTATTTAGAAATTGCAGATAAAGCTGAAAACCATTAAAGGCCAGTAATTATAACTATACTTACATTTTCCTAATTTTACAGAGTCTAGTTAATCTACCTTCTATGGTAGTTCTTTGTTCTTTTTCTTAAATTCCACAGAATAAATGCCCAGCGTACAGGTTTTCAAAACTTAGTAAATATTTCTATAGTAGTTTTTGTCTCAGCTTCCCCTCCCCCAGTTTTAAACTTTCTGAAATCTTAGAGTTGCTAAGGGTGAGGGGCAGCCAGGCTGCACATGCTACCCTTTGGGTAAAATCCAAAAGACACCAGCATCACCATGTACAGAGAACAGTGCTGGCAGCTTCAGAGAAAATCTCAGGGATATCATGAAACATTCTTAAATGTTGTATCACCAACAGTTTTTGGCGTAAAGAATGGCTTGGAGTGAAAAACATGGACATTGGTGGCTCCCAAGTCAAAAAGTGATTCGGAAGATCTGGAATCTGGATGTGAAATCTTAAAAAACGATAACCAGGCCTAGGGCAGTGGCTCTCGCCTGTAATTCCAGCACTTTGGGAGGCTGAGGTGGGCGTATCACCTGAAGTCAGGAGTTTGAGACTAGCCTGACCAACATGGAGAAACCCCATCTCTACTAAAAATACAAAAATTATCTGTGCATGGTGGCACCTGCCTGTCATCCAGCTACTCAGGAGACTGAGACAGGAGAATCTCTAGAACCCAGGAGGCAGAGGTTACACTGAGCCGAGATTGCACCAGTGCACTCCAACCTGGGTAACAAGAGTGAAACTCCATCTCAAAAAACAAAAATTGTGACGAGTCTATCTTGCTTATATTTTTCTCTTTTATATATGCTCAAGAGTGATATATGATAAAAATGTTTAAAGCATAAATGGGCTTTTTTATAAAACCTTTTCATTGTGGAAAAGTGTAAACATACACTTTTAGTAGACAGAAATAATATATGGAACCTGCATGTACCCATCAGCTAGATGTCGTAATTGTTAACACATGGCTCAGCTCGTCTTGTTTCTGTTTTACCAGCCACTTCCTGCTTCATATTTTGAGGCAAATCCTAGATATTTCCCATTTCATCTGTAACTATCTCAGTGTGTATCTCTAAAAGACCATTTAAAAGTTTCAAAAATAAGTATAAAAGACTGAAGTGCACAACTGAAAAACTGGTGAACATATTTGCAACATATGTTAGAGATAAAACTTACAAAGAATCTTAAGAAATGAGAGGATTTTTCCTCACCTTCTTCGCCTTCTTTTCCTTCCATCAATCCCAAACAATTCAGACCCCATTTTAGGTGAGGCAAAGTGACATAGGCATCCAAGAGGAACCAGTGTAGCCTTGCGTGGGTGTCAGAGCCCACGAAGGATAAGGAGGCTGTCTTCTTAGGGAGTTAGCCCCACGTGGAGTAGGGAGAGAAGGGCATCCACATGGGGAAGGGGTGGTGGCAGAGATGGGAGAATGGCCTCATACACACTGATTGATAAAATAAGAAAGTATATTAAGGATAATAGAAGCCAAGTTTCTTGTCAGAGAAACAGTAGTTTTTAGTGAATGGATGTATATCTATATGTATGTTGAGGAATGAGATATTTACATAGTTTCAAAGTACCTGTCTACTAAAATAGGTATTAAGTATTGTGCAAGGTGATAAAGTCACATTACAGCCAGGAAACCTGGTAGATACCACTTTACTCAGGTTGGTCAAATAACTAAAATGTCATTGTTAATGAGATCAATTGAAATCACTTACCATCTGACAGGGTAGCGTTAAGAAGACAACACCACTTTGATGATTCTCCTGCCCAAGGTGTGTACTCTGAATCTCACCATGAGGCATACCCAAATGAGGGTCATTCTTCAAAATAATACCTTGCACTCTTCAATAGAGTCAAGATTATGAAAGTCAAGGAAATGAGGAGGAGCTGTTCCAGACTGAGGAAAAGAAAATATTTGATAAGCAGATGGTGTTCATGCTTCTGAATGAAATTCTTTTGCTCTAATAAAAGTCGTTTTGGGCACAGTTTTCTGATTCTGATGATTATGCTGTGATTATGTAAGAGATGTCTTTATAGGAAAAGTATTCAGGGGTAGTGTGGGACAAGTCAGCAACTCACTCTGAAATGGTTCAGGAAAATCAGTTCTTTGTGCTGTATTTTCAATCCTTGTATAAACTCATGATCGTTTCAAAGTTTAAAAAAGAAAATGTATGGGAAAGTATCTGGTAGGCAAATGAACAAAAGACATGAATATTCAATTTAAAAAAAAATTAAAATAGGCCTTAAAATATTTTAAAAATTCAGTGTCACTGATCATTAAAACTGCACTGAAATATTCTCATCTATCATGAGAAGGTTGTGGCTGAGTGAAGAGATTGGCAAATCTCTACCCACCCTGTCCAAAGGCAACTGTAAATGCCATTCTGTAAACAAAAGGAATCCGGAACCCTTGGCGTTATAACTGATTTCAGAGTTGGGGCAGATAAAGTACCACCTGAGGTCAGAAAGTGAAATTGTGCCAAAAAATAAGGAAGTGCCTCAGAGAATGAATGGAACATGTCAAAAGGACACAGAAATTACCTTGAAGGGCCTGACCAAAATGCAGGCAATGTAAACAACCACATAAATAATGATAGTAATGGATTATAACCCATAGATTAAGGTGAGTCATGAATAAATAAATGGAGAAGGAAAAATATTTCCTTAGAATAAAATTCTATCTTCATATATGTAGATGGATTGATGGGGTTAGAATAAATCACCCTTTGGCAGCCACTAGTAATGGTTTCAGGCAAGAGGCTTCAGTGTTCGATAAAACTAGTAGCAAAATTATGATGGGAATCCCAGTATTACATAGGTTCCAGGTATCTCCCCACAAGATACTTAACAATGACAAAGGGAAAAAGTAATTTTACAGTTACTGGCAAACATGACCTGAAGCAAGAGATCAGAGTTAACACACCAGTGACAGGACAAGCCACCATCAGGTGTGTACCTCCTAACAGTGGTCCACTGAGAAGAACAGTGTCATGCCTATGGCTTCCTGTCAAAAATGTATAAGCTGAATTTCAGCAAATATCAGACAAATTCAAATTGGGATGTGTTCTGCAAAAATAACTGGCCTGGTCTTTTTAAAACTCTGAAAAATGATTGAAGAACTGTTCCACAGTTAAAGGAGACATACAGGATATGATCCTGGATTAATTAAACCCTGGATCAGAAAATCGTTGTCCTTGTGCTATAAAGAATATGAGTAGGGCAGTTAGTAAAAGCTGAAGATGGTCTGTAGATTATAGTACTGCATCAATGTTGAGTTTTCAGTTTTCATAATTGCACTGTGGTTATGCAAGAGCACATCCATGTTTTAGGAAATACACACTGAAGTATTTAGTAGTAAAGGTACATCATATTTGCAACTTACCTTCAGGCATTTCAGGAATCTATATATACTCACACACACACACACATATAAACATAGACAGTGATAAAGCAAATGTAAAATATTAACAGTTTAGAAAACAAGGTGTAGGTTATGTAGAAATTATTTGTACTGTTTTTCTAAGTCTTTTATAGTGTGAAATTATATCAAAATTAAACTATTTTGTGAGCCTTTTTAAAAAAGATCTGTGATTTTTGTTTTGTTTTTTTTTTTAAAGCGCTCCAGGCTGGGTGCATTGGCTCATGCCTGTAATCCGAGCACTTTGGGAGGCCAAGGTGGGCGTATCACCAAAGATCATGAGTTTAAGACCAGCCTGGCCAACATGGTGAAACCCTGTCTCTAATAAAAATACAAAAATTAGCTGGGCATGGTGGTGGGCACCTGTAATCCCAGGTACTCTGGAGGCTGAGGCGGGAGAATTCACTTGAACCCTGGAGGGGGAGGTTGCAGTGAGCTGAGATCACGCCATTGCACTCCAGCCTGGGCAACAAGAGCGAAACTCTGTGTCTCAAATAAAAAAAGCACTCCTTCGTTGTTTAGTTTTATTTTTGGTGCTGCATAAAGTAATGGTATGTCTTAATCTCATGCTGTCATAGTCAATGAAATATGTATATTATATTTTATGGAATGTATACTAGAAATACGCTATTAGGAACCAGTTTTATTTTATATTTGTATCTTATATCTACTTTGTAACCTTGGGTGTGATACTTAACATGTCTAATCTGCAGTTTCAGCACATGAATAAATAGTACATGTGTTGTAGGGTTGTGGAAAGTGTGAGATAAAACATTTAAAACCTAGCAGATGTCTCAGCACTTAGTAAACGTACAAGTTTGTGTGTGTGTGTGTGTGTGTGTTTATTTAAAGAAGTGATACTTGTAAAATGACAAAATTAAGTGAAAGAAGCTGGATGTGCACTTGCTCTGCTGACTTGTATATCAAAGTGACATTCCAGAAAAGAAGGCGCCACGCATACTGATACGTGCGTCCATTGGGGACAGTCTGATGGCGAATAGCTTTTAATAAACTATACTGTCTTTAAGGCCAGTAATAATATAAATAAGTGTCATATGCAGTTTTTATTGTTTCAAACAACAGTGTATTTGAGACTATAGTGTTTGAGCTGTTCAGTTGCTGGATGGCTTAAGAAGGTAGATTTATGGCCGGGCGCGGTGGCTCAAGCCTGTAATCCCAGCACTTTGGGAGGCCGAGGTGGGTGGATCACAAGGTCAAGAGATCGAGACCATCCTGGTCAACATGGTGAAACCCCGTCTCTACTAAAAATACAAAAAATTAACTGGGCATGGTGGTGTGTGCCTGTAATCCCAGCTACTCAGGAGGCAGAGGTTGCGGTGAGCCGAGATTGGGCCATTGCACTCCAGCCTGGGTAACAAGAGCGAAACTCCGTCTAAAAAAAAAAAAAAAAAAAAAAAAAAAAAAAAGAAGGTAGATTTATTTTTAAGATGTGCTTCAGAACAGAAGTATGATTTTCACATGGGTCTTCAAATAAGACAGCTAACCTTTGGAAGGTTTTTAAGAATGAACGTCATGTATCTGTTTGCGTTTTTTTTTTTGCCAGGAAAAGGAACCTCTTCGTGTTATTCCACTTAAAGAGGTTCATAAAGTCCAGGAATGTAAGCAAAGGTAAGGAACAGCTCTGACTTGATGCCTGGCACAACTTATGAACACAGAACAGTGCCTTAATTTGAGTAATACACTTACAGATTACATTTTTCCATATAATTGTAGTTATGTTTAACTTTTTATAGCTGAGATGTGCTAGAATTTTCAGAACTCTCAGATTGAAATATTTTGTTCATTTGAAAACTAAAAATTAGGAAACAATCCTTTATTTGTTTCTTTGAAATCTAAAAATTCAGAAACAGCTTATTAATGGAAAGGAAGAAATTTAATGTGAACAACTTACGGTTGGGCCATCAGATTGACAAATTGATGTTTTAATTTTAGTGTTTAAAAGATGCAGAATAGAGCATACAACACAAGAAAATGTGTTAGCTGTGACAGTGATTCACCAAACTGATTACTAAAAACTCTGACTTTAAAGTTGCATTATGAACTTTTTCTAAAAGCAAAACTACATAAAACATGTAAAATCTTATATGAAAATAAATGGGAAAAAGTAATTTGGGTTTGTCACATCAGTGCTTTACCTCTTATATTTATTTATTGACACATACTGGGTACTGGATAAACAGAGAAATGGTCAAACAACTGTTATTTAAATATAATTGGATTTTTTTTTCATACAGTGACATAATGATGAGAGACAACCTCTTTGAAATTGTAACAACGTCTCGAACTTTCTATGTGCAGGTAAGATACTTGGCAATTATAGATCCTCCTAACAAGAAATTAATAATTTTAGAGGTGAAATAAACATAAATAATCTTGTTACTCTTGAGGTTTAAAAAAATGACAACTGTAATTCACCGGCCTAATAGAAGGATGGTATATATAGAGTTATTAGAGCTATATATTCAGGAAGTGGGAATATTCTTTGTTATGAACCAGTGAACTAGAACTAAGTATATGGAGAAAAGGAAATGCTTTTAATTTAGATGTTAAGTGTGTACCTTCAAGTCAGATTACTTTTGCACATATTTTAGAATTTTGATTTTTCTGTTACATCATTTTTTAGTAACCTTATAAAAAAATACCCATAGTAAAAGTAGAGAGTAGATCTATATGGTTTCACTGATAGTTGGCATCCTGTATTTAAGTTTAAATTGTACTTTCTGCATACTTCATTGAATTATTTAAAAGAAAATTTTTATAAAGATTTGGGCTGGTGTGGTGGCTCATGCCTGTAATCCCAACATTTTGAGAGGCCAAAGCAGGCACATCACTTGAGTCCCAGGAGTTCAAGACGAGCCTGGGCAACATGATAAAAACCCATCTCTACTAAAAATACAAAAACTAGCCAGGCGTGGTGATGCGGGCCTGTAAGCCCAGCTACTTGGGAGGCTGAGGCACTAGAATCACTTGAACTCAGGAGGCAGAGGTTGGTGTGAGCTGAGCTTGTGTTACTGCACTCCAGTCTGGGTGACAGAGTGAGACCCTGTCTCGAAAACAAAAAACAAAAAAAAAAAGGATGATTTGTTTTTGTTTTATTGAAGTTAAATATGCTTATTCTAGAAAACTAGGAAAATACAGAAAGATGTGGTTTATAAAACAGTCAATTCCACATTGAGGCAACCATTCTTACGTTTTTGCTCCCTCTCTTCAGGTATATATTTTTATAATAGGTGGGGTCATACTAAATACGGTGTTAAATTCTGTTTGTTTAATGTTATTTTTTTCATGTCATTAAAAATTATCTGAAGACCTTTTAGAACTGCACCGTACTCCATTGTATTGATGTTCCACTAGTAAATTGTTTCTGTATTACTGTGTTGCTGAACGTTTATATGCATAGTGTTTATACATTTACTGCAATAAATGATGTGATGAAATACATCTTTGTACATTACTTTGCCTGATTTCTTTAGGATAAGTTTCTAATTGAGAGTTTATCAGAGTGCGACCCTTTCTATTTTGTCAAATTAAGTTCTAGAATTATATTTCCATACTAGTACTGAATGAAATATATGCTACCTTTGCCTGTTTTTAAGTTTTTGTTAATATTACTCATTCAAAAATAACCTTGTATTGTAAATTTTTTTATATTTCTAGATTCTAGAAGTATAACAGTGTCCCGACCTGCAGGAGCTCGAAGGGAGGGAGTGGGGATGGATGGGCAGGAGACACGAAGAATGGAGACAAGACAGGAGTCTGATCAAGTCTCGTTTATCGTTGCTAAGCTCACAGCTTAAATAGGCGCAGGCAGAGAGGCGGGGCAAAGGAAGCTCGCAGTTGGGAAATTCCGGCCTTCCTTAAGTTTCAAAACTGAAACTTACCAGCAGGAAACAGAAACTGAAACATTCAGCTGAGAAACAGAAACTGAAACATTACTGAAACTTATGGGGGGAGGGGGAACAGGAAACTGAAACTTTACTGAAACTCATCAGCGGGGGTGGGGGGGGACAAAGACTGAAACTTCTCAACAGGAAACATTAACTGAAACTTAGCAGCAGGAAAACAGAAACTGAAACTTTACTGCAGCGGGGAAACAAACTGAAACAACTTGTGCAAACCGCAACAGATCACAAAATGGCGGCCATTGCTGCCTACAGGTCCCCCCTGTTTTAAATTTTATTTAGAAATTAGGCTGAGGGGTAGTTATGCCCACGGGAACCGTGCCTGTCTTAGGTCAGAGGACCCCACATGATATAACATTGACTCCTTATCCGTCATGGGGAGGGGAAAAAACGTTTTCCTCCCCGTCTTAGGCAGAGTGTCCTTACTCATGCTCCTCAGTTGCCTGTCATTGGCTAACTGGTTCAGCTCGCCGGGTGACCTGAGAGGAAAGGTATAACCTTTGTGTTTTATGAATCAAGCTCCATCTCTAGGTCTGCCATTTCTAGCCTGTGGTAACGGACCTGAATGGGCTGCATCTTTATGGCCTCAATTTGTGATCTTAAGACGCTCATGAGTTTGCTGAGTATAACGGGACCAATAGACATTGTTGACTTCTAAAAAGGAAAAAGATAGAAGACCCTCAGGGCTCGGCGTCATCCCTGGGTGGAGTTGGTTTTTTGGATTTTTCGGTATCTACCTGCTTTACAAGTCTCTCGGGAAGCCACCTGGCCGAATCGGCTTCCTTGGCATAAATGCACACCGATCCTCGACCCCAAATCAGGACCGGGTCCAGGCCATGCCATGCGCCCGTCATGGGATCTTTCCACATTACCAATGCATAATGGCTTTTGGATTCAAAATGCCAGTGTCGATCGGCAGCAGAGTGTCCTTCTTGATCCAGTGTTAAAAATTTTAAAATAAATGAGTGTCGTAAAAGGTTTTTTGGTGATCCCTTATGGGGGTACCATTCCCCCTTTTTTATTTTATTTAGAGTGGTTTTTATGGTGAGATGAGCTCTTTCTACTATGCCTTGTCCCTGGGGGTTGTACGGGATATGCCTGTAACATGTTGAATGTTTAGGTGAGTACAGAATTGAGTGAAGGCTGTACTGACGTAACCAGGCCTGTTGTCAGTTTTTATTTTACGTGGACACCCCAGGGATGCAAAGGCAGTTAAAAGATGAGCAATAACATGTTTTGTGGCTTCTCCGGTTTGCAAAGTGGCAAAGATAAATCCACTATAAGTATCAATGCAGACATGAACATATTTAAGATTTCCAAATTTTGGGATATGGGTGATAATCCATTTGCCAAAGGGTGTTAGGTAGGAGGCCTCGAGGGTTAACTCCAAGATGTGGCACCGGTAAGTGAGGGGCACATTGTGTGCAGGACTTTACTATTTGTCGGGCTTGATCTCTGTGTGATGGAGTAGTCTCAAGGATTGAGCATTATGATGATGCAAGTTGTGCGAATGTTGTGCTTGAGCTAGAGGGGTGTTAGGGAGTTGAACTAACAGAACACACGGGTAACTAGGTCTGCCTTGGCATTTCCAGAGGCTAATGGACCGGGTAAGCCTGAATGAGCACGTAAATGCCCAATGTAGAAAGGTTGTGTTCTGGAAATTAATAACTTTTGTAGTTGAGAAAATAGTTTTGCAGCAGTTGAGGTGTGTTTTATCAATGGGGCTGTTTCTAACTTTGGGACAGAGGTAGCAATGTATGCACTGTCTGTATAAACATTGAGAGGATCATTGGGAAACATGGAAAATGCAGCTATAACTGCATGTACCTCTGCTAATTGGGAAGACGAAGATTGGGATTGAAAGCTGATAGTTTGGTTTGGGGTAACAAAGGCTGCAAGCCCTGTGGATGACCCGTCAGTGAAAATGGTAATTCCATTTGGAAGGGGGTGAAGTCTGGTGTTTTTAGGAAAAACGAAATCATGTCTGTTGGCAAAATCTAGAAGCTTATTGGGAGGATAATGATTATCGAGGTTGCCAGTATAAGAGGCGAGTGCAATGGGCCATGCTTCAATATTTTGCATGAGCCAATGGATCTGCTGTTTGGTATAAGGTTGGACAATGTTGTTAGGTGCCTGTCCGAAATATTCCTTGCCTAGGGTTCTTCCTTTGGTAATTAGACTGGCTACCATAAGGTAGTAAGGTTCAATGACTTTAGTGGGCATATTAGGAAGATGGATCCACATAAGTGGAGCAGTTTGCCAGAACACAGCTGTGGGAGATAGTGAGGTATGACATATATCGAAAAAGGTGATGGTTTGGTTATTGATAGCTTGGTTAACTAAGTTGATAGCTGATTTTGCTTCAGGGGTGAGTTGCCTTGAAGTAGGACTGGGATCCCCTACCAATGTATCGTATAGGGGCTTGAGATCAGCTTTGCATAATTTTAGATAAGGTAACAGCCAGTTTATGTCTCCTAATAATTTTTGAAAATCATTGAGGGTTTTTAAACAGTCTAGCCTGAGTTGCACCTTTTGAGTCGATAGGCGAGTTCCACTTAACTGAAATCCTAGGTAGGTGTAGGGATCAGTAAGTTGCACCTTCTCTGGGGCGATGACTAATCCACTAGCAGTAAGGGCAGTTTGTAGACTTTTGAAACAAGACAAGACCACCTCCTCTTTTGCTGCTGCTAAAAGTATATCATCCATATAATGGATTATGTATACATCCTTCCAATCTTTTCTAACTTCAGCAATGGCAATGGCCACATATGACTGACATAAGGTGGGACTGTTGGCCATGCCCTGAGGCAAAACCTTCCATTGATATCTCTTCACAGGCTCTTTTAAAGTTAATTGCGGGAAGGCTGAAAGCGAAACGCTTACAATCCTCTGGATGGAGAGGAATAGTAAAGAAACAGTCTTTTAAGTCTACAATAACTTTGTAGAATCCCAGAGGTATAGCTACAGGGGTTCCAGGGTGCCCAGGGATATTAATTCCAGCCAAACTTGGTTATACTCATTTTTTTTAATACCACAAACATATTTATAAATGAAAATGTAGCATCTCCATAAACAGCTGAAGCTAGACTACAGACAAAATTGGCAACAAATCTGATGCACTGTAAATTCAAGTTCTCAGGACAACAAAAGTGATTAAGCAAGACCTCAAGTAACAATGTTAATGCCATTTACAAAGGAAAAAACTGATACAAAAACATTCAAAACCTGAACATCACTTGGCATGTAAGGGGAAAAAAAAAGCAAATTAGCTGAAAGGTTCATAAACACAAGGTCTTATTTACACTACACAAAGCTCAGGTGTTAGCCTTGAACGTAACTTTCAAAATACCTTCAAATATATCCAACTCAGATCACAGAATTTTGGTATCGAGCCGCTTCATCCTCAAGATCATCCCAATCAATACCTTCGTCCTCTGAATTATTGGCTCGACTGGCTAGCCATACAGTCCTCTTTCGATAATTTGGATTAGCTAATTTTTGTTTAAGGCCTGTGGCTACACGTTCAGCAAATTTCTCTAAGGAACACACAGGCCCACCGCTTTCTGCGGGTTTTTGTTCCTCTTTACCAGAGTTGCTATCAAATGACATTAAGTCAGCTTCCCCTGACTTTTTCTCCTTGCCCTCTTTGGGTTCTGGTTTTTCTAAAACTAACGAATTTTCTTTTAAGGGGGGGCTTTTATCAGACAAATTTTTGCATGAGTCTCTCAGGCAAGTTTCCCCCTGGGTTATGAGATTAGCAATAACTGGATCATCATGTTTTGGGGTAATGATCTCATTTATCAGATTCCAGTATGAGAAAGCAATTACAGGGACCTTTTGAAGCCCGAAAGCATCATAATAATCTTTTAGGGCATCCCCTACTCTTTTCCAACATCTTTGATCTATGGTTCCTTCTTGAGGGAACCAGGGGCAAATGCCCTTAATATAATCAAAATATTTAATTAATCGGTTTACTTTCACCTTTACTCCTCGTGTCTTTAATGCTTTGCTGAGTCCTTCTACAAACAACTCATGCTGACCTATTTCCTGACCCATAATATCGTCGCCCACTTACCAGAGAGCAAGGCCACAGCAGGTTCCCATGGTGACTCCTTCTCTGGATTTCTTCCTTCCTTCGACGCCAGCTTCGACGACGTCCCTCACGGTGTCCCTCTTACTTCGAGCCCCACGTTGGGCGCCAGACTGTCCCAACCTGCAGGACAACAACAGGAGCTCGAAGGGAGAGAGTGGGGATGGATGTGCAGGAGACACGAAGAATGGAGACAAGACAGGAGTCTGATCAAGTCTCGTTTATCGTTGCTAAGCTCACAGCTTAAATAGGCACAGGCAGAGAGGCGGGGCAAAGGAAGCTTGCAGTTGGGAAATTCCGGCCTTCCTTAAGTTTCAAAAACTGAAACTTACCAGCAGGAAACAGAAACTGAAACATTTGGAGAAACAGAAACTGAAACATTACTGAAACTTATCAGTGGGGAAAACAGGAAACTGAAACTTTACTGAAACTCATCAGTGGGGGAAACAAAGACTGAAACTTGTCAACAGGAAACATTAACTGAAACTTATTGGCAGGAAAACAGAAACTGAAACTTTACTGCAGCGGGGAAACAGAAACTGAAACTTGTGCAAACCGCAACAGATCACAAAATGGCGGCTATTGCTGCCCACATAACAGATTCTAGAATATAGAAGCAAGAGACGGTATCTCTGTAACCCCACTTGGGGCCTTATTTAATTGGATTTAATTTCATAGTAAGATTTAAAATTCACATTAAAGCCAGACTTATCTGTCAATACTTGTTGTAGGATTTAGGGTACTACTAGAAATTATTTCCAGAAAAATAGTATGTAAAATAATGTCAGAATTTTAAAAAATTGTGCAACTACATAAATCTTGTAGCAGATTCAGGTGGTCTAGTGGTAGAGTGAAATAAGAAGGGTTTTCTTTGACTTCCTCTTCTCGTTTTCTCTCTGGAGATATTCATTGACACCTTTTGGGGGGTCTGATCTTGACACCGAAGTGCTCAATTTATGTCTCTGTGAAGATTTAGCAAAACCTGTTCTTAAAAAATGATTTCTCAGTTTTTTTTTTTTTTTAAAAACAATTGCCTTAGAGTGATTTTGTTGGTGATAGTATTTAAATTATCAAAATAAATACATGGGCTTTATAAAAGTAGAAGCTGATTTTGAGGAAAAATTGACTGAATGAGATCTGTTTTCCTTTAGGCTGATAGCCCTGAAGAGATGCACAGCTGGATTAAAGCCGTCTCTGGCGCCATTGTAGCGCAGCGGGGGCCCGGCAGATCTGCATCTTCTGTAGGTTTCCTGCTCTCTGGGGCGATACTCCCTTGTGTCCCCCATCCTGTCGCATTGTTTTCCTTCCTGCAATCCATCTGGTTTCTTTCTTTATTGAGATTTATTTGCGTGTTGACTTTTATACCAATTGGACTTCCAAAAAATAATGCATTTTTAATTTAATGCTTCCTTGTAGTGTTACATATATATATATATAACTTTCTGTGAATTGTATTGTGTTAAATGCACAAGCAGGGCAACTAAAGAATGAACGTTTCCTTGCTTTGTCTTAGGAGTTCTTACTTGTCAGTAGGTCTAGATCTGGCATAATTTGACAGATGCTTAGTATGGTGTGTGGCCTGATCATTAAGACTTTTAGTTGTAGCATTACACAGTTTTGTGAACACCTTGAGTTCCACTTTACTTCCTCTGATTTCAGTTGAGGTTTTTTGTTTTGTTTTTTACCTTTGGCTTCACCATGCCGTAAGCTCTCTGAGCAGCTGGGACCTTAAATGCAGTTCAGTGCTCCCAGGGTTTCCAGTTCATGTTTTCACTCTCATTTTAAAACCTGCCTGAAAAGTCTGCCTCTGAAAACCACCATAACTATCTCTGTGGCAGTATGATAATAAAATTGAAATACAAATACACGTTCTACTCTGAAATATTTTTTAAAAAGATTTTTATTATGTTCAAGTACATAAGAATTAGATTTGGCTTTGGAATACTTTGGCCAGTGATCTCAGATCTGAAAATTCAAAGTATGTTAAAATGTAACACTGCCATCTGCAGAAAATAGTCTTGTCCGTAGCATGATAGCCTTTATTATCTAGATTTACTATGATATATATGATAGATACTTATACTTTTAATATTTTTTTCTGATACTATTATAATTTACTGCCTTTTATTTTCTGGTAGTAGTAACGACAGATAAATAGAAATTAATGTTTCTGATTTCTTAATTGTTAAGTCATTCTCTTTATATCCTTTTTGAAATATCCAAGAAATCATTTTCATAGATGTTCATTTTGTAACTGCCTGTATTTTATGTGACTTTTTCAGCAGTCAAGTATGAGACTCTCTGCAAAAACAATGTCTGTTGGGAAGAGGAAAAGTTGGAGAAGGATGTTTGTGTTTTGTGCTTTGTGGTGGGGGCAAATTAGACTATCTAGCTATGACTGTCAGCAGAACTTTCTCTTTTCCTCCCTCTACCCAGTATAGGTTAACTCTAATCTTAGCTTTGCACTGTGTTCCAGATGCGGCAGGCCAGAAGGCTGTCGAACCCTTGTATACAGAGGTATACATCAAGAACTGGTGAATGCAGCACGTATGTGGGCTCTCACGCAAACGTGCCTTCTTAGTGGAGGGCCCAGACTTACTCACTACTTACAACTGATCATAGAAAGTTGAGTTAACCAAACTGCCTTTTGCAGTCATTGTAACTGATTTTGTCAATACTAACGCAAACTGTTTCACTGTAGTCATCAGATTGGAGATATATATATATATATATATATATATATAAAAAGAAAAAATTAAAACATACAACTTTACTAACAGAAAGACATTAACGTATAAAAATTAATATACTGAACTGCTGCAAGAGTTTCAATTTCTTTTATGTACTTTAAGATTTTTAAAATACTACAACACTTACGAAATGCACCATTGTTCTAATAATATATGCAAACTAATGCATGCATATGCATTAGATAAACTGTACCTTACTATAGTTTGCATGGCATTTAAAAATCTCTGAAATTTAGCCATCTAATAGGACTCTATAGTGTTTTGGTAATTTGTAGCACTTTGTTTTCAAAGCCACTAGTATAAAGGAATATAAAATGCTAGTATATAGCAGTGTATTTAGAATGGCCATATTTAAGGATATCTTCAGAATCGATCTATTTTGAAGCACATTGAAATTAACATTTACAACTGATAATTATTTCACCACAGTTTAAAATATGATTAAATGTGTACCCTTTGTTACCTTTAAAATATTAAGCCATAGGAATATATGACCTATTCAGAAGTAAAATTAAATAAAAAATGAAAAGACTGTGCTATTATTGGTTGCAGTGAAATACAGGGAAGGAAAATCTAAGTTTTATCAGCAAAATAATGTTTGAAAGATGTTGACTCATGCTTATTAAAGAAATATGGCCTTTCGTTGTCATAGTCTATATTTGCTTTCTAAAATATGTGGGATAATTCCTAGTTTTGACTGAGAATATACTCTAAATGATACAGCTGGGAGGTTCTCTTTTAAACACAGTTCAGTTGCAGCTGGAACACTATATTTCAGTTTAGGTTGGCTGAATCTTCAAAGTGTCATAGGCTGCCAAATTCAGCTTTGGTGACGGAGCTGGTTTCCTAGTGGAAATGGTTTTTGGCTATCATCGCTTTAAACTCACCTCTAAAAATGCATTGCTTTGGGAAAGAACTTGCACATTTATGCTGCATGGCCTCTGCTTGTGCTTTGTGTGTGTGTGTGTGTGTGTGTGTGTGTGTGTGTTTTGTTTGTTTTTCAGAGGATCAAGTCTCACACTGAGTGACTAACCCGGTCAGTAGTCATGGACTGTGTCTGACTGCCACTCCTTTTTGCAGGAGCATCCCACCGGCCCTTCAGAATCCAAACACGCTTTCCGTCCCGCCATCGCAGCCGCCACCACCTCACATTCCACAGCCTCTCGCAGCAACTCTTTGGTCTCAAGCTTTACCATGGAGAAGCGAGGATTTTACGAATCTCTTGCCAAGGTCAAGCCAGGGAACTTCAAGGTCCAGACTGTCTCTCCAAGAGAACCAGCTTCCAAAGTGACTGAACAAGCTCTGTTAAAACCTCAAAGTAAAAATGGCCCTCAGGAAAAAGATTGTGACCTAGTAGACTTGGATGATGCGAGCCTCCCGGTCAGTGATGTGTGAGGCAGATGAGCATGGAGCTTGCCTGCCTCTGCCTCCTGTTTCCTTTGGTGAGGCTTCTAGCCAAAGATGATAAAGGGGGAAATGGTTTTTAGTGTGGATGTTATACTGCCTCTTAGGTGTATTCTTTATAAGCTGGTAAACCAAGAATCTAGGGAGTGGCCAAACTAAATATAATTTCTTTAAAAAGAAAGGAAAAGGAAAAATCCAAAATATCTCAGTGTCATCTGTCTGAAGCATTGTGTGTTCTCATTTGGGTAGTAACAATGTGTGTGTAATATTTTTTCCTAGTGATTTTGACAGTTTAAATGTTTAAAACTTAAAACATGAAAAATGCTGATTAATTACTTTGGTCATTTAAAAAATGCTACTATGACATCTGATTAAATGTTCAATATTACACATCCTTATTGATCACTATTACCAAATGAAATATTGCCAGACCAAGATACCTAAACTCATGATGTCTGTGGTGCTGTAAAATTTATACTGCAGTGTGGACTATGTTGCAATTACAACCATTTTTGATGCCCTGAATCTTGAGGTGAGTTGCAAATTTTGCAAAGAGGATATTATTCGACCAACAGTAAGGGTTGTGGGTTATACTGGGGTAGAGAAAAGGGGAAAACTAGAATTCAAACAACTCCGTCTTAGATGTTTGTTTGAAAAAGCTTAATCAGGCCTTGGAGCAGTCAGTGCTTTCTTCAGCAAAAATTATTTGGTAGGAAATTTTTGGGAGATCTGATTTTCTTATAAAAGTTTTGTAAATAGTTCTTATTTCTATATTTGGATCGGTGAAAGACCTCAAGTTTATATGTAAAGATGTAACTGCCCTTAGTCATGAAATTGTTGTGACCTCCTTTTTGTCACTGATAACCTAGATTCAAGTGCCTGTGTTTTTTCATCTTGTTTAGGAATGGTTTGAGATTCATATGCTAAAAAGTCCTCCTACATGACTGGTTTTAAACATTGAGATAAAATTAATTTTCCGTAGAATAGTTTAATGTGTTAAATAAGATAGCATTTTATGTTAGAGATACCAGAATGCTGGTATTCTACTACCTGTGCAATATGTGTGTTTTAAAGAAAACAAATTTGGGAATACATTTAATCATGGGCATATAGATCTAAGCACCTCTCTAAAGAATTCTTCATTTCTGGTGTTGAATTATAGACCAGTTTGAGTAAATACTGGTTTTTTGTTTGGTTTGGTTTTTTTTTTTTTTTTTTTTTTTTTTTGAGACAGCGTCTCACTCTTTTGCCCAGGCTGGAGTACAGTGGCGTGATCTCAGCTCACTACAACCTCCACCTCCTGGCTTCAAGCAGTTCTCCTGCCTCAGCATCCTCAGTAGCTAGGATTATAGGCGCATGCCACCACACCTGGCTAATTTTTGTATTTTAGTAAAGATGGAGTTTCACCATGTTGGCCATGCTGGTCTTGAACTCCTGACCTCAGGTGATCCACCCATCTCAGCCCCCCAAAGTACTGGGATTACAGGTGTGAGCCACCACGCCTGGCCCATAAGTACTGTTTTTGTGGTTCCGTCTTAAACATTTGCTTTAAAAAAACAATCTTGAATTTCACATGCTGCTATTTTTATATTTTGCCATTTTACTGTACTGTTTTGTTTTGAATTCATACATATCACTGAAAATTTCTCTTTTTCATTTTCTAAGATGACTTCTTGTCTGAGACAAAAATTTCCTACTACAACAGTGGGGTCCAGAGGTTAAGCTCTATTAGAATTATATAGTATCCGTTTAAAAATCTGTATGCATAAAGAGTATACCACTCAACTTTTTTATTCATAAGCTAATATTTTTTTAAAGTTAAATTTTTTTCTCTTTTGCAGCTACATTTGAGAGTGATAAAGAGATTTTAATTATCACTTTTTCTGCTGATATATTCACTATAATGGCTTTTTTGAAAGTTTCTTTTTCATAAACACATCCGAGAAATCTGATATAGACACTTTGCAATATTTAAGAACCTAATGCTGTTTAATTTTGGTACAGCTTCCATACTGCATGTTCATTTTAGCATATTTTGGTATTTGCAATTTGATATATTTCATGGTGGTAAAATATTAGCTCTATTTTGGGACATTTTTAAATAGAACTGTCCTTGTTCAGTAGCATAGGAAAATGTTCTTCTGATTGTCAGGATCTCCTAATATTTATCTCAATTCTTTTGTAAGTCTATGGAAATTATTTAATTATTTTAAAACTTACACACTTTTCTGGTAAATATGTCACATCTGAGTTCAAAAAAATTACTTTGAATACCTTAATATTTGCTGCATTTTTTTTCTGTATATATAACATGTCTTCTTTCAAAATGGGAATATATGTGTGCCTCCCAACATTTACTGTTAAAGTCTGTTATCTTTATATGTCAAACTGGTTGAACACTGTAATGACTTGAGAATAAACTGCACAGAGTTTATTCTGACTTATTTCTCATTTTGTTTGATTCGGCTCTTGTGTGAACAAGTAAATAAAATGATTAGGGATGTGTTTGGTTAATTGACTTCAATTTACATATTTAAAGACAGACTAATTATTTGGTAATCTTTGCAAGAATAAGAAACATCAGAACTGAATTCTTAAGGCATCATTTCATGTGAAATCATAGAAGGAAACTTTTTTTTTTTTTTGGGTAGGGGAATGAACTTGCTCATTTTTAAAAATTAAAAGACATGTTCTCAAAAGCAAAATTACAATATGTTAGCCCTAGAGCATAGTGTGGATCATCTGGGCTGCTTATAGGGCTCGGTGATTATTTAGACGGCCTGATATAAGACAGAGCAGAGAGCATCTTGATCTCTGGGCGGGCAGTTGAGATGCACTCATAAACTATGCCAGGTGTTAGAGGCTGCTCCTTGGAAACGTTCCCTGTTGGTGATAAACGTCCCATGTCTGTTGCAGTGAACACCACATACAGGGCCTAGTGCAGTGCTTGGTGCACAGGTAAAGCTTCAGTACTTCTCCACTGAGTGAGGACAAGACATTAATGTACAATGTGTGGACTTCACACATTACACAAAAGTGTATCCCTATTTGCTTTGTTACATAAACCATACTTTTGAAATTCTGGAATATTCTTTTCTTAAAGCAACTTGCCTTCAAGATTTGAGATACCGTCTTTTGCTTGTAGTATCTAAACCCTTGTCAGATCCTGCTGCTTTTCCCTGGTATGTTCACACGTCCTCTGAAATTCAGCCAGGAATGACTTTGAACCAGTATCTCCGCTCACCTATTCATATCCTGTTGGGGCTCTCCTGGATTACCCTATTCCTGTCATTGTGCAGGGTTAAGTATCAAAGTGAACATCTTGATCTGTTACTTTTTCCTCAAAAGCTGAATGACATCTTAGGCCAAGCCCCCACCATCAGTGCTAACTGAGATAGATTGAGACTCTGGAAAGGAAGAGGCTTTGCCTGGTCCATGGGGCATGTTAGCAAGGAGGCTGCAACTGTTGGCTTCTCACTGAACTTGGGAGTATCACTAGGATCTATACCCAGGGTGTAGCTAGAGTAATTAGCCAAATATACCAGGTTGCTTCCTAATAACCTATGGGATTCCACACCTCCTCTCCAAAACACATTGACTTGGTATTCTTGTTTTTCCTCAGTCTCTTTCTGAAGGCCATTTGTTGTGTGAAATGCTTTCTTCATCTTAGCCCCTCAAACCTCTGTTGAGTCAAACGACTTGGGGAAACAGCAGCTTAACGTACTTGGTGTATGTGTTCTAACATGCTGCTCCTACAAATTGGTGGGACACATTTGCCCTAGAATGCAAGGATCTTGGGGTTGTGTCAGCGCTTCGCCTGTAAGGTTTTCTGTAGTTCTCTTAGGCCGTGGATCATGGATACATTTATGTTTGTTACCCCTTTGTTGCAGCATGCTCAGCACTTCAAAAAGGGGAACATGTATTTGGTTCTATTTAGGAAGAGCTTTGAATTATTTCCGACAAACTCCTTGTTCTACCCTTTTCCCCCCTTCACACTACTGCACTTGACTAGTCTTAAAAAAAAAAAAATTTCAAAATTTTACAAAAAGAAGAAAAAAAAAACGTGCTCTTGCACGTGTAACCCATGTTTTCTTGTTCTCACCAGCCACGGGAGATGATAATAGCCTGGGTAACAATTTCAGTCATACTTGTCCAGGAGCCTGCTTCCTTGAAAGTGACTCATATTCCAAGTTGTTTCTCTCTTTCCCATTGGGTCTTGGACACCTGATAGTTGCCGTCGTGTTTGTCCACTGCTGCTGTGGTCTTGTCGATGTTGCTCCAAATAAGTGGCTGTGTTGTATGGATGCATAATTTTTATTTAAAGCTTACTCCTGGACACATTTTGTCCATTTTTAAAAAAATCTAAACTAGTTTGACTAGTAGAATTAGGGTAACAGTACATAGTTCAAACAAAAGTATTGCCTTTTGCATTAAAAGTTTCTTTTTGCCTAGTGTCTCATTGGTCTGAATATAATGGCTGTCTTAGACCAGGCATCCTGGGACCTGTCTTCCACTCTAGTTCTGCCATATCTGAATTGAGGCAAGTGTCTGTGTTTTGGAACTTCACTTTCTATGTTATGTAAAATGGAATTGGATAAAAGCTATCTATGTCTTGGTAATTATTAACTGATGCAACTTACTTTTTTTCCTTTGAAAAGTATTTTTAATGTTTTTGTCCTAAACCCAAAATAAGAAGGAAAAGTTGTAAACATTTTTGCTTTAACAAAAAGGAGATCCCTTTCTTAGCAATTCTTACACTTCTAGTTGCAGTTCAGGAATTTTCTGTAAGTGGTGTTTGTACCTTTATCAAAAGCTCTGTTAACAGTTGGTAAGGCAAGAAATATTTGTATCAAAAATGCAAAGATATCACAGCTTAATACCAGATCTATGGGTTAGTCCATATAGGATTTGTGTATGTTGTCTATTTTTTAAATATTTCATGTGAACTGTATGTTTTAAACCTCAAGACACACATTGAGAATATTGCTGATTTGAGGTTAGCATTTACAATTCTGATTGATTAAATCTTTGTATATTTTGGTACATTTAATAGTGTCTTACTGTGGTATATTCATGTAGTAACAGCGCCACCTTCTGGTTATATCATTGCTAAATTTACAATTTGGTGTTTATTGCCCTCATAGAAAATTAGAGAAGATATGTGATTGCCTAGGATAGTTTTGAAATTAATGTAAAATTTAAACCAACATATACAAATTATAAATTTTTTATGTAGACATAATTGTAGGTTCACACAATTCTAAGTTATAAGAAATAAAACTTTCAAAATGAGAATATTTAGTATTTGGTCCTATTTGGAAAGAGCTTTATTTCCAAGAACTTACTTGGGTTTAGAAAATAAAGTTTTGGTTTTTCAAAATTATGTCCTACCTGTCAGTTTCTATTTCTGTAAGAAATACTATAGAACCACATGCCTGTTGCCCCAGCTATTCTGGAAGCTGAGGCAATTGGAACACTTGAGCTTAGGAGTTTGAGACCAGCCTGGGCAAATTAATGAGACACCATCCGCACCCCGCACCGCCCCCCCCCCCAAAAAAAAAGGAGAGGAAAAGATACTATGTACTCTTTACTCAGAGCTTTCCCCAACATCTTGAAAAACTGTAATACAATGTTATAACCAGGATCTTGACACTGATACAGTCAAGATGCAGAACAGTTCCATCATCACAAAGGCTCCTCTTGCTTGTTCTTTTTATAGTCACATCTATCTCCTATTCCATAGGTTTGGAAGCAGACTTAGTCACTTGCTCAGAATCACATTAGGCTTGAAATGTATCTTTCTGATATCAGAGTTTGGGGTCTTAACACACTACTACTACTGTCTCAGTAGAAGTCTTGAAAACTGCCTTTTAAAGTATTACTTCCAGATTATTAAATGAGTTCAATCTATTTTCAACATTTCTAGAACCATACTATTTCAAACAACAGATTTCTTTGTGCATACCTTTAAATTTAACATTTGAGAATCGATCGTAGTTAAGTATCCGATTATAACTTCCATGAAAGAGTTCAAGCCCTGACGTTTGATAAATAAGGTTACCAGAATAAGGTAAAGAGTAAATAACAGATTAAAATAGCTTTAAGATGCTGGATTCTTGCTTTGGAAACAGCTGTAGGGCCTAGTTATAAAGATAATCACTTGGTGTAGGCTACCAGGTTTTTTCCATGTGGAGAACTTTTGACCTGATGGAGTTGGTTCAGTTGATGTCTTCAGTGTACGACATGCACCACACAGGAGGCCTAAGAAGATGACAGTGTCCACAAGGAATCCGCCAAGAGAAAATACAAAGTAATATGTGATAAAATCTGGCATGGAAAACTACACATCAGAGGCCAGGCGTAGTGGCTCAAGCCTGTAATCCCAGCACTTTGGGAAGCCGAGGAGGGTGGATCACGAGGTCAAGAGAACGAGACCATCCTGGTCAACATGGTGAAACCCCGTCTCTACTAAAAATACAAAAAATTAGCTGGGCATGGTGGCGCGTGCCTGTAATCCCAGCCACTCAGGAGGCTGAGGCAGGAGAATTGCCTGAACCCAGGAGGCGGAGGTTGCGGTGAGCCGAGATTGCACCATTGCACTCCAGCCTGGGTAATGAGAGCGAAACTCCGTCTCAAAAAAAAAAAAAAAAAAAAAAAAAAACAAAAAACTACACATCAGAGACCGAGGTGGCCCATGGGTGATGGTGTGGGTAAGGTAAGTGCTGTGACGGAGAGGGCCTTTGCAGGGTCCCAAGAGAGAAAAAGGTACTTCTAAGTAAAAGCCATGTGACTATAAATTTCTGAATTGTTTATTTGGGGGGCCCAAAATGATAGAGAAATTTAAAATTGTTCTCTTAAGGATCCATTGCCTCTTTTTCCCTTTTTCCTCCCAAAATGTGATATGTATATCTCTCCTACATGTTTTCTTTAGGAGGCAGGAAGAGACGGGGCATGGGGGATTTTCCATGGTAAGGAAGTTGCCACATCAGCTTTTTTTTTTTTTTTTTTTTTTTTTTTTTTTTTTTTTTTTTGGTACCTGTCTTTGGTACCTTATCTTCCTGATACGAATGTAACCTATTCCCTGTGAAAACATTTATTATTTCCAAATAGGGGCCTTTGGTCCCAAGTGGCATCTGTTTCTTGATGGCTTTCACATACGTCATGTTCATGGTCTTGGTTCCTATTGTCACTCATGCCGCCTTTTCTTCCCATTTGCTTTTTGCCTGTCTCTTTTGAAGGTGGAAGATTTTCCAATGGAGCAGATGTGGCAAGTGAGAGGAAGGGAAGAATTAAGAGTACTGACAAGTTTTTTGGCCTGAACAACTAGAAGCCGCGAACTGAGATAGCAAAGATGGCAGGTAGAGAAGGTTTGATGGGAAAAATCCTAATTGCAGTATTGATCACAGTGTTGAATGTTAGGCTTGACATATCTGTTAGGCATCCAAGTAGAAATGGCAGGCACTTGGATATGCAAATCTGGAATTGAGAGACATCATTACTGGAAATAAAAATGTGGGAGTCTTCAGGGTACTAGGTGCTGTTTAAGGCTTTGAAACTGGATGAGATTACCTTTAGAGAGAATGAAGATGAAAGAAGAAAAGAGCCCTGGAGTACTGCAATATTAAGAGCTTTGGAAGAAGAGGAGGTAGTAGCCATGATGAATGAGAAGATGTGACCACCACATCAAGAGTCTCTAGAGTACATGGTGCCTCAGAAGCCAGGTGAAGAAAATGAAGCAAGGAGGAGGTGATCAGATGTGTCGATCAAGGTCAAGGTAAGAGGCAACTTGCTGCTTGTAGGTCAAGGTAAGAGGCAACCTGAGAAATGCCCATTGTGTTTGGCAGTGTGGACAGTGCAGATGTCATTGGTGATCTTGCCAGGGCTTGTTGTGGTGGAGTGGTAGGGACAAATAGAAGTACTTTTGAGGAGTTTTTACTGCAAGAGGACTGGAGAAAGAGGATGGTTGCTAGTAGCAAAAGTAATCTTTTCTTCTCAAGATAGTGGCTTGGCCAGTTGCGGTGGCTCTTGCTTGTAATCCCAACACTTTTGGAGGCCTAGATGGGAGGATACCTTGAATCCAGGAGTTCAAGACCAGCCTAGGCAACGTGGCAAAAAAAAAAAAAATACAAAAATTTCTACAAAAATACAAAAATTATCAGGGTGTGGTGGCGTGCATCCGTAGTCCCAGCTACTTGGGAGGCTGAGATGGGAGGATCACCTGAGCCTGAGGCGGTTGAGGCCTCAGTGAGCTGATTGTGCCACTGTACTCTAGCCTGGGTGATAGAGTGAGTCACTGTCTCAAAGGGAAAAAAAAAAATGAACAAAAGATGGTGGCTTATTTGTTGATGAAATGAGCCAGTAGTAAAAGACTGATGATGTAGAAGAGTCCAGAATTGTTGGAACAAGTCCTTGAGGAAGGGAGATAAGTTGGAAGCTAGTGTACAAGTGCAACTCTTGACTTCTCCAAATGCCCAAGTGTTTATCTGTGGCAGGAAAGCGCAGTATGTGGTGCAGCCACTGGTTAAGTGGGTAGATGTGGAGGGATAAGTCTCTGAAAGTCTGTTTGCCTTAGTAAACTAGGAAACAGAATTCTCAACTGCAGCTAAGGTAGGGAAAGGTGTGAAAGGCATGAGGAGAGAAGAGAAGATGTCTAGGACTGTGGAGAAGGAATGGTCTAGGGACATTTAGGGTATTCTGAGCAGCACTGAGAACCCACTGAGTTCTGTGTGTGTGGTGAATGACTAATTGTAGTCATTTTTGTCACGCTCCAGAATTTAGTGGAAAAGCCTCCAGTACAGGAGTGTCCAATCTTTTGGCTTCCCTGGGCCACATTGGAAGAAGAATTGTCTTGCACCACACATGAAATACACTAACATTAACGATAGCTGGTGAGCTAAAAAAAAAAAAAAAATCACAAAATATCTCATAATGTTTTAAGAAAGTTTACTAATTTGTGTTGGGCCTCATTCAAAGCCGTCCTGGGGCCACATGTAGCCCGTGGGCTGTGGGTTGGACAAGCTTACTCTATTGGTTCCCCATGAAGCGTGCTGCTGCCTTTTGGGCTGAGAAGCATTTTATCAGGTTAAAGAAATGGCCAATTATTCATATTTTATTGAGTTTTTTTCTTAATGGTGATTGGATTTTGTTAAATATCTTCATTATGTCTGGAAATAATATATATATTGCTTCTTCATTTTCACTTAAAAAATTATTATACTTAAAGTTCTGAGATACATGTGCAGAATATGCAGGTTTGTTACATAGGTATACACCTGCCATGGTCAACCTGTCATTTACATTAGGTATTTCTCCTAATGCTATCCATCCCCTAGTCCCCAACCCCCGATAAACCCCAGTGTGCGATGTTCCCCTCCCTGTGTTTTTATTGTTCAGCTCCCACTTATGAGTGAGAACATGCGGTGTTTGGTTTTCTGTTCCTGTGTTAGTTTGCTGAGAATGATGGTTTCCAGCTTCATCCATGTCCCTGCAAAGGACATGAGCTCATCCATTTTACAGCTGCATAGTATTCCATCATGGAATATGTGCCACATTTTCTTTATCCAGTCTATCATTAATGGGCAATTGGGTTGGTTCCAAGTCTTTGCTGTTGTAAATAGCACTGCAATAAACAAACATGTGCATGTGTCTTTATAGTAGAATGATTTATAATCCTTTGGGTATATACCCAGTAATGGGATTGCTGGGTCAAATGGTATTTCTGGCTCTAGATCCTTGAGGAATAGCCACACTGTCTTCCACAATGGCTGAACTAATTTATACTCTCACCAACAGTGTAAAAGCATTCCTATTTCTCCATATTCTCTTTAGCATCTGTTGTTTCCTGATTTTTAATGATCACCATTTTAACTGGTGTGAGATGGTATCTCATTGTGGTTTTGATTTTCATTTCTCTAATGACCAGTGATGAGCTTTTTTTCATATGTTTGTTGGCCACATAAATGCCTTCTTTTGAGAAGTGCCTGTTCATATCCTTTGCCCACTTTTTGATGAGGTTGTTTTTTTCTTGTAAATTTAAGTTCCTTGTAGATTTTATATATTAGCCCTTTGTCAGATGGATAGATTGTGAAAATTTTCTTCCATTATGTGGGTTGCCTGTTCACTCTGATGATAGTTTCTTTTGCTGTGCAGAAGCTGTTTCATTTAATTAGATCCCATTTGTCTATTTTTGCTTTTGTTGCCATTGCTTTTGGTGTTTTAGTCATGAAGTCCTTGCCTATGCCTATATGTCCTGAATGGTAATGCCTAGATTTTCTTTTAGGGTTTTTATTGTTTTAGGTCTTATGTTTAAGTCTTTGATCCATCTTGAGTTAATTTTTGTATAAGGTGTGAGGAAGGGATCTAGTTTCAGTTTTCTGCATATGGCTAGCCAGTTTTTCCAACACCATTTATTTAATAGGGAATCCTTTCCCCATTGCTTGTTTTTGTCAGGTTTGTTAAAGATCAGATGGTTTTAGATGTGTGTGGTCTTATTTCTGAGGCCTCTGTTCTGTTCCATTTGTCTATATATCTGTTTTGGTACCAGTACTATGCTGTTTTTGTTACTGTAGCCTTGTAGGATAGTTTGAAATCAGGTATTGTGATGCCTCCACGTTTGTTCTTTTTGCTTAGGATTGTCTTGGCTATACAGGCTTTTTTGGTTCCATATGAAATTTAAAGTAGTTTTTTCTAATTTGGTGAAGAAAGATAATGGTAGCTTGATGGGTAGCATTGAATCTATAAATTACTTTGGGCAGTATGGACATTTTCAGACTATTGATTCTTCCTATCCATGAGCATGGAATGCTTTTCCATTTGTTTTTTATCTCTCTTATTTCCTTGAGCAGTGGTTTGTAGTTCTCCTTGAAGAGGTCCTTCACATTCATTGTAAATTGTATTCCTAGCTATTTAATTCTCTTTGTAGCATTTTTGAATGGGAGTTCACTCATAATTTGGCTCTCTATTATTGGTGTAGAGGAATCCTTGTGATTTTTGCACATTGATTTTTGTATCCCGAGACTTTGCTGAAGTTGCTTATCAGCTTAAGGAGATTTGGGGCTGAGACAATGGGGTTTTCTAAATATACAATCATGTCATCTATAAACAGAGACAATTTGACTTCCTTTCTTCCTATTTTAATATGCTTTATTTCTTTCTCTTGACTGATTGCCTCGGCCAGAACTTCCAATACTATGTTGAATAGGAGTGGTGAGAGAGGGCATCCTTGTCTTCTGCCAGTTTTCAAAGAGAATGCTTCTAGCTTTTGCCCATTCAATGTGATATTGGCTGTGGGTTTGTCATAAATAGCTCTTATTATTTTGAGATATGTTCCATCAATACCTCGTTTGTTAAGAGTTTTTATCATGAAGCGGTGTTAAATTTGATCAAAGGCCATTTCTGCATCTATTGAGATAATCGTGGTTTTTGTCATTGGTTCTGTTTATGTGACGGATTATATTTATTGATTTGTGTATGTTGAACCAGGCTTGTATCCCAGGGATGAAGCCAACTTGGTCATAATGGATAAGCTTTTTGATGTACTGCTGGATTCAGTTTCCCAGTGTTTTACTGGGGATTTTTGCATCAGTGTTCATCAGGGATGTTGGTTTGAAACTTCCTTTTTTAGTTGTATCTCTGCCAGGTTTTGGCATCAGGATGATGCTGGCCTCCTAAAATGAGTTAGGGAGGAATCCCTCTTTTTCTATTGTTCGGAATAGTTTCAGAAGGAAAGGTACCAGCTCCTCTTTGTACGTAGAATACAGATGTGAATCTGTGTGGTCCTGGGCTTTTTTGGGGTGGTAGGCTATTAGTTACTGCCTCAATTTCAGAACTTGTTATTAGTCTACTCAGGGATTTGACTTCTTCCTGGTTTAGTCTTGGGAGGGTGTATGTGTCCAGGAATTTATCCATTTCTTCTAGATTTTCTAGGTTATTTGCATAGAGGTGTTTATAGTATTCTCTGATGGTAGTTTGTATTTCTGTGGGATCAGTGGTGATATTTCCATTATCATTTTTTTATTGTGTCTATTAGATTCTTCTCTCTTTTCTTCTCTAGTAGCCTGGCTAGCAGTTTATCTATTTTGTTAATCTTTTCAAAAAACCAGTTCCTGGATTATTGATTTTTTTGAAGGGTTTTTTGTGTGTCTATCTACTTCAATTCTGCTTTGATCTCAGTTATTTCTTGTCTTCTGCTAGCTTTTGAATTTGTTTGCTCTTGCTTCTCTACTTTTAATTGTGATATTAGAGTGTTGATTTTAGATTTTTCCTGCCTTCTCCTGTGGGCATTTAGTGCTGTAAATTTCCCTCTAAACACTGCTTAAGCCGCGTCCTAGAGATTCTGGTACGTTGTGTCTTTGTTATTGTTGGTTTCAAAGAACTTATTTATTTCTGCCTTAATTTCATTATTTACCCAGTAGTCATTCAGGAGCAGGTTGTGCAGTTTCCATGTAGTTGTGGAGTTTTGAGTGAGTTTCTTAATCATTTTGAGTGAGTTCTAACTTGATTGTACTGTGGTCTGAGAGACTGTTATGATTGTCATTCTTTTGCATTTGCTGAGGAGTGATTTACTTTCAATTATATGGTCAATTTTAGAATAAGTGTGATGTGGTGCTGAGAAGAATGTATATTCTGTTGATTTAGGGTAGAGAGTTCTGTACATAGAGAGTTCTGTCTAGTAGGTCCACTTGGTCCAGAGCTGAGTTCAAGTCCTGAATATCCTTGTTAATTTTCTGTCTCGTTGATCTAATATTGACTGTTAAAGTCTTCCACTAGTATTGTGTGGGAGATGAAGTCTCTTTGTAGAAATAACTTGATTTATGAATCTGGTTGCTCCTGCTTTGGGTGCATATATATATTTAGGATAGTTAGCTCTTCTTGTTACATTGATCCCTTTATCATTATGTAATGCTCTTGTCTTTTTGATCTTTGTTGGTTTAAAGTCTGTTTTATCAGAGACTAGGATCGCAACCCCTGATTTTTTTTTTGCCTTCCATTTGCTTGGTAAATATTCCTCCATCCCTTTATTTTGAGCCTATGTGTGTCTTTGCATGTGAGATGGGTCTCTTGAATACAGCATACTGATGGGTCTTGACTCTATCCAATTTGCCAGCCTGGGTCTTTTAACTGGGGGCATTTAGCCCATTTACATTTAAGGTTAATATTGTTATATGTGAATTTGATCCTGTCATTATGATGCTAGCTGGTTATTTTGCCTGTTGGTTGATGCAGTTTCTTCATAGTGTCAATGGTCTTTACAATTTGGTATGTTTTTGTAATGGCTGGTACCGGTTTTTCCTTTCCATATTTAGTGCTTCCTTCAGGAGCCTCTTATAAGGCAGGCCTAGTAGTGACACAATTTCTCAGCATTTGCTTGTCTATAAAGGATGTTATTTCTCCTTTGCTTATGAAGCTTAGTTTGGCTGGATATGAAATTCTGTGTTGAAAATTCTTTTCTCTAAGAATGTTGAATATTGGCCCCCACTCTCTTCTGGCTTGTAGGGCTTCTGCAGGGAGATCTGCTGTTAAGTCTGATGGGCTTCCCTTTGTGGGTAACCTGATCTTTCTCTTTGACTGTCCTTAACATTTTTTCCTTCATTTCAACCTTGGTGAATCTGATGATTATGTGTCTTTGGTTGCTCTTCTTGAGGAGTATCTTTGTGGTGTTCTCTGTATTTCCTAAATTTGAACGTTTGCCTGTCTTGCTAGGATGGGGAAGTTCTCTTGGATAGTATCCTGAAGAGTATTTTCCAACTTGGTTCAATTATCCCCATCACTTTCAGGTAAACCAGTCGAATGTACATTTGGTCTTTTTACATAGTCCCATATTTTTTGGAGGCATTGTTCATTTTCTTTTTTCTCTAATCTTGTCTTCACACTTTGTTTCATTAAGTTGATCTTCAATTTCTGATATTTTTTCTTCTGCTTGATCAGTTCGGCTGTTGACACTTGTGTATTCCTCATGAAGTTCTTGTGCTGTGTTTTGCAGCTCCATCAGTTCATTTATGTTCTTCTCTAAATTGGTTATTCTAGTTAGCAATTCCTCTAACCCTTTTTCAAGGTTCTTAGCTTCCTTGCATTGGGTTAGAACATGCTCCTTTAGCTAGGAAGAGATTGTTACCCACCTTTTGAAGCCTACTTCTGTCAATTTGTCAAACTCATTGTCCGTGCAGTTTTGTTCCCTTGCTGGCGAGGAGTGTGATCCTTCGGAGGATCTGCTTTTTGGAATTTTCAGACTTTTTGCGCTGGCTTTTCCTCATCTTCATGGATATATCTACCTTTCCTCTTTGATGTTGGTGACCTCCAAATGAGTTTTTTGTGTGGACATCCTTTTTGTCGATGTTGATGGTATTCCTTTCTGTTTGTTAGTTTTCCTCCTAACAGTCAGGCCCCTCTGCTGTAGCTCTGCTAAAGGTCCACTCCAGACTCTGTTTGCCCAGGTGTCACCAGCAGAGGCTACAGAACAGCAAAGATTGCTGCCTTTTCCTTCCTCTGGAAGCTTAGTCCCAGAAGGGCCCCTGCTAGATGCCAGCTGGAGCTCCCCTATATGAGGTGTCTGTCTTCCCCTGCTTGGAGGTGTCTCCCAGTCAGGAGGCATGGGGGTCAGGAACCCACTTGAGGAGGCAGTCTGTCCCTTAGCATGGCTCAAGCACTGTGCTGGGAGATCTGCTGGTCTCTTTGGAGCCAGCAGGCAGGAACATTTAAATCTGCTGAAGCTGGGCCCACAGCTGCCCCTTTCCCCAGATGCTCTGTCCTAGGGAGACGAGAGTTTTATCTACAAGCCCCTGACTGGGGCTGCTGCCTTTCTTTCAGAGGTGTCTTACCCAGAGAGAAGGAATCTAGAGAGGCAGTCTGGCTACAGGGGCCTTGCTGAGCTGTGGTGGGCTCTGCCGAGTTCAAGCTTCACAGCGGCTTTGTTTACACTGGTAAGGGAAGAATACCTACTCAAGCCTCAGTAATGGCAGATGCCCTTCTCCCCCACCAAGATTGAGTGCCCCAGGTTGACATCACACTGCTGTGTTGGCAGCGAGAATTTCAAGCAAGTGGAACTTAGCTTGCTGGCCTCTGTGGGAGTGGGATCTGCTGAGCTAGACCACTTGGTTCCCTGGCTTCAGCCCTCTTTCCAGGGGAGTGCATGGTTCTGTCTCACTGGTGTTCCAGATACCACTAAAAGAAACTCCTGCAACTGGCTCACTGTCTGCCCAAATGGCCACCCAGTTTTGTGCTTGAAACCCAGGGCCCTGGTGGTGTAGGCACCTGAGGGAATCCCCTGGTCTGCGGACTGTGAGGATGTGGGGAACAGCGTAGTATCTGGGCCAGAATGTACCATTCCTCACGGCACAGTCCCTCACGGTTTCCCTTGGCTACCAGAGGGAGTTCCCCAACCCCTTGTACTTCCTGAGTGAGGTGACACCCCACCCTGCTCCTGTTCGCCCTCCTGGGCTGCACCCACTGTCTAACCAGTCCCAATGAGATGAGCTGGCTACCTCAGTTGGAAATGCAGAAATCACCCACCTTCTGCATTGATCTCACTGGGAGCTGCAGACTGGAGCTGTTCCTATTTGGCCATCTTGCCAGCCTTCACCTCAATTTAATTTCTTTTTTTCTCTCTCTGTTGAGATATTTCCAGCTATCAGTAGAAAGTTCAATCAAACTGGCTTAAGCCACAGGAAAAAAGGATCTCCTCTTTTAGGAGTTTAGAAGTGGGAAGTTACAGGACTGCTGAAGTTCAGAACGCCTTCTTGGACCAAACCTTTTCCCATTTTCTTCTCTGCATTTCTTAGCAAATTGGCTTGGTTTTCCATTCTCTGTCGTTCTGATACTGTCATCTGTTGTTCCTGCTGACTCTCAGTCAAGGGACTATGTCCTTGTGTAAGTCATGTTGTTAATGACCTTTGGAAATAATATTTTTATTCTTCTTTAATTAATTTGGTGAAAGCTATTAATCCAGTTCCTAATAAATAACCAACATTACATTTCTGGAATAAATCCCATTTGGTCAAGATATGTTATTTTTTAAATCTGTTAGGTTTTGTTTGCTATTATTTTGGAGTTTTGCATAAATATAAATAATATTGGTCTGCATTTTTCTTTTGTGTAGCTCTAGTCTTTGTAGGTTTTGTGGTGTTTTACTAGCTTCAAAGAAAAAACTTGAAAGGTTTTTAAAAAAAATTTGAGCTGTTATAGAACAGCTTCAAAAGAATTGGAATTCTATACTCCTCAAAGAGTTAGTGGACTTTCCCTAGGAAACCCTCTTGACCTGGTGCTCTTTTGAGGGTATGCCACTGACAACTTCCTCATTTCCTCTACGAATATCGATATGCTTAGGCTTTCTATCTTTTCTGGAGTCAGCTTTGATCAATTATATCTCTAGAAAATTATATATTTTATCTAAGTTTTTAAATGTATTTGCATGGAGCTGAGCACAATATACAGAACTTATTTAAAAAGAAATACATTACTGCAGATGCCAGTTTGTCTTCAACTCAAAATATACAACTACTGTGAAGATTGCATATATGACAAGTTGTGATATCTTCTGACTTTTACCTGGCAGCAATGTGATCACAAACATACCACCAGATTAAAGTGGTAGTACTCAGGTAAGAGGAGGTCATTCAAATTAAATTGAGTAGTCTTTAAAAAATTATCAAAATTTAATGTAAAAAGTACAATTTTTTGTAAAAAACATGTAATGCCTGGAGAACCTGTCTGGGTTCCCCATTTGAAAAACACTGTCCTAGTGACTAGCATTTGAACTTCTTAGCCTTTTTCATGGCCCTTCAATATCCACCTTCTCAAACAGTGCTTCTGTGTATATCCTGTGCTCCAGTTTAACCAAACCTTTCCATTTCCTGGTTTCCCACCTTCTGCTGTTATTCATGCTTTTTCTTCTGCCTGGAATGCCACTTTCCTAATGATTGTTGCCTGTTAATTCCACCCATCCTTCAGTTCTCACCAAAATACCACTTTCTCCTTGAGGTGTTGGAATTGCTTTCTCATCTTTCCCATAGCACAAGCCATGGTGACCTCAAAACACCTGATTCCCTTTTCCCTTTCCACACCAATGATCAGTTCAGTTCATTGGAACTGGAATTCACTCTAAGCTTTTGCTCTTAAACTCTGGGGTGACTAAATAGCTTTTCTCCTTTCACTGCAGTACCTTTTAAAAGCCAAAGACTTCAAAATTCAGAAGAGATTAGAAAATGAAAACAGCCCAAATCCAGCTCTTTGTTGATTAGATTGGCCCAAAGGAGAAGTAAATAAGATAAGAAGCAAAATGCAAATGGATTCTAGTAGTAATGTCCACTATATAAGCACTAGACTACACCAATGCAGTGGTTTTGGCAACAGGTCCTGGGCCCCTTTCATACTTATGCATGTTCAGTTTTATGTTGAATTTCAGGTGCTAACAATCACTTCGTGGGCTCCTCTTAAATCTGCTGTGAGAGAATTAAATCCTAATCCCCTTAAGGCAGTGGTTCTCAAAGTGTGGTCCCTGAGACCAACAACATCAACCTTACTGAGAACTTCCTAGAAATGCAAATTACTGCTCCCACCCGTCTTACTGAATCAAATTTTCTGGGATTAGCAAAGGCAATCTGTTTTAACAAGACCTACAGGTAATTCTGACACCCATTAAAGTTTGAGATTGGCTGGGCATGGTGGCTCACACCTGTAATCCCAGCACTTTGGGAAGCTGAAGTGAGAGGATTGCTTAGTTCAGGAGTTTGAGACGAACCTAGGTAACATTGTGAGACGTTGTCTCTACTAAAATTAAAAAGAATTAAGCATGGTGGTGCATGCCTCTAATCTCAGCTATTCACAGTAGGTGCTGAGGTGAGAGGATTGCTTGAGGCTGGGAGATCAAGGCTGCAGTAAGCCCTGACATGTCACTGCAGTCCTGCCTGGGCAACAGAGTGAGACCCTGTCTCAAAAAAAAGTTTGAGATTCTCTGCCCTAAAATATCCATTATCTATTACATGTAAGGAATTAACTTCTCTCCTATGCATCTAGGATGACCTTCATTACACAGTATCCTTAAAGCTGAGAAAGCAGTTGCCTAAATCACTGCCTGAGTTCTGTGGTTCAGATAAAGAACCCACTGAGAAAGGCTGTGTGCATGAACTAGCTCTGACTAACTGAACATGAATCACAGGTTGTAATAAAAAAAAGTATTTTTTTGATAATCTTCCATATAGACAGAATTTCATCACTAATCAAAGAAAGGTGTTAACTACAGATAAACACCAATTAAACTCTGAGTTTTCTGGCAACAGAAAAGGAAAACGTTGAGTTCTAGAATAGCCTTTGTTGTTTGATGCCACAAAGCATATTATCTTTTAGAACTAGAGAACCTTCCAGATATTAAATGCTCAGAATCTTTTATGATATGGATTGTGCTACAGGTGACACTGAGTAACGTGGGGACCAATGTCCTTCACAGTTTTTGTAGAAAATTTTTAGGTGGTCTTCAATAATGACCCTTAGAAGCAAGGACGACCCTTCAAGTGTAATTCCGTGGAGATGATTTCCCTCCCACTCAAATACCCGTCACTTCCCTGTCTGTCCCTTCCGTGAGCTTCTCATTATCTTCCATGACTCACTCCGCCACGTGGCATCATCCTCCATGGAGCCTCCCTGGCTTCCACTGGCTGCTGTCTGCACCAGGTTCCACAGAAATGGGGACAGTGCTCTTCTCTGTGCCCCATTCTGCCACCGATGTCCTGAAGAACAGCACTTCTTGTCTTCCCAATCTTCAAAATGCAGATTTTATCCACGGCCTTCTCTATCTTCAGAGCACCAATTCAACCTTCTTCCTCTCCTTCCATGTACACAGCCTCCTCAAGGCAAATCTCCTTCCTCCAAAGACAAACAGTTACCTGAGAGAACCCTAGGTGGGAGAATCACCTGTCCTTGGAGTCACCAAACACAGCTAGTGCCATGGTCTGCCTGTTGGTGTCCTCCCAAAATGCATGTGGAACCTGATGCCCAATGTGATAGCATTTGGGAAGTGGGGCACCTTTTGGGGAGTTATTGTCATGAGGATGCTACCTTCATGAATGTAATTAGTGCCCATGTAAAAGAGGCTCAGGTGAGCTCCTTCACCCCTTCTGCCATGTGAGGGCACAACAGTGAGCCATCTTGAAGCAGAAAGCAGCCCTCGCCAGACACCGAATCTGCTGACACCTTAATCTTGGGACTTCCCAGCCTCCAGAAATGTAAGTAATAGATTTCTGTTGTTTATAAATCACCCAGTCTATGATATTTTTGTATAGCACCTCAAATGGACTAAGACAGCTAAACTCTTGAGTTTCATCTCAGGTTTACAGGAACAAGCATCCTGACAATATTATAAACCTAATGTAATTCCAAGTTTTCAAAAGTAGAATTTTATTTTATTTTTTTTGTCTAGAGAACTGGTTGGTAAATATTTGCCAGCACACTGCTTCAAGTGTTTTCTGAATTGGGGGCATGGGAGGAGGGAGTCTGGCAGCACCCTGGGGAGGAGGCCGTCCCCGTCTCCCATGAACTACTGGCACTGGGGGCAGTGTGAGCTTGCCCCTAGAGTGTTTGCCAACAGCTGGCTTGGATCACTGCTGCTCCTGTGGGATGTGGAATACTCTGGGGGCTGTCAGAAATAACCCAGGAAACAGTAAGGTAGAGCTGAGGTCCTGCCGTCATGTGGGGGGCAGGGCGCTGTGAGCTGGTGAGATTTGTGTATCTACAGATGAAGAAGTTGGAAAATTCCAGTTACATAATGTTTTTCCCATCTAGGAATATTATAGTATGTCATTCCATTGAGCCAAGTCTTTGCTTAAATCCTTCAGTAATTATATTCATATAACTCCTGTTTTTTTGTTAAGTAAATTCCTATTTCATTTAAAAAAATTAATATTTATATTTTCATTATATTTAATTTTTCTAGTTATATTTTTGGTACTAAAATATTTTTTTCTATTACTTTTTAGCTGTTTATTGCTGGCCTATAGGGAAACTTAGGCTTATATAAGTTAATTTTTCTATTGGTCACTGTACTGAATTATTAGTTTTTTTTTTTAGTTGATTCTCTTGTGTTTTCAGTAATACAATGGTATCATCTGCAATAAATGATTCTTTTACCTACCTCTTCCCAATTTTTATTTACTTACTTATTTTCTTACTGAATTGGCCAGAATTTCTAGTGCTAGGCTGTTGCTTTAGGCCAGGTATTAGTAAGAATGTCCTGTGTTTTGTTATTTTGTATGATGCTGGCTGTTGACTTGAAATATTCTTTATCATATTAAGTTTCTTACTGTTTTAGTTTACAAAATAAATTCTCCTCAGGAATGGATATAAAGTATTAGATACTTTGGCAATTTATAAGATGATGTGATAAATTAACATAAGTGTTAATACTATACCATTCTTTTATTCATATTCTATTCTTTAATATAATACCAGATGGGCTTACTTATATTATCTTCAGCGATTCCATACCTGTGCTCATCAGTGATTTCGATTTGTAGATTTTTTTTTTTTTTCAGGAGGAGAAAGGATGCTATCTTTGACAAGTTTTGATATTGGCATGTGCTTGCTTTACAAAATGAATTGGGAAGTTTTTCATTTTTTTCCCCATGGTCAGTATCAGTTGAAAGAACATAAAATCTGTTTATGTGAAGTTTCAGAGAATTTAACCATGAAACCATTTAGCTTCAAGAATTTTTCCAGAGTGATTTTTGTTTGTAAATATTTCTTTTTCACCACAGATACTGGTTTACTTAGATTTTTTTTCTTTTGTCAAAATTGTCAAAATTCATGATTTCTAAGAGAATTTATATTCTATCCCTGTTTCTATTCCTGTCTCTCTATAATCTATTCTCTAGCCAGACCCCCTTCACAACCTTTAAAACATCAGATGGTCACTCCCCTGCACAAAAACCTCTGACAGTTTTCACTGAGAGGTTCTCACTGCTTTATAACTCCCGGTCTATGAAGGCCTAATGAGATCTAATCCTAACTCACCTCCCACTTCCTACTGCCTTGCTGAGAGTGACATGGGGGCCCCCAGAGGAGGAGCGAGCACCAGGCACGCCGAGCACTGGATTTCCTGCTGATTCTGGAAACAGCTCCATACCAGCTTTAAAGGAGGCTTAATTGTTCTGGGATTTTTGCTGACATAATACAGCTTGGCTCACAGGTGATTCTTATGCTTAGGCCTAAAAGTAGAACAGGAATTAATAAATGCCACAAAATGTCTTTGGTTGTGTTCAGCCAGTTCTTTTCCCAGCAGAAAAGTGCTGTGCTTAATTAAATTCAATCAATATTTTTCAAGGGCTTCTTATGGACAAGAAATTTTGCTGGACTCTGGGATGTAAGTGAGGGAGACACACACAGTGTACCTCTATTGCAAGGCAAAGTAAAAGAGAACGTATTGACAGAGCATGCTGGGTTCTGCAACAGCAATGAAAATCTCATAGGCTTATAATGACACAGGTTTATTGCTCAGTTATGCTATATGTCCAGGTGGATTGGCTATGGCTCTGCTCTTTTGTCACTTCACTCTGAGACCAAAGCAAGTTGAACAGCATCCATCTGGGAAATGTCTGGTGGTCATGGCAGAGGGAAAGGGCCCGCTGGCCAGCATGCACTCACCAAGACTTCGTTAAGAAGTGACATGTGCCACTGAAGATCACATTTTATTGGCCAGAGAAAATGGCATGGTCAGCTTGGCCATCAAAGGGGCAGGGAAGAATTAGGTTGAACCATATGAGACGCATTTTATGATGTCAAAAGTGATTGAATATCTCAGCTGTATTTGGTGTAACCTAATTTAATTCTTCTATAGGGAGGGCAATGATTATTTGAATAGTGCAGTCTACTCCGAGGTGCACCAACAAAACTGCAATAAGGAAATCTTATTATTTAGGATTTTTCTTTAAATTCAGATGAAAATTTTATTAACTAATTCTGCATTTCACTTGTGATAGCCACATACAACCAACCCTTCTATCTGTAGAAACAGGTAATAAAGCACAGGTGTTACATTAACTTTTTTTTGCTGAATTTAGGGGCTATTGGTTTTAGATTCCAGCTTTAAAGAGCCTGTCTCAATTAAAATGTGCTGTGTTCTTGATATGTGCCAGGCTCTGTGCAAGGTTCTGGGACAGATAGTTAAATGCACTGACAGACAAGTCTGTCCTCACGGGGCCCAGAGTCTTGTTCCTGCCCCGCTATCATGTATAGATAATCAGTAGATTGGTGCTGTTGGGGATGGGAGAGGTTGAGGGGGCTTGGGGTACATTTCTAATGGAGCTCACATGACTGTTGGCCAAATTCGTTCCTGTGAAGCTGAACTCACAGCTGCTTGCTTCTTCAATTCTAGCTGGAAAATCTCTCCAAGCTCAGGGCAGGCCTGAGCTCTCTTTTAAAGGGGTCACCTGAGTAGCTCAGGCCAACCTCCGCCACTCTGACTTTTGATGAACTTGAAGGTAAACTGATTAGAGACCTTAATCACCAAATCCCTCCGTCTTGAAATACGATGTAACCTGATCACAGAGGAGACACCCATCATATTCACAGGTCTTCCCCTACTCAAGTGGGTAGTGTGGGGCACAGATACCAAGGGTGGGAATCTGGGACACCACCTTAGAATTCTGCCAACCTCAGGGTTTCATTTCATTTTCAAAACTGTCACGGAGCTTGTGGGTGTGTCTCCTTGTTGTTTTAATCCGTGTTTTCCTGAGGTCACTGGCCATCTGTAGATCTTCTGTGAAGTCTTCTGATCAGAATTTGTTCTTAGTGGATTGCTTGCGTTTTTGTTTTTGAGTCATCTAACCTGAATATAAATTCTCGGTTAGATATAAGTATCAGAAATATGTTCTCCCAGTCGATGGTTCCCCTTTTTATTTTTGAGAAACATAAATCCTTCAATTGTCATATTTATCAGTCATTTTTTCTTGGTGGTTAGTGGTTTTTATGTCCTGTTTATGAATCTCTTGCTTAGCCCAAGGTCATATAAATATTCTCCTGCCTGGACCCTTTCTCCCGGACCCTGTGTTGCTTTTGTTTTTGAATGTAGATCTAAGATCCACTTTGAAGGAACTTTTATGTCTTCTGTGTGCACGGGACCAGGGCTCATTTTTTCTCTATATGATGAGTCAATGATACAGTATCATTTACTGAAAAGACCATCCTGTCCCTATTGATTTGTGACTTTGACTTTGCTGAATCAGGTGACTGGAGGCAGGTTGGGATCTGGTTTTACTTCCCTTCTATTGCATGGAGCTATAGAAGCTATAACTCCAGACTTCCTCACTGTTGTCCAATTACACTGTGATATCTAAACATCTTCAAAGAAATCCTGGGCATTGCCACCTCTATAGAGAGGCCTCACCCCACTCTCCCAGCCCCTAAACAACTACGAATTTATCTTCTGTCTCTGTAGATTTTCCTGTTATATCCATTTCTTATGAAATCATATAGTATGTTGCCTTTTGTACCTGGCTTCTTTCATTTAGCAGCATGCTTTCAGGGTTCCCCATGTGTGCTATGCAGGAAACAGCAGCACTGGTCATGTGGCCTGGGGCGGGCGAAACTGGGGGGAAAAAAAGGGAGGGAATAAGTGATGTCCGGACACGAAAAAGACTTGAAGACTTTTTAAAAAGATGTATAGATGTAACAGGGAATTAGAACGCGTGGGAAAGCATCTGCTCTCTAAAATGTCAAAAAACCCACATAGATTGGGAACAAGCTTCTTGTCTAACTCGGTGTGAAGCATGTGGTCCAGCTATGCGGCTGACCCACAGAAGGCCGTCAGGGATGGCGCTTATAAAGAAAGGGGAGAGGCCCAGATGCTGAGCTCAGAGGCAGGAGAGGTTGAGTTTGAAGTTTGAGAAACAAGGAGTGACCCCAGGAAGGAGCCAGGCCATGTTAGGTGGGGCCTGAGAGAGGAGCCCCAGCTTCAAGGAGAACGTGACCAGGCAGTAGCTTGAACGGCTATGGATGGAAAAGGATTTGGCTTTATGTTTCCTTCCTTTGATTTTTAACTGCCCATCCCCTCCCCCACCCTCCCATCCCCCCGTATAGAAAATAAAAAGGAGACATTATCCCCCATCACCCCTCCACCCAGAATTAACTATGTTGACCAGTTCCTTCCAGGCCGGAGTCTCAGAATTGCTTTCTTAATTAGGGGCAGCGGTCTGCATAGCTTTATATCCTGCAATTTCTTGCTTAGTGTAAAAGCATTACCCTGGGGATCTGATTTCCTTTTGCATCTCAAACCGGGGAAGTTTGGCCATTAGCAAGGATTTCCTGAATTTCCTTGGAATCATCATAGCAGCTGGGCTTGGTCTTCCTGGAGCTTTGGGCTCCTTCTCCCTGCCCTCCTTTCAAGCTGCAGGTCTTCGTGAGAAGAAGGCGGATGCCATAGCAGAGACTCAGCTTTCGGGCCTCATTCCTCAAGGTGGTAATTGTTCCCTTTAAAGGAAGAGAGAATTAACTGGGTGCCAGCATTGGACTAGGCCTGGGCATCCAGAAACTGCCCCAAAGCAGTGGAAGCCAGTGGGAGAGACACAAGTGTCTACAAGGCAAGGTGACAGAGCTCTCGGAAGGATGGAGAAGGGGCTGTGGCAGCTGGCCCAGTGGAAAAGTACCTTGACCATGATTCATCAGGGCAATGCTCCGTTGGTGCCAGGCCATCACCTCATCTGGGAGTGCAGACAGCTGACAGCTGAAAGTCACATCAAGAATGGAATCAATTTTAAGGGAAGAAAGTAAATGAAAGTTAAGATAAAAATGCATTACTTCAGTACTATACCTTCTGCTGCAAGCATCTGTTTAATGCAAGTAACATGAGACTGGCACCTGCTACGTGGCGGGCGCTGTCTGGGCACAGTGGGCAAGGCAGGCTCCTGTGCCAGGCAACTCTCAACCTGACTGAGGAAGAAAACGTGGTGGCCCATCTAGACACAGGCTGGCTGATTAAATACGGGTTATGAGTTAGACAAATAAAATACCTGGTGCTGCTGAATTTTAGATGTCTAAGGACATGACTCTGGGTCTAGGCTAACTGGGTGGCTTAAATGTGGATCTGCATCGTGTCGGTACACAGAAATGGCCTGTGTGTGGTTCTCAGCTCTGCTGCTCACTGGGGCCCTGGGGGCTCTTCAAATCAGAGACATTAGGGATGCTCAGTCACTACCCGCCTCCCCCTGAGTTTTTAAAAATAGCTTTATTGAGAGAGGATTCAAATAAAAAGTAATCCACCCACTTAAGGTGTGCATTTCAGTGGTTTTTAGTATATTCATGGATACGGACAACCACCGACACAGTCAATTTTTTTTTTTAAGATGTAGTTGCCCAGGTGGGAGGGCAGTGGTGCAGCTTCTGCTCACCGCAACCTCTGCCTCCCAGTTCAAGCAATTCTCCTGCCTCAGCCTCCTGAGTAGCTTGGATTACGGGTGTGCACCACCATGCCCAGCTAATTTTTGTATTTTTAAGAGGGATGGGCTTTCACCACGTTGGCCAGGCTGGTCTTGAACTCCTGACCTCAAGTGATCTGCCCACCTCAGCCTCTCAAAGTGCTGGAATTACAGACGTGAGCCACCATATCCAGCCAACACAGTCAATTTTAAAACATTTTCCTTATCTCAAAAAGAAACCCCATACTCTTGAGCTATTCTTTTTATTTTCTATTTAATTTTTTTCTTTTTTTTTTTTTGAGATGGGGTTTGGCTTTGTGGCCCAGGCAGTAGTGCAGTGGCGCAATCTCGGCTCACTGCAACCTCCACCTCCTGGGTTAAAGCAATCCTCCTGCCTCAGCTTTTTGTGTAGCTGGGATTACTGGGTGCGTCACCACGCCCTGCTAATTTTTGTATTTTTAGTAGAAACAGAGTTTCACCATGTTAGCCAATGGTCTGTAACTCCTGACCTCAAGTGATCTGCTCGCCTTAGCCTTCCAAAGTGCTAGGATTACAGACATGAGCCATCACACCTGGCCAACTATTTAAAAATTTTTTAAGAGACTGAATCTTGCTCTGTCACCCAAGCTGGTGCAGTGGCATGATCATGGCTTACTTCAGCCTTAAACTCTTGGGCTCAAACAATCCTCCCACCTCAGCCCCCCAGTAGTTGGGAATATGGGTGTACACAGTCACACTCAACTAAAAAAAAAATTTTTTTTTTTTTGAAGGGATGGGTTTTAGCTCTGTTGCCTATGCTGGTCTCAAAGTGCTGGCCTCAAGAAATCCTCCTGCTTCATCCTTCCAAAGTGCTGGGACTACAGGCATGAGCCACTGTGCCCAGCGTTTCCCCACTGTTCCAGCCCTAAACAACCATGAATCTATTTTCTGTCTCTGTAGATTTTCGTTATACACATTTCTCATAAATGAGATCATCTGGCTTCTTTCATTTAGCACCATGCTTTCAAGGTTCACCGTGTTGTAGTGAGTATTCCCTTCTTTTTTTGTGGCTGAATAGTATTCCATTGTATGGATATGCCACATTTGGTTTAACTGTTATCAGTTGATGGGCATTTGGGTTGTGTCTGCCTTTTGGCTGTTACGTATAGTGCTGCTGTGAACATGCGTGTTAAGTTTCTGTGTGGGCACGTTTTCCTTTCCATTTCCACTAGCAGTGCATGAGGGTTCTGATTTCTCCACATCCTTGCCAATACTTGTTACCATCTGATTTTTTGATTCTGGCTACCCTAGTGCATGTGAAGTAGTATCTCAGTGTGGTTTTGATATCACGTGCTTAGTGGTGCTCCTAGAGTAATTTTGTTTCTCTTTTAAAGAAGTTTTTGGCTGGAAGAAGTGGTTCATACCTGCAATCCCAACCCTTTGGGAGGCTGAGGCAGGAGGATCACCTGAGCCCAGGACTTTAAGACCTGCCTGGGCAACATCGGGAGACCCCATCTTTAAAAAAAAAAAAATGGAAATCAGCTGGGCATGGTGCTGCACACCTGTAGTCCTAGCGACTTGGGAGGCTGAGGTGGGAGGACCACCTGAGCCCAGGAGTATGAGGCTGCAATGAGCCATAATCATGCCACTGGACTCCAGCCTGGGTGACAAAGTGAGATCCTGTCTCAAAAAAAAAAAAAAAAAAAAAAGGGCACGGGCATGATGGCTCATGCCTGTAATCCTAGCACTTTTGGAGGCCAAGGCCGGCAGATTGCTTGAGCCCAGGAGTTTGATGCCAGCCTGGAAACCTGGCAAAACCTGGCCTCTACAAAATATATAAAAAATAGCTGGGCTCGGTGGTCCACATCTATGCTGTAGTCCCAGCTGCTCAGGTGCTGAGGTGGGAGGATCACTTGAGGCCAGAGTGAGCTGTGGCTGAACCACTGCACTCCAGCCTGGGCAACAGAATGAGACCCCATCCCAAAAAAAAAAAAACCTTTTTAATTTGAAATAATTTTAGGTTTAGAGAAAAGTTGAAAAATAGAAAAAAAAAAAAAAAAAAAAAACCCACAAAACCCAGAACTCTCATTTACCCTTAACCTGGATTTCCCACATGCTAAGGCTTACCACCCTTGCTACACCATTCTAGTTCCTGGAAACATTTAAAGCATGTGAAATATTTAAAACATTTAGGTTGCAGGCTTTAAGCTGCACGTCCTTTACTTCTAAATGTTTCAGTGTGTTTCTCTTGAAAAACAAAAACAAAAGAAGTTCTCATACCAGGGTAACATGATCAAAATTGGAAAATCAACATTGATTCAGTAATACCATCTACAATCAAGTTTTTCTCCAAATCCTTGGGTCTCAGCATTTGTTAAAAAGCTTCACAGACGATTTCAGTGGATACTAGGGACCTCTGTTGCCTCCTCCGGCAGAGCAGGACTGAGGGGTGCACCCTACCTGAGACCACCCAACAATTTAGGGTGGCGTTATCAGGGCACCCTGACTCCTGGGGCACTTTTGTGTGACAGAAAAAGACAGTGCTCCTGTGTGTGATGGCAGCTGGCTGTGCAAGGGGACAGCACCTTTGTCACAGCCTCATGTCCCTGTACCCTACATGCTACACCTACACCCAAGACCAATAGTAACTGAGAGTTGGGGGAGAAGGAGCCGGTTACAGACAGAGGAGCAAACTGTCTTTATCACACTCCATGATCCAAGCTGCTAACATCCACACTGAGCCCTACTTACCAGCCTTCTTCTCTCTTGCTGGAACCTCCTCTGTACTCAGACCAGCAGCCTCAGCACCATCCGACACTGGTAAGAAATGCAGATTCTCAGGCCTTACCCCAGGCCTATTGAATCAGGAATTCTGAAGTGCAGCCCTGCAGCCCGCATTTTAACCAGCCCTGCAGGTGCTTCTGATGCATGCTCAGGTTTGAGCACCACTGGCCACAGGGAGGTTGAGGCAGGGCCCAGGGTCAATTCTGCCCTCCTCTGGTTGAATAGCTGCCATTTGGGCAAATGGTTTGACACTGAATCAAGGACATTATGAGCCAGAATTTTAAATATGCCTGTAAAAAAAATTGAGAGAGGGAGGGGGTTCAACCTTTGAGTTACTTCATTTGTCTATACATAGCTGGAGAGTTGGAAATATCAGTAAGTACTTCCAGTGCACCTGCTACATGCCAGACAAAGGAAACAAGAAGACGAAGCAGGTCTGAGAAAGAGACGGGGTGAGTGGAAACCCAAAGCCCATAGAAGGCCATCCGAGTGGTCCCTCGACCACGTGAGCTGGCTTTAGGGTTTATTGAAGGAGGCAGAAATCTCAGCTGTCAGCTGCTTCTCGTCCAAGTTGTTAGAGGAGTCATTTAGAAAGCTGTACCATTCTTTCAATATTCTCACTGCTTTCCAGTGCTAATGGATTAAAAAATGCCTTGGCTGTATGTGTAAGAAAACAACAAGTTTGTAGAGAAAGAATCTGGGCCTTCTAGGTCATGTTGGTTTAAAACTCAGACATCAAGCATCTTAGAGACCATGTAGCCAAATGAGCTTAGTAAATGCTTTTTAATGCTTATGGAACTGTGGCGTTTTGTGCTTGCTGTAGTGCCTGTATAATTAGACAAATGAAATAAAGTTTGAACTCCCTCCCTCTCTTAATTTTTTTTTTTACAAGCAGATTTAAAATTCTGGCTCATAATGTCCTTGATTCAATGTCAAACCATTTTGCCTAAATGGCAGCATGTTCTAAATGTGAGCGCGCTCAGCTTTTCAAGCTGCTTCCGAATAACAGAAAATTGACAAGCTGTCATTCAAGACCTTTTGGTAGCTGCCTGGGGCTCTGTTTAAATTGTATCTGTCTGATACTTTACCATGAAGAGTGAAAAATTTGATCACATGCCATGCTTTTAATTTTCTAAAGCAAATATGTTGGAAGGAGCCAAGTAATGCAGAGATCAACTGCTGGTTTCATGCAACCAATTTAGGGGAAGGGTTAGCCTAAACCAATAAAAGATCTGAACTCTAGATCTTAGCAAATATATAGACTTTAAAAGTTTAAAGGAAAACTGAGCAGCAGCAGGCCTGGGATTGGCTTTTCAGTATCCTTATTTAACTAATAGACGTGAAAGTTTTATGATTTGATAGAAGTGCTCGTACTGGAGTCTCTGAGCCTACTCTGGCTCAGGAGGCTGCCCTATTTCAAAAACAAGAAAAAAGAAAAGAAAAAATGCTAGTACTTTAATTCTAGAGTGCTTCAGAAATTCTCGAAAATAGCTGGTGTGCAGTGGCTCACGCCTGTATCCCAGCACTTTGGGAGGCCAAGGTGGGCGGATCATTTGAGGTCAGGAGTTCGAGACCAGCCTGGCCAACATGGTGAAACCCCATCTCTACTAAAAATACAAAAATTAGCCAGGCATGGTGGTGTGTGCCTGTAATCCCAGCTACTTGGGAGGCTGAGGCAGGAGAATTGCTAGAACCTGGGTGGTAGAGGTTGTAATGAGCCGAGATCGTACCACTGTACTCCAGCCTGGGCAACAGAGTAAGACTCTGTCTCAAAAAAAAAAAAAAAAAAAAAAAAAAGTTCCCCAAAATATTTTGAACTTCCTCACCTTTGTCCTATTTTGAAGGAGGGGTCTACATTGAAGAGATCATACAGAAATAAAATAATTGTTACAAAGCGAATGCAATGTCTTTACTTCTTACACTATTGCGTTACATTAACAGTTTCTTTAATTTAATTCAAAGTGCTCCTCAACCTAAAATATAGTCATGTGTCTATATTTAAAAATGTTTATTATAGGCCGAGCATGGTGGCTCATGCCTGTTATCCCCCAGCACTTTGGGAGGCCAAGGCAGGTGGATCATGAGGTCAGGAGTTTGAGACCAGCCTGGCCAACATGGTGAAACCCCATCTGTCCTAAAAATACAAAAATTAGCCAGGCGTGATGGCAGACATCTGCAATCCCAGCTACTCAGGAGGCCGAGGCAGGAGGTCACCTGAAACCGGAAGGCGGAGATTGCAGTAAGCCGAGATCGTGCTACTGCGCTCTAGCCTGGGTGAAAGAGTGAAACTCTGTCTCACAAAAAAACCAAAAAGTATACTAATGAATCTATTTTTTTTTTCAATCTATCATCCAGACTGCAGCAAGGTGATTCTGCCAAAATTATATCTCATTAAAAGCCAACTGGACCTTCTCATCAGCATCAATGTGCAGCCCAAAGTCCTCAGGAGGACAAAGGGAGTCCCTCTCAACCGGGACCAGTCCCCTTCCCTCCAGCTGCCTTGGCTGCCCACACGACCCTCTTCCCGCCTGTGGCCACAGTGCGCAACTTGGAATTTCCCTACCTGCGCAGACTCATCGCGTCACCACCAACTGCGTGCTGCTTCTGCTCTGTTCAGCTGGTGAAATCCTCTCAACCCTTGAGATGCAGCCCAATCTCCTCCTAACATCTGGATTCCTCTCCGTCACTGCATTCCTGCCTGTCATCCTGCCTTTGTTTTCCTATCCTCCGCTCTCTCCCCAGTGATGGACACTTAATTAAAATTACATAAATATTCAGATCCTCCTTGTACTTGTTGCATTTCAAATGCTTGGCAGTCACATGTCGTTAGTGGCTACCCTCTTGGACAGCACAGATAGAGAATATTTCCATCATCACAGAAAATTCTAGACTTGGAGCTTCTTGAGGACAGGGGATCAATCACTGACACTGCTTTACAGTAACTAGCAGTGGCTACCCTGTAGCAGGGGCTCAGGAAATTTCTCCTGAACTGAACCTCACTGAACTGATGTGGGATTGTCATCAGGGGGTACCTGCTGTTAAAGGAGGTTGTGACCTCTGATGCTGGGGTGGCCAGAGAGGATGGGAACGGGCCTGGCACTTGGAGGAAAGGAGGCAAAGCCATCTGCAAAGTCATCTTTTACCTACTGTCACGGTCCCAGCCAGGGCTCTGTTGTTACAGGAGAATGGGTGAGTAGAAATGGATTCTACCACCCTAGATATAGAGGATAACCTGTCTTGAGGGGCATGGGGGATGCTGGAAGTCAGGGCAAGAAGCTTGGACTTCATCCTGCTGGCATTGAGAGCCCCTGAAATTACAGAGTAATGGAGTGATAGGATAAGCTTATAGGAAGGGCCAAAATTATTAATACAGCTCCTTAGAGCTTAGATCCTGTGATTTAGGAAAGGCAGTATGAGCCCCTGAGCATTCTGGGGGGTCCTTTGTATATCTGGAAGAAGAGGCCCGGAGTGGAAAATCGTCCTCCTCCTGGGCAGCACAAACATGGCTGCCCCATTCCTATTCAGAAGCCTCATTTCCTGATTAAGGCTCTGGCAGCTGTGGTGTTTCACTGTTCATTATTCATGAATAGACTTGGCCCTGTTCAAAACTAAAGATCCAATGCTGCAAATGAGGGCTGCAGAGAGGATGTTGGGGAACTCGCCTATCTGGCTTCAAAACTGCCGCCTTTTCTCTGGAAAAATCCTCTCTAGAACACTGTGCCAAGGCCTGGTGAGTGAGAAATGAGTTTTCATGATGTATCAAAAGAAAAATGCTCCTTTTAAGAAACCGTCTTTCGCCGGGCACGGTGGCTCAAGCCTGTAATCCCACCACTTTGGGAGGCCGAGGCGGGTGGATCATGAAGTCAAGAGATCGAGACCATCCTGGTCAACATGGTGAAACCCCGTCTCTACTAAAAATACAAAAAATTAGCTGGGCATGGTGGCACGTGCCTGTAATCCCAGCTACTCAGGAGGCTGAGGCAGGAGAATTGCCTGAACCCAGGAGGCGGAGGTTGCGGTGAGCCGAGATCGCGTCATTGCACTCCAGCCTGGGTAACAAGAGCGAAACTTCATCTCAAAAAAAAAAAAAAAAAAGAAACCGTCTTTGTAAATGGCAGTAGATGGGGAAGAATCTAAAAGAGAGAACACCACTCGCAGGTTGAAAGCATTATGTCCAGATGTGGCGACGTCAGGACTAAGGGAAGGTCAGTGATGGGTCTTACCGTTTCCTTCTTCGTCTGCCCACCGATGGACGCACGCAGGCGCACACACCAACAGCCTCCCAGGTGGACAGTCCAGGGAGCCCACAGCGCTTCTGGCACGGGACTTTGATTTCTCTCAGTTTCAGAGGATTTACGGAGGCCCCTCTGCAGAGCTGCCTGTCTTTGTCATAATCCGTGCCTGGGTCAGAGCAGCTGGGGTGAGCTGCACTCACAGCTGGGAGATGATCCTGTGATCTCATGGGTGGCCCTTCCAGGTTGCTCTTTCTAAAACCTGGGTATTGCAAATTCTGCTTCTTAGGGACACTTCGGCCCCTGAGTTGTGCCCTTGTTGTCTCTCTTCCTGATGAAGCCAGCAGTGTGGCTCTCGGGGTAGCGCTGCCTTCCTTCTCTAGAATAGCCATGTGGCCCCATGGCTTGTACTTACTGGTTGCCGTGGTTAAGTGGTTCTTCTAGGCTGTGAACCATCACAGGAGTGGGGTCCAGTTCAGCAGACAGTTCCTCGGGGGAATTTAGTAGCTGAGGGTCCCACTGAGTCTCCATCACCCTGTCACCCATTCTCCACTCCTCTCCCACCACACATACACTCTACTCCCCCAGTGCTGAATAAATTGCCACGGCACTGTGATGGCACTGGGACGTTTGGGAGTGAAGAAGTCGGGGCTTCTGCCCTGGGGAAGAGGCGATGAGGGCACGAACAGCAGGGCAGAAGGTGGGAGGCAGAGGAAAGGGCACTGAGTGGGGGCACGATGGAAGAGGAGCCTGCTAGATGGACGACCGGACCTAGCACTGACCAAATAGAACTTTGTGGGTGGCACGTCAGTCACTCCAGGGAGATGTCCAGTCACTGCCATTTTCCTAATGAAACTCCTCCGGTTATTAAACAAAGGTCCGGAGTCACAGACTTAAGGGCCAGAAGTGGGATGTGAACCCAAGTCCCGCAGATGACAGGGTTCCCACCTGCTTCTGTAGGTCACACTAGCCCATGTTGGAGGGAAGGAGGGGTGTTTCAGGAAGAGGGAAGATGCAGGCAAAGGCATAGGGACCTTAACTACAAAGTTATGTTCCAGAAAATGCAAGTTATTCAGCACTGGGGGAGGAGAGTGTATGTGCGGTGGGAGAGGGGTGGCGAATGGGTGAGAGGGTGGTGCAGACTCAGTGGGACCCCCAGCCACCTAACTCCCCGACAGACAAAGAGCTTAGAAACGCCCCCTACCTCTCGCAAAGCAATGGGGAAGCTTCAGCCACACTGATTTCGGTCCCCTCATTCTCTGTGCAGTCTGGCCGCTCCCGGGGAGGAGGCAGGCACCGCTGGTTTAGGGTGTGTTCTGGCACCATCACTCAATTTGTGGCGCGACATTCAGGGGAGTCACCCTTTCTGGCCTTCAGTTTTCTCCTCTGTAAAATAAGGGAAAATAAGTTTTCTCCTCTGTAAAGTAAGGGAACTTATTTTCGACAAAAATAAGTTCTCACCAATTTATTTGCAACCACATGCCCTTTTAATTCTATCTGCCCCAGGACTGCAGTGGGGAGTCTGTCTTTGCTGATGGACTTTGAAAATCATCACCACTGCCTGACTTTCTGTGGTTAAACACAGCTCGCCAGGAACTCAGGGCTTCTCATCAGCAGAGGCCTCTGCCTTTTCAGTATCCAGGGCTGAATGGATTCTGGGTCAAGGCCTCCCTCCCGCAGCCATGAGGCCCTGGCTTGATGGAATGTCGCTACGGAGTCCAGGGAGCCAGCATGGGGACCCTGACAGCTTTTCCCATGCCGTAGGCTGCTGGGCCTCGCTGCAGGACTCCTCTGGACCTTGAACATCAACAAGGCTCATATTTGGAAGGTGCTTGGAGAGGGCTTATAAGTATTTGGAGGTTACTTTTTAAATTATTTTTATTGGAAAAGTAACGTGTACAAGAGAACAACCCAAATACAGAAGAATATGAAACTTCCCAAGCCTCCAGCCCCCTGCCATGCTACTGTACCCTAAGGTTAGCTCTGCTGGCCCACCCGGGCCTGGGGTGCCTCTGCCCAGGGTTGGGGTGGAGATTTGAGGGTTGGGGGTGAGGGGTGAGGGCTGGGCGAAGCGCCTCCTCTCAGGTCTTTGGACACGAGCTGTACCCATTTGCTCTGTGTGGACCCAGGACAACTGCCCACGGGCCTGACGCTGCCTGGGCACTCAGACCCACCTCCAGGGTCGCCCTCGGCCCTCACGATGACTCTCAGACTCGCATCTGTCCCAAAGGATGCACCAAAGATTCTCCAGTGAGAAATCAAATTTTTGATAACAAAAATGTTTTAAAATAATCACGCACGTGGTGAAAAACTCAAACAGTAGAAAGCCCCTTTCCCATCTGAGTCTGCCCCACCTCCGCCAGTTACAAGCTTCCCAGCCGCTTCCTGAGCTCTCTGCGTGTACGGACACGCGTCCCACCCACAACAACTCTTAAAAAGAATCAGACGCGTGAAGGATTCCATTCGAATCACTTCTGCTCTCTGCTTTTCTCACTTCACTGTGGGTCGGGCGCGGGCTTTCTGCCAGCAACACGGACGCCGCCTTCATACCGCCGCACAAGCCCCGCGGTCAGGGTTCCGCGTGTGGGGTACCGGGGGCAGGCCCAGCACGTGAGCGGGGTCCGCGGTGCCGCCAACGCCCCGGGTCTGCGCAGCGGCCCCGGCAGTCCCTGCCCCGCCCAGTCCGAGCCTCCTGGGCGGGCCCCTAGCCCGGCGATTCGCAGGAACTTTCCCGGGCTCTCCCGCGCGGAGCCGCCACAGGGCCCCCTAGCAAAGTTTCTTTAGTTTTAAGGATGCGAATCGCGGCGAGAGAACCCGCGGAAGGCGAATAGGTGGGGCGCGCAGACGGGGAAACTGAGTCCCGCGAGAGGGCGGGTCTGGGCGCCGCCCCGCCCGCGCCCCGTGAGCTCCGCCGTGCCCGGATGCGCCCGCCCTGCCCCCGCCGCGGGCCGTCCCGGTCCAGCCGCCCGCCCTCCCGCCATCCGGCCGGCCCCCCCACCCCCCACCGGGCGCGGTGCCCGTCCCCAAGGCGGCTCGTCACCGCAGCGAGGCCAATGGGCTGGGCCGCGCGGCCGCGCGCACTCGCACCCGCTGCCCCAGAGGCCCGCCCGCACTCTCCCCGGCGCCGCTCTCCTGTCCTCGCCCTGCCCGCCGCCACCAGAGTCGCCATGCAGACCCCGCGCGCCGCGCTCCTCCCGCTGCTGCTGCTGCTGGTGGCTCCCACCTCGGCGCAACTGTCCCGGGCCGGCCGCTCGGCGCCTTTGGCCCCCGGAACCGCCGCCGTGTGCCCCGAGCGCTGCGAGCCGGCGCGCTGCCCGTCGCCGCCGGAGCACTGCGAGGGCGGCCGGGTCCGGGACGCATGTGGCTGCTGCGAGGTGTGCGGCGCGCCCGAGGGCGCCGCGTGCGGCCTGCAGGAGGGCCCGTGCGGCGAGGGGCTCCAGTGCGTGGTTCCCTTCGGGGTGCCGGCCTCGGCCACGGTGCGGCGGCGCGCGCAGGCCGGCCTCTGCGTGTGCTCCAGCAGCGAGCCGGTGTGCGGCAACGACGCCAACACCTACGCCAACCTGTGCCAGCTGCGCGCCGCCAGCCGCCGCTCCGAGAGGCTGCGCCAGCCGCCGGTCATCGTCCTGCAGCGCGGCGCCTGCGGCCAAGGTACTCCGCCGCGCGTCTGGGCAGTTCCCCACTCTCTCCATCGTAGACCTGACCTGCTTCTGCGGTACCGGCGGGCAAGCCGAGGGGCAGCGAAGTGTTGCGGGGTGGCCAGGGCAACTCTCGGGGACAGGCAGGTGGGCCCCGGCGGGGGCAGCTTTCCGCGGGCTGCCTCGAAACCAAGCTTTGAGCCCAGCCCGGGACCGGTTCCGCGACCCGGCGATGCCGGTGCGCTCGGCCTGCACTCTGGGGCTGAAGACGCCTGGTGACCGGCTGCGGGGTGCCTTGAGGGCAGTCACACAGCGCGGGGAACCCAGGACAAATAAGAGGGATGGGGCATAAAGGGAGGAGAGAAGTTCAGATCTGGGAACTGGCGCCTTGCAGAGCGGCTTCAGGACCACAAGAAGTCATTTCTGTTGCTTTTTCTTCTATTTGCTTTCTCTGGCCCCTTTAAAATGAACCATGCATTACTTTTTTATCATGGGACCTCTCCGTGAAAACTATATCTAACTGTTTTGGAGAAGAACAGTGTTTGCCGGCCTGCCCCGCAGTTTCCCCCAGAAAGTCTGCGCCCGGCAGTGGCCGGTTTGGCACCGTGCTCGTTTCGGCGGCGTTTGTTGCCTGTCTTACTTTCCTCATTTTGAGCCAGCCCTATAAAAATGAAAGTGGTTCCTTTTGAATAAGCTGAATCGGGCTTTGGATCACAAAATCTGTAGAGGCGGAGAAGGGACCGGGTTAGTGATGGGAAAGACGTCTCCCTTTCTCTCCCTCCTGGTGCTCACAAGGACCTGTCTTGCAGGGGAGATGGTGGTGATGGGGGAAGGAGTGGAGTGGAGAAAGGTTTAACTCTCTTGCGGGACGTTTCAGAGACGTGTTCCTCATCTTCAGGCAGAGGCCGTGTGGAACAATATCGAGTTCAGCGGTGGCCAATGCCACGGTGTGGGAACCAGACAAGGGGGCTTGCAGTGTGCTTGGCTGGAGCCACGCGGCTGCTGCCCGATCCCAGCACTGCCTCCTCAACATGAGCAGTGCCAGGAGCGGGGCATAGGAGAGCACAGTGCCCTGTGTCCTGGTCGAGATTTTTCTTTATAGGAATATGGTTCAGTATGACCAACGGGGTCTTGGCATAGCTTGGCTTACATGGACAGGAAGGTGCCAGAGCCGAACTGGGTGAAATTGATGATTGTATTTCACCAACACAGGAGCACAGCCCTCGGGAAACTCAGTCCAGTTAGGCAGTAGAGAGTTGTCCCTGAGAGAAATGATCCAGGAGACTTGAGAATGGGCATGATGCTAGCACACACCTAGTGAGCACCCAGTCTGTGTGCCAGGTGTGTTACCTCTGTGACCTTATTTGGTCTTATGAGGAGGGAGTTTCTCTCCTCTCTCTCTCTCTCTCTCTCTCTCTCTCTCTCAAGAGACAGGGTCTCTCTCTGTCACCCAAGCAGGAGTGTAGTGGTGTGATCATGGCTCACTGCAGCCTCCAACACCTAGACTCAATGATCCTCCTGCTTAAGCCTCCCAAGTGGGTGGGACTATAGGCGGATGCCACCACACCCAGCTTCTCATCCCTGTTTTACAGATAGCGGCACTGAAGTTGAAAAACTTGCCCAAGGTCACTCAGCTGGAATTTAAACCCAGACAGCCTCATTCAGAGGAGTCAGCCCAGCACTTAACTCCAAGGCTGTGGGAGAGGGGTCAGGTGCTGTAAATTTCCTAGTGGGCTGGACACGCATCCCCCTTAAAGCTGGGAACAGCATATGCAAAGCCAAAAACTTGTTTGGAGGTGAATAGATTAATGTGACTGGGGGACATTTGGGGAGGGCAGCAGGAGTGAGGTCAGGCTGGTAGCTCAGAGTCCATGGCTGAAGAGGCTGGCTGTGCTCTGTGCCCTGTGCACAGATGTTCTTGAACTGGGGCCACTCAAAGCCTAGTGTAGGGCTGGCCTAGCGGTGGAGTGCGGAATGCATCCAGGGTGGAGAGTTTAGACTACTGCAATAATCTGGGTGTGAGACGACAACATTGAAAAAGCATGTTTTTGTCCAAAACAAGCCAGCTGTTACTGGTCTCGCTGTTTGTGGTCTTGTTGCACGGGGTCCTGAGTTGCTGGCATCGTGGGAGCCGTCTAATTTATTGCTAGTGAGGCAAGTTGCTTAACAAGCACTGGAGTTGGCTGAGTCCCCGTATGGAGGGAAACAGGTCCCCATTGGCCATCAGGCTAACAGCGGGCCCTCACTGTACCAGTGAGGGGACAGCCACAGAAGAATGAGCATGGTGGCCTTGAAAGGAGGGAAGAGACAGAGTGGGTACAATGCTGTGTTTATCCCTCCCTCCTTCTTTTTTTTTTTTTTGAGACGGAGTTTCGCTCTTGTCACCCAGGCTGGAGTGCAATGGCGCGATCTCGGCTCACCGCAACCTCCGCCTCCTGGGTTCAGGCAATTCTCCTGCCTCAGCCTCCTGAGTAGCTGGGATTACAGGCACATGCCACCACGCCCAGCTAATTTTTTTGTATTTTTAGTAGAGACGGGGTTTCACCATGTTGACCAGGCTGGTCTCGTTCTCTCGACCTCGTGATCCACCCGCCTCTGCCTCCCAAAGTGCTGGGATTACAGGCTTGAGCCACCGCGCCCGGCCCCTCCCTCCTTCTTTTGCAAATATTTATTTGAGCTCTGTAGGGTGTCTGACACTGTTTGCATGTTTGTCTGTCTGGCACATCAGAGGCAGTTGGTATGAATGGATGAGTGAATGAATAAATGAATGAATGAAGACAAACAGAAGGGGCTTGCGATACACAGCCATTCTGTTTTTCCTTAGTGGAAGGCGCTGCTTTGCTGTGCTCCCTCTCTGGATCTCATACTCCGCCCTACTTCCCAGTGGTGCTTCCGAGGACAGGCGCCTGGGAGCCAGCAGACTTCATTCAGTCTAAGCCAGGCTCCAGAACTCAGCAGCTGGTGCCTACGGGCAGGTCACTTGATGTCATTGTTAAATGAGGTGAGTTGGCTGCCTGCTCTGGCTCAAAGTAGCGGGAGAGCTACTTTAGCTGCAGTGGACATGAGCCTTTTCGAGGGGTACCACTTGACTAGAGGCCTGAAGTTGGAGCAAGTCACACACGGATCTGGAGACAGAGCCCTTGAGGCAGGAGCGGGTGCTGTGATTTCAAATATTATAAGGAGGTTTTGTCTGGGGCAGAGCATACTAGGGGACGAGAGATAGAGATATCATCAGATCAGGGGTCCCCAGGCAGGTGACCAGCACTTTGGGGTCACGGTAGATCTTTGGATAGAGGAACGAGTTACCATTCAAAGGAAAGCACTTTCATCTGTAAGCTGTTTAATGAATAGACTTTAGAGAACATCTCTCATCACGGCTCTGGAAATGAAGGCAAATTGTCTATTTCAGAAGACGATGCACTGGCCAGGTTTGGATGGGAAGGTATACCCTTAGACTGGGAAACAAAGATCTGTCATCTCCAGCTCTACTGGGCAGATGATTACAAAAAAAAAAAAAAAAAGGAGTTGAAATACTAATAGAATACTAATAATGAGAGCTAACACATATTTTGTGCTTGTTCTGTGCCAGGCGCATACTAACTCATTTCATCCTCCTGAGTCCTATGAAGTGAGTGCTGTAGTTTTCACCAGTTACAGCTGGGCAACTGAGTTACAGGGCAGTACCTTGCTCAGGACTGTTGGCCCCATACAACTGTATCCAGAGCCTCGTTCATAACCACATGCTGTGCTGTTGACAGAGCAACAGAGATTATAAACCAACCCCAGCTAAGCCCCAGCTAATAGCTGAAATAAACAGGGCTCCAGATGGCCGTGGCCTTGAGATGAAACAGGACAGATCATAGCCCTCACTCAGCAGGCTCAGGAGCCTGAAGACAAGGTTGCCTCCAGTTGCCATCAGGGCAGCCCTCACTAGAGAAAAGCGAAAGAGCTGAGAGGCTGTAGGAAAGCTGCTTCCACACCGAGGTCCGACAGCAAACTGCTCTTGAAGACAGAAAGGCCCTTCCAGATCCCCCCATGTCCCAAAAGACCAGCCAGGATTCTAGACCTCTGCTAAAACATGGACAAGACGCCAGGAACGAGACCCGAAACGCAATTCCCAAATGGCGGAAGTCGAGTCCATTTCTCCTCCTAATACATCCTCCAGGAAAGCCCACCCCACTGCATACAGCAGTCCAGACAAGCTTGGAGGTCTGCAAGCTGTAGGGGTGCCCAGAAATTCCCCCACGGGAGGTTTTTAGAATCACCTGCTCCTGGTCTCACCCCAGAGCCTCTTAAGGCAGAGGCTATATATACATACCTGATGCAGAACCAAAGGCTTAGATGGCTGCTTTTCTTCTTGGAGGCCTGGACTATTTGTAAAATTTATTTAGGTGATTCTTTCATGGGCGCCTCAAACAAGCAATCATTGTTAGCTGAGCACCGATCCTGTGCTGAGCTCTGGGGAGACAGGGTTGAATAAAACAAAGATGCTGCCCACAGGGAACTTACATTCAATGCAGTGGGGGAAATACAATCACTCCTTCCCATGGTTGCATTTTTCCATTGCTAAAGTGTGCCGTTTGCTGGAGAGTCATTTCCACCGTTGGCGATTCAAATACACCTTTTGTCGCTTAAAAAATAAGTATGGCAGGGACCTGAGCTTCATCTTAGGGCAGGGTGGGTAGAAACAGCCGTGAGTCTCCAGCTTGTCACCACCCGAAACTTGGAAACTTGAAGGTCTTTTGAGCAGTTTAGGGGGCTCTGCCTGCTCTGGTCGGCTGCCTTCCCTTATTGCTCTGTTGGTTTTGCTAAAGAGTTAAAATATTGAGGTTTCATAAAATTAGGAAGTTAACAAGCTCAGAAACCAAGTGTTTGAGTTACTTCATTCCATTGAGAGAGCTGTGAATGGGTTGCACTGGAACTTAAAATAACTGCATTCAATAAGCGATCATGGCGGGCACCATGAGCTAACTGTCGTCAGAAGCCTGACAGCCTCCGCTGCGGGACTGGATTCTCCGTTTGGAGCTGTGTGATCCTGGACGAGTTTCGTGCCTTGGATTCAGAAATCAGACTTTCCATGAGCTTATATTTCGAGTGAATAAATAGCTCTGGTCAGGCTTAATTTGAGGAAGAAGTAAGCTTGGCAGTGGGTGAGGGTTCCTTGGAAGGCCAACTGGGGTGGAGGGGCTGAGGGCTGACTGCCGGTTCCGGCCCTTCCCCGGCTGTTACCTGAGCAGGTAATTCCTCCTTCACCTCTTGGAGCCTCAGCAGTGAGGGAATTGGACCAGTTGATCTCTGAGGTTCCTTTTAACTACCATGGTCTGTGATTTTCTAAGAAAACAAGTCGCTGAGGAGGTTGTGGTCACCTCATTCCTAACTTAAAGGCTGGGCAGGCTTCTTTAAGGGCTGCTTCTTTTTCCTAAATTATTGATGGTTAAAGCCAAGGCTGGCATTGAATGGACAGGGCCCATCTTGAGCCTGGCTGCTTTCGGCTTCAGCTTTGTACTGGCTGCTGAAAGTCTCTAGGAGACCACAGGGGTGACATGTCCACCCCCAAGAGATGAGCTTCCGTGAGCCTCATACCCCTTGCTCCTTCTCTGGGTCCCAGGGCCTTCGGGTCATCTGAAGTGAGATACCTCTCTGCCATTTCATCTTTTCCTTCACCACCTTCTCTGCCATTAAAAAAAAGAAGAAGAAGAAAGGAAAGAAAAATGCTATTAATAGAGAAACCGAGAAGTGGAGCCATTCTGAAGGCGCTTCCAGAAGGCTCCTGGAAGTGGCATGGAAGTTGGAGTGATTCAGCACTACTTGGTGTCGTGTGCCTAGAACCACAGGGGGACGTTGGCCAGGACAGCACGTCTCAGGACAGAAGTAAGTGGCTAAGAAGTGGCATATCTGTCCCCGCCGGAAAGGTGCAGAGTTCAGCTTTTGGAGTCAGTGCTGAGAGTTCCACTTATACATTCATTCAGAGCATTTATTTAACACCTACTGCGTGCTCAGAAGTGTACCAGGTACAGGGACTCAGAGGTAAGGACTGGTGGCCCCGATCTCAGGGTGCTCATAGTAGGTAGTATGATGCCAGCTTAAGGGCTGGGCTCTGAAATAGGACGGCTACTTTCTGGATGTGTGGCTTCTCTTAGGTGACTTCCTCTCTAAGTCTCAGTTTCCCCATTAGTAAGATAATAGAAGGAATAGCAGATACATACTTAGCTCTTAGGGTATTGCAGGATGGAAGGACCTCCTTCCTATGAAGTGCAAAGCGCTGTGCCTGATGCATTACTAGAATTCAGGCAGTATTAGCTATTGTCATCGTCATCGTCATCATCATCTTCAGGGCACTGACAAGGAATCAGCTGTGTGGGAGGAGGGCTAGGATGCTCTTGTCTCCCTGGGGATGAGGTGGGGGAACGGTTAGGAAACCTTCACAGAGTAGGAGCGTGATGTGAGGCTTTTGTCCTGGAGCGGACTCAGAATTTGCCATCTAACCCGTTGGAAAAGGTTCTCTGGGCAGAGGTATCCAAAGTTGCCTTGCCTGTCACCCTCTGAGGTCCCAGTTGTTGCCTATATCATGTGACCAGTGTGTGGCTCATCTTGAATTCAGATTTGCGTGTTTGGACTGCCTGGGATTTTACAGATGTCATCTCATTAACTCTCCCTGGAGCTTGTGACACCCAGGAGATGGCTGTTTATAGAAGCCCTGAGACCTTCCTGAATGATGCTTGGTTTGGTTTCCATGCTCTGGGAATTCCTCACAAGGAGAGATTTGGCCTAAGAAAGGGAAAAAAAGCAAATTTGGGGGTCCATGGCTACCCTATTATTTTAGATCATAGGACAAATTTTCAAATAAGTGCGTTCATAAAGGCAATCCTCCGCAGCATCCTGTGACAGCAGCTCGTCCCTCGCCACAGTATCATTATGTCTTGTTGTGCACATAAACGTCTCCGAGGGCTTGTTTGTGACTGCAGTTTCTGACAGTTTCCAAATTGAACAGCCTCTGTCCTAATGAGTCAGAGGCTTGTGCAATATTTTCAAACCTCAGGAACATCTTTTTCATTAGTTGTGCAGTAAAGAAGATGGTAGGCCTATCTCTGTGGTGAGCTGTTGTTTTTTTTGCTTTTGTTTTTGTTTTTTTTTTTTCCTCCAAGTTTGAAGAGATTCACTGTAGAATTCCTTTTCACGTAGTCTTGGGGAAGATTTTTCCCGACCTTCCAACACATGAGTCATCTCATATCCTGTGACTAAGAAGAGCTGGCTCTTTGGTGCCAGTTTTCTAAGTGCAGTCACCACTTGGTGGAGACGGATGGACACAGTTGGGATTGCCCAGGCAGACGGCTGCCAGTAGACATAGAAGAGGGAAGCCTCAATGTTCAGTGTCGCATCTGCTTTTCTGTGGCACAGAGTGAGCTGAACAGGAATATTGCATTCTCCAGGACAGTTAGAGCAGTGAGAAGTGTCACCAAACAGAACAGTGACCCAAAGAGCTGCTGCCAGTGGGTGCTGTGTGTGAGCTGGGCACTGTGCTCTGCTCACTGTGTTATGGACATTGCTTTGTTCTTACCTTGTAGCCACGCAGAGAGGTAGGCACATTCTCCTTCCTCCCTAGCTGAGGCTACATACAGATGAAGCTCCGAGAAGTTAGCTGTAACTTGTCCACGGCCAGCCAGTGTGAGGAGGCAGAGCCAGGATTTGAACCCATGTCTGTCTCACTCCCACACTATTCTTCAGGTTTCTTTAAGTCAAGTGTTATTTAGAAATGTTTTGTTCATTCGTCAATTATTTGGTGGGGGTTTCCAGCTATCTTTCTGTTATGAATTTCCAGTTTAATTCCATTGTGGGCTGAGAACGTATTTTGTGTGATTTCTATTCGATTACATTTGTTAGGGAATATTTTCTGATCTAGAATCTGATCTGTCTTGGTGAGTGTTCCTTGTGGGCTTGAGAAGCATGTGTGTCCCGTCGTCGCTGGGTGGAGTGTTCTATAAATGCCGCTTAGCTCTAGCGGACTGATAGTGGCGTTCAGGTCAACCGTCTCCTTCCTGATTTTCTGCGTGCTGATCTATCAGTTTCTGAAAGAGAAGTGTTGACATCTCTTGAGTCTATTCTGAAACACTGAATTGCTGTCTCCGTGATGGAGCACTAGAGTCAGAAAACGATTTGGGCCTTTTAGATGAATAACTCACTCCCTTCGGCCTCAGTTTCCTCATCTACAACAGGGGGACAATGATGTCCCTGCTATAGGACTCCTAATCTACAACAGGAGGCCTAAAGCATTGAAGCTGCAGGAGATTAGGACCTCTAGTTGAAAATTCCAGACTCTTCCAGGACTCCTGATAGAGCCAACGCCAAGAATAGTGCAGCCGGAAGGATGGAAATAGTAATATGCCTCTTGGGTGTCAAAGCGTGGGTCTCCTCTGGGCGTGTTCTTATGTCCTACTGAGACATGATAGCTCTTGGCCAAAGTGACTGAACTTGACCCTCTGTTTCAGAAAGGCCAAATGCAAGGTTCACCGCCATCATGTCTGACGGCAGAATGCTTTGGTCCAGGACATCAGCCTCCCAATCATGACACCAAGCAAACAGCCGTCTCCATCTGCACCGTGGAGGGCACTCGATTCTCCCAGGGTGGTCTGCGTCCTGTGTTCTTCTCAGGACGACTTTCTGTTTAATGTCTGCTGGTCAGGAAATGGCCTGAGCTGAGGTTCCTCAGATCCTAGCCTGACACTTCTCCACCAGCATTTTTGGCTCTGAAAAATATATCCCAGTGTGGTTTAGCCCCACTGGATGAAACCTGGTAGGAACAGTCTGATAATAGCAGAGCCAAAAATCCACACAGGAGGAAGGGTGCAGATTTCAGAGCATCTGGGAAGGACCATGTGGGTGGATTTTGTTTCGTCTGTGGGATTCTGTGATATTCTCATTTATAGTCTGTTTCCCTGGAATTCCCATCATTGGCCAAACAAATAGTCCTTCTGTCGTCTGAGAAATGTCATTCTGCTCCCACTTTTCACACCCATCTCTGACCACATCAACTCCCTATTTCCACGCATCTTGTGGATGAGGCCACCACCTTACCTGTAAAGACACTGGTGGCTGCCCAAAGCCACCAACAGACCTGTAGAGAGGACAGAATCTCAGAGTATGAAACCCGAGTGCGGAGGGTCCTGACAGGTCCATAGCTCAGTCCTTTACTTCACTGGTGGGGAAACTGAGGGAGCCGATGGGAGTATGACTCTCACAAGCTGCACAGCTCATCAGTGGGGCCAGTGTGGAGTCTGTTTGTCCTGAGACCCAGGGCTGAGCCTTCAAGCCCTCCCCATCTCAGATGCATCCTCCTGTTGCAGCAGTTAGGTGTTTGGGAGAGGCCATGGTCCATGTTCATGGTTTCCTGTAAGGCTAGAGAAACAGACCTTGTTCACTTAGTCTCGCTAATCAAAATGAGGTTACAGAAAACTTTTCCCCTAAAATAACTTCCTTGGGTTAGAAGATGACTAAAAAGCTATTCATCTGATGACTGATGTCTCCCTTCGAGAATTATAAGCACATATAAATGCCTTTGAATGGTAATTATAATAATTTTGCTGAAGGGGAAAAAGTCAGTATAAATATCATGGTGGACACGTTGATGAATGAGGACTGAGATGCTTTCATGTCTTTTCAGCTGTGGTTAGATTTTCTTTGAGCTGAATATACAAATTTTTCCTCTCCTAGCATAAAGACTCTTTCTTTGTATCTTTTCTCTCTACTGTTTAGACATGAAGGAAAATGCATTTATACATTTGATGACATATTGTACTATCTCAGTTGTTTAAAACTATAAATGTAATTAGTCCCATGAAAAGTTAAGAAAGGAAGATTCATGATTTCACCATCACCATCTCTCCAGAAATATCATCATTTCTTTACTATTATTGTTATTTTGAGTCAGAGTCTTGCCCCGTCACCCAGGCTGGAGTCAGGGGCACGATCTTGGCTCACTGCAGCCTCCACCACCTGGGTTCTCATGCCTCAGCCTCCTCAGTAGCTGGGATTACAGTCCTGTGCCACCACACCCAGCTACCTTTTATATTTTTAAGTAGGGACAGTTTCGTCATGCTGACCAGGCTGGTCTCGAACTCCTGGCCTCAAGTGATCCGTCTGCCTCAGCTTCCAAAAGTATGGAGATTCTAGTCATGAGCCACCATGCCAGGCCTAATTTCATCATTTCTGTCCCAAGTGTTGCCACTATTTGATTAAGTGTTCCCCTATTCACATCCGTGGTTGCGATGATAAACAATCCTGAGATGAACATTTTCATGTTCATGGATATTTCTGTATTGGGGGTCATTCTTTTAGGGAGAGGTACTACGAAGTACAAAAATTGGAAAGAAGGATATGGAATTTTTGTGGTTCTGGTATAAATTGCCAAATTACTTTCCAGGATTGTAGCCATATTTGTTGCCATCAACTCTAGAATTTCAACCTCTTAAGTCACTGCAAGAAATGCTCCCAAAAGAAATCCTTCAGCAATAATGGAAGATGATGGCAACCCCCAGCCATTCTGCTCACTGTTAGATTACTGTTTCGGTCTTACACTTTACTTTTATTCTCAGGTCAGTTGCTCTTAAGAGTTGAGCAATGTTTGGGGTAGAATAATGAGCACTTTTTAAATTTGGTTCTACCTGGGGAGGGGGCCAGTTGTGATCACTGACAGTCTCTCCTGGGAGGGGCTTGTGTGGTTCAGTTCATGGTTCCAACACTCGCATCTCAGGCAAGCAGCCTGGGACCAGTAAGGCAACCTGAAGCCTAGAGGTGACAAGCTGGGAGGGGACAGAGAACCCGAGTCTCAGGACGCCCAGCCTGGGACTCACTGCACTGAGCTTCTCGAATGCCAGCTCTGCCCAGGATGCGGGAGGAGGCCAGACTGATGTGGTTTGTTTTGAAAAGTGATGAAAATATTTATTCAAATGTTTTGTACACATAGGCAGAAGTATAACAGGAGCTGCATATACAAAATTATTTTCTAGTAGTCACATTAAAAAAGCAAAAAGAAAACATTATTTTTCTTTTTAAAACAGCTTTATTGAGATATAATTTACCTACTATAAAATTTACCCCTTTGAAGTGTGCAATTTGGTGTTTTTATTTGTTCACAATCGTGCACCTATCACTACCAGTTCCAAAACACTTTCATCGCCCTGAAAAGAAACCCCTCATCCATTAGTTAGCTACCCCATTCTTCTCCTCTGCTCAGCCCTAGGCAATTTTCTGTTTCTATGAATATGTTTATTCTGGACATTTCATGTAAATGGAATCAAACAATACGTGATTGACTTCTGTCTCTTAGCATGATTGCAAGGCTGTCCACATTGTAGCATGGATCATTATTTCATTCCATTTTATGATTAAAAATATTCCTTTGTATGGATACAGGGAGACCAGACTTTAATTTTATCTCTTCTCCCTAATGGGGAATCCTAATTTCAGGATTTTCCAGAAAGTCACTTTGAAAGTCTAAATTGCGGAGGAGGAGGTATTGACCGGTTGCACTGAAGAAACTTAGCACCTGACTCAGGAAGCCCACGTGAAAACCAAGACTATTCTCCAGGGATGGGGATTACACACTGAAGGGAAAACATGCGGAAATGCACTTTTCAGATGGCAAGTGGCTTGTTTTGGGTCTGGGACCACTTTGCACTTCTCACTGGAGCCAAAGCTTCCTTCTGGCGCCTGTCTCTCTTTTACAAGTTCCCTCACATGGGTGCTGGGTACTGCTCGGAAGAACTGGCCGCTTCCTGGACACTGGGGCCGCTTCACCGTCACCTCCCTCTCTCTTCGTCTCTTCTGCCTCCCTGCAGCCCCAGGCCCTCCTCCTGCATGGGGAGGCGGGGGGAGGCAGACTCAACCCGGGTGGGCACTGCCCCCCAGTCCGTGGCCTGAAGCTGGAGGGCTAAGGGGGCTGCAGCCCTGGCAGCTCCAGACATAACAACCAGAGGAGTCGGCGCAGGAAGCGAGCCCAGCCGAGAAATCTGCGAAGGTCAGGACCGGAGCCAGACGCTTATCAGGAGGAAAGTTAATAGTGTTTTTGTGAACCGAGCACTCAGCTGTTTCCCCGAAGATAATAATAGACACGTCGTGTTGGGCATTCAGGAGGCTCTTGAAAAAAAAAAAAATACACTTGTGCAGTGGAATTGATTGGAAGCTTTTCCGCCAATACATAAAATAGGCCAGAAGAGACTATCAAATGTAACAGCACCCATCAAGCCCTTGCACCCACCATGGGTATCCAAGCAGGGGCTGAAAAACGCTTTTTTTTTTTTTTTTTTTTTTTTTGCCAATTAGTCTGAAAAGTGATTTTCAATGACAGGCACCTTTAAACATAGACAAGTTGTTCTGGAAAAGGCACCTTTTCCCAATAAAGCCAAAGCTGCAGAACTAGGCTGGGCTTGTGACTGACAGAACAGTGAGGGGTTCACAGCCAGCTGGCCAGGTGCCCCCCATAAAGCACCTTTCGAATCTGCTCTATTTGAGAGAGACCGCCTTAGCGTTGTTTGGGTAAGTCTTCCTCCTCACCTCACCTGCCACAAGACTTTTCCAGGCACCGTCTGCTGTAGTCTTGGCCCAGCTCCTGCTGCAGTGACTGCTCAAGGCACTCGGGCCACGAGGGAAGGGGCAGCAGCCTGAGGTCTGGCGTCCGGAGAGCTTTTCCCACTCGGAGCCGTCTGGGAGACTGTCCCGGAAAGAGAGGGGCTGCCAGCACTTGGAAGTGCCAGTGTGGGCTGAAAGGCCAGGCTGCCGGCTCCCCCGCCTTTTCCTCCTTGATTCATTAAAAGGAAAGAAAGAGGTCACACGAAACTCTTCTGAATTTCATTTCTTTATTTCTGTACAAAAGACAGAGAGAGCGTGGCCATTCGCCATTCAAATGTTAACCTTTTTAAACAAATAATAATTCCTGCTTGTGAATTCGGTGTATTTTAACAAGAGTAGGTCTGAGGGCCACTGGCCGTGGGAGACATCGAAGGCTGTGTCTTTCCTCAGATTTGCAGTGGCCCTGATGGTGCATAGGGTCCCAGGTTTCCTTTAGACCTCAGCTGGCTGCCTGGGCCACCACTTAGTGATGCCACTGTCTTTCCTGTGCATTTTCTCTGCAGAGCTCAAGGAAATCCAGTTGCATAGGCCCCTCTGCGCCCATGTCCCTGGCGCCCTGGAATGTGCAGTACCAGCAGCAGCGATTAGAATGGGGGTCTGGTTTCCCGGAATGTGCAAGGTCTCGCTTCTGTTTCTGCTGCCTCCATGACCAGACCAGTGCTGGGCTGGGCTCTGGGTTGGAGCCGTGGCTGACGCGTTTCCTTGGAATTTAATGGAGCGGGGCAGACAGCATGCAGCCACTCCAACTGTCTTGTGGGACAGCTTTGCTGCATTCACTGGGTCATATATGCTTCTTTTTCTTTTCTCCCAGGCCACCCCTCTTGCAGACAGGAGGCCCCATCCCCTTTCACTTCATGCCTCATTGGCCATTAGAAACCTTTTCAAATTGATTTCTCTCCTGACCCTCCGAGAGAACATAACCAAGTTCCCTGGAGGAGGAGGAAGCGCTCCGTGCCTCTCTGCAGTTCATGGCTGGTTGAAATGCAACCCACGTGCTGTCCCTCTCCCCGTTCCTCTGCCTGCCCCGCTTGTGCTTCTCATGGCCATTCTTAAATTCAGCAAGAAACCTCATAAAGGGAGCTTTTCTTAGGGAAAAGCCGTCCTTGGCCTCCTGAGCATGGGCCAGCCCCTCTCCCCAGCCACACAGCATCAGGTTAGTTAACCACCTGCCTCCATCTGGGTCGTGCCTGCACAAGCCTGCTCACACCTGCTGCAGGCATCTGACTTGCCCTCAGGTTCCTGTGCTCATCCAGAGTGGGGGAGCCCACGTTCCAGTCCTGACAGTCCGAAGTCCAGTGGTGGGGACCCTGCGTTCAGCGTAAAGATCAATATTCGCGGTCCTCTCTTCCTGCCACCTAGTGACTGGCCATTCGCAGACACTCAGTCCCAGTTGCCCTGGGCTTGTAGCCCTGGCATTTATTCTCTCTGCTGTTGCATCCCTGCCCCATCGGAAATGCAGGTGGCAGAGCACAGGTGCTTCTGCTGGGACAGTGAGAAGCTGGGATGTAGGAGGAGCGCTGGAGGGCTCTTGAGCTCACATCCAGCCCTGGCTGCGTTCGCTGTCCCCTGCCTCTCTGCAAAGGTGTTGAGCTGGGAGGTGGAACCAGGTGGATGAGAGTGAATGACCCTGGGCACCTGTGGATAAGGTTCCTGGTGTGTCATTTCCTCCTGGGAGGCCCATCTGGATTTGGCTCTGGATTTATTTATCCAGCAGGTAGCCTCTTTGTAGTTAGTTTTAATCAAGCCATGCTTGGGGTTGAAGGGCATGCCAAAGAAATATAAGATGAAGCCCTCAGACAGCCTAAAGATGAAGATGAGGATGGCCTCCAGCATGTACCCCCACAAACCAAATTCTGGGTGCCACTGGATTCTGGCACCCAGAAGCTGCTGGCACCTGGAGGATGGGGTCTCAGAGGTTGGACCTCACTCCTGCTGGGTTGCTGGGCTGGGAAAATACTGATGGCGGCTGAGAAGTGTGTCATCCCAAAGATTATTCCGAGTTCTCCCGATACCGCACTGGAGGCCTGCCGTGCTGGCCTTCTTCATTTACAACTTCTGACTCGTGTCTAGCAACCTTGCCAGAGAGAGTGGCAGTGTGTCTGCAGGCGACCAGGAGAAATGTCCCAGGCTTTAGGGCAGGACTTTGAGCATACAGCAGTGGGGGCCCAGCAGGCGATCTCCTGGGCAGTTACCTCTCCTCATCCTTACATGGTCGGGAGGTTGCTGCCTGGCCCTTCAAGTGAGGATGGAACGTGCTATCCATTGGCCTTAATTTCCAACGTCTGCATGATGCATTTTGTGCTCTTGTCTTTGAAAGAAATTATATTTTCTTGTCACTTATGTATGCCAGACACACATGGCAGAAGGAAGGGAGGCTGGGACAGAGGAGGCGGACGAGCTGCTGTTGACTGATGTGCTCAGTTTCTTAGCTGATCCCGGTCTCCATCCTGGTGAGCAGACACTGGCCCAACCCAGCCTTATTCTTGGCTGGGTTTCTGTCTTCACATCTCGTCCTTTCCCCTGAATCCTGGCAATTGTTGGTAGTGGGTTGTGTTCTTATTTGTAACCTTGAAAGTAGGAATACTTTTGCTGGTCTTGAAAGTGGAAGAAATCAGGTGAAGAATCACAAGTGATTTGCAAGCTGGGAGAGACATTAGGATGTAAATTCGAGGAAGCATCAGCATGAGGGGCGTGCCTGGGCTGCACAGCTTGCTGTGGCTGGAGTACCACTGTCCTGGCATTGCAGGGAGGATGGGAACCTTGCCTCCCTGCAGGTGGGCCACTGTGTCAGCCCCCGCAGACTGCTCCTGGGCTCCTGGGTTCGACCAGATGAAGGCAGCATCTCCAGTAGCACCTCAGCAGCTCCTGAGATGCTTTTCTGTGCCAAACCTGGATTTTGGGTATTTGAAATGCAGGCACAGCTGACCCCATGGGCATGGACCTGTGCAGTCACACAGTGCCCCTTGTTCAGAAGGGTTCCACACCTGTTTTAATGCTCTGCCGTTGCGCTCTTGAGATTCTTAATAATTTTTGAACAAGGAACCCCACATAATCATTTTGCACTGAGCGCTGCAAATTATCAGGCTAGTCCTGAATCTAGGACAGTGCATTACAATGCCATTGATTGGATCAATCTGCTCTTGCAACTGATTTGCATTTTGGGAACATGCTGTTCCCTGTGAATAAAGGAGGATTCATTTCTTTTCCCTCGAATACACTGCATTCTGTTTTCCAAATTAGCTGTACTTATCAACTCAGCTGAGAAATTGGAAGGCGGGATTGTTCTGGCTGAAAGGGAAGGTTAGATTGTTAGTCCTGCATCCTGGCCCCGATGTCACAAAGTGTGAAGCATGTTCCCACAATGGTGTGGGCTGCAGGGGGCTGCAGGCTGGCTGAGAAGGCGGGAACCAAGGAGGGAGGCCAGTTTGGGAGCCAGACAGATGGGGTCAGGCTCTCGCTTTTGTCACTTGCCAGCTCTGAAGCTTTGGGCATCATGATGTAATTCTCTGATCCTCGTTTTTCTTTAATCTTTCTGTAGACTGGTGTTAAGATGCACCCTGCAGGCTTGCATGAATAATTAGAGATAACATTTTACTTATTATTGGGCTTGACACATAGTAGATGCTCTACGATAAATAGGTTCTATTATTCTTCTTATTGATATTATTATTTTATTGCCAACGTTGAAGGTTGGGAGGGATTTGACTAGCTAGAGGGTAGGAGAATGAGATATTCCAGGCAGGAAGGGAAAGAGGCATGAATGCAGGGGGAGGGGTGGAGCACTTTGGAGGTATAGGGAGAGGTTTGCAGGATGGGAGTGTGCATTAAGACATCCTGGGAGATGTGGAAGAATTGATGCCACATGGCAAATGAGAGGGCATTGTGGGCCCGAGGAGATGGAGGTGGCTGTGGGGGATCCTGCAGGAAGTTTATGCACCCTAAAGTGGCATTGTCAGTTAGGGGGAGATAGTGAAGGTAGAGGTGAGGCCTACATGAATTAGCATAGGGTGGGATCCCTGGAAGCTTCAGAAGCTTGAGAAAAGCCACTTGGAGGTATTGAAATGCACCTGGGTCAGGGATGTAAGGGCCTGACTCTGGGCTGACAGCTGGGAGATGGTAACCTAGGCGGCCTTGGCCTTGAAGATGGGGCATGATATTTAGTGCTTACTGTGCAATCTCACCTAGGACTCCCAATCTCTGTGGAGTAGGCAATGTTAGCTCCGTGTTACAGAAAGGGAGACTGAGGCTCAAGCAGGGACAGGCATGGTCTGAAATCATACAGCTGTAAGGGGTAGAAGTGGGCACTGAGACATTAACCTAAAGCCGAAAGGTGTGACCTTTCTTAGTGTGACTGGCCCCACAGGGAATGTGTGGTGGGTTGGCGTGCAACTTGGTATCCCAGCCATCCTGGATGCTTTGCGTTGGTGAACCCAAGTTGCCACATCAGGGTGGGTGAGGGCAGGAAGCTCTGCAGGGAGAAGGGACAAGAGACAGAGCCAAGAAGAGGGGCAGGGCACTGGGGTCCCATGCAAGGACAGTGAAGTATTGATGTGTTTAAAGGGGGTTGGCACACCTGGGATAGTGTGGGGAGAGGGCTGGCTGGAGAGTCTAATGGGAATGCGAGGGAACGCTGCCTTGTTCCGTGAAGTGAAGCCCCCATGCTGGCCATGGAGTGTTGATGACTGAGGGTCCCTGCTTGCTGTCTGGCCGAGGCAGTGTGTCCTATAGGCATAGCTCTGGAGGAAGAGCTCATAGTCAAGTGCTCTGGAGGAAGGCAGTGGGAGGACGAGGGACAGAGGGACCTGTCACCTGGGCAGGAATTGGCACCGTCTCCCACTGGCAGGTCCAGGTTTCATGGAATCTGAAACGTGTACAATGCAAGAGACCCACTTCAAGAAAAAAAAAAACCCTCAAAATTATGAATATAACATTAGCCATAAAACTATTATTTGCATAGATTGAAAAAAGAAAATGCCCAAAATGACAAACTTCAGAAAATAGAGAAATACTACAAACATCACAAAATCCAGAAAAACAAGATTTAAAAAGTTAACTGCTGAATACTCTTTCACCTTGAGAATGCTGCTCTCTCCTCCTCTTTTTTGACTGTCAACTCTTTGCTCACCTTTTCATGTGACAATGATTTTGTAATATTTCCCACAGAGAAAATAGAATAATTTATTATTTTTTGGATCATCATTATGATCAATTCAATATTTTTCTATTTTTTCTTTTTCTTTCTTTTTTTTTTTTTTTTTTTTTTTTTTTTTTGAGACACAGTCTTACTCTGTCACCCAGGCTGGAGTGCAATAGTGCGATCTCAGCTCACTGCAACCTCCACCTCTCGGGTTCAAGCAGTTCTCTGCCTCAGCCTCCCAAGTAACGGAGATTACAGGTGACTGCCACCATGCCCGGCTAATTTTCGTATTTTTAGTAGAGACAGGATTCCACCATGTTGCCAGGCTGGTCTCGAACTCCTGACCTCAAGTGATCTGCCTGCCTCAGCCTCCCAAAGTGCTAGTGTCACAGGCGTGAGCCACCATGCCCAACCTCAATTCAATATTTTTTCTACTACCCACACACTTACTGTCTTCTGTACAATCTCTGGCCTGCACCAGGGGAACTGGCAGGGTGTCCCTGGAGACCACACAGATAGCAGGATAGAGATAGCAACTTAAGTCGACACAGAAGGGACTTTAACGCACACAAATAGATTTCATTTAACCCAAACAAAATCATTATGCAGTTTTACTTTTCCTTTAGCCTGTTCCCCAAATGCTGGCAGCCACCCTGACAAGGTAGATGCATGACAGGGGGCAGGATACTGTGGCCTCAACCAGCTGCAGCCTCACTATTTCACTTCTTTGTATTCTCTACAAGCTGTGACGATAGCATTTTGCCAGGGCCTGTCATGGGGCACATGGGGCAGATGGAGGGCTTTACGCTGAAGCTTTGTGGATGTTTGCTGTCTGTCTACCTCTGTTCTGAGTGCTTGCATCTGTGCAGGGATTCAGGCTAAACCCCTGCAGAGGGCCCAAGAGCATCAGACAGAGGTTCCCCAACTGTCATGGTTGGTGGCACCCTTAGTAGTTGATATGGTTTGGCTGTGTCCCCAGTCAAATCTCATCTTGAATTCCCACATGTTGTGGGAAGGACCTGGTGGAAGGTAATTGAATCGTGGGGGCAGGTCTTTCCTGTACTGTTCTCATGATAGTGAGTACGTCTCACAGGATCTGATGGCTTTATGATGGAGAGTTTCCCTGCACAAGCTCTCTGTCTGCCTGCTGCCATCCATGTAAGACGTGACTTGCTCCTCCTTGCCTTCCACCATGATTGTGAGACTTCCCAGCCACATGGAACTGTAAGTCTCAATTAAACCTCTTTCTTTTGCAAATTGCCCAGTCTCAGGTATGTCTTTATCAGCAGCATGAACACAGACTAAAACAGTGGTGCAGTCATTTTTTCATGGTGCCCAGTAAGGCCAAAAAAATGCCAACAGTTCCATTTATCAATTAGTGGGGTCTAAACAATTTGGTAAGTATTCGTGTCCTTATAACACAGTGGGCATGAAAAAAAGACATTTTAATTTCATTATTCAATAAGCATGATCACTTATGAATGGGATATGTGCACATGTTGGGTGTTACATGACCTTTAAAATCTTGGAGTCAGACTGGACAGCACCATCCCCATTTCCAGTTCAACACTGATTTTTGTGTGGTACTTTTTTTTTTTTTTTTATCACAGTGACTGCCAGAAATCCAACTTTGTATGGAGTCATGAAAAGTGAGGTAGTGTGATCTGATTTTGAAACTATGATCCATCCAGAGCTAGTTTACAAGGTGTCTAACAGTGATCAAGTATTGCTGGATTTCCCCAGAAAACCTGAAATATCAGTGAATTTTCTGTAGCATTCTGGGATCTCTTGGGGCAGACTACAGGAACCATGGCATTAGGATCATAAGGATTCTGGCTTCTTCCTGCCTCAGGTCTAATCTTTACCTGACGTTTTTGCCTTAAAGATGAAAGAAGCATACATTTTGATGTATTGAAAGCACGTGATCAATTTTGTGCTTATTCTTTTGAGAGAAACACAGATAAAAGTCTACCCTTTAATTCATACTCCCCATACTGTGATTTTCATTTTTACTGCAACGAATTTTGTTAAGTGTGACAATGAATGTCAAACACTTAATGCCTTGCTCTTTTCAGTAACATGAAATATTGGAGAATAATGACTGAAACGTATCCACACTGTGTATGTCTCTTTTCTTCCTCCCTGAAGGAAGTTGTTGAAAGTAGTTAAGAAGTATTACGTGTGAAACTCCAGGGATGACGTGCTTCAGGGAAGCAACATTTTTGAAGCTGTGTGCTTGACTAGTAGTTTGTAAAGAGGAAAGATGAATCATTTATTATGTTGGGAATCCCGGCAATTTTTAAACTACAAAGTTACAGGAAATGTTGGCTACTCTTAATGGGCCATTTGTTGTGTTAAAAATCACTAATGATAAATATTTATTAGGTAAGTGGAGAGATCCATCTCTATAAATTGTTGCAGCTTATCATTTTACAAGTCTTAGTTACCCAATTTTTCTGTTTAAAAATGAAGTCATGTAGTACTGTATAAGTCATTCAGTTTTTTCTTTTGAAGAATTACTTTGGATTGTCTAGGCTCTGTGCTCTCCACATATATTGTAGAAATAGCTTGTCAATTTCTACAAAAACTCCTGCTTGGAATTTTCGCTGAGAGTATGCTTAATCTATGAGTCAATTGGTGAGAAACTGATAGCTTAACAACAGTGAATCTTCTGATCTGCAAGTGTGGTATTTCTCTCCATTTACTTAAATCTTCTTTATTTTGGTATCATTTTGTAGCTTTCAGAGTACGATCTTGCACATATCTTGTTAAATATTCCCCCAATTATTCAGTATTTTATTTTTTATGTTGTTACGGTTGATATTTAAAAAATTTTGATTCCAATTGTTGCCAATACATAGAAATGCAATTGATGGCATATATTAACCTGTTATCCTGTGACATTGATAAACTCAGTCATATATTCATAGATTTCTAGAATTTGTCTATACTGACTATCATATACGTCATCTGCAAATAAAGACAGTTTTACATTTTCCTTTCCAGTCTCTATGCCTTTTCTTTCTTTTTTTTTCTTTCTTTTTTGGGCCTTATTGTGTGGTCCATTACTGAACGGCAGCCAGTTCCAGCTTTCTGTTCAATAAAGAGGCACTTAGAAGGGTGAGGCCTTGACCTTGCAAGGGGGTTCCCATCCCCATTACCTTCTGCTGCCTCAGTTCTGGCCTAACAGAACAGTGTGGGGAGGAGGCATTGTCCTTACCTCCTAGGGTGTTACATTTGCCTTCTTCAGGTTGGTTGCTTCATCAGGTTTAAGAGCTCATCTGGGCTGCAGTTCAGGTTAGATTATCTTCTGACCTTGACCTGCCTCCCGTCTGTAGTGGCTATGGGGTACCCTTGTAAGATGGGGAGAAGAAATACAGGTTAAGGACAGAAAAACCAGCCTGCCACACAGCTTCCCCTGGATCATACCTATGCAATGATACAACGACACCGTTCGAGGAGCTGAGGGGCTGAGTAGGTGTCCAGATACTTCCCTTTACCTCTGTGCTGTGCCACTGATGTGTGATGTGCTTGCACCTGGGCAGAGCTGCCACAGAGCAGCTGGTGGCCACTCCTTTGGATTTTCTTCTTTCTAAATTGTATGCCATGGCTTGATCAAACATTTCATATACAGTAGAGCATGAAATCAGCACAGGAAACACATAGAGGGAGATGCTGTTACCACATTTTATGGATTAGGGGCTAAGACTTGAAGGAGTCAAGTGATACATCCAAGGCCACACAGCTAGTGAGTACCATGCTGAGGGACATCTGAGGCCAGAGCCCGTGCACAGCCTTCTCCTCATGCTGAGTGGCCTGGATGCCCCCTCTGTCCCCTCTACTGCTTGGAGAGTGGGCAGTGGCAGAGCCAGCCTGTGCCTATTTATGGGGATTCTCCATCTGAACTGACCCCTCTGGAAGGAAGACAGTTGACCCACAGTTGAGATCACAGCAGATGGGCCAGCCAGGGTGTCTGTAGACCATCACGCAGTGACCACTCCATCTAGTTTGATGGACAAGGCTTTTTAATGGAACAGGAATCTAACGCTGAACCAAGTTACTTTTAGACACGCTTTTATTCCTCACTCTGAAATGGCGTTTGGACAAGCCAAATATTTCTTCTTCTTTCAGTGGACATTTTGTCCATCTGGGAATGTTAGTTGATGTTTCTTCTGTTTAGTTATTTCTCTTCTATTTTCCTGTTGCCACTGGTCCACCGAGGGATGGGAAAAATGGAAGTCAACGGTTACTTTTTCGTCTGAGATGCGTGATGAAGGCCTGTCAGTCAGGCTTGTCATAATGGTCTGTGCTGCCACTACCCCTTCTTTCTGTTTCCTCATCTATAGAATTTGGAGAGTCCTGGACCTGATCTCGAATTTCACATGTCCTTTATCTTCCTGCAGCACACTGGGGAGAGGGAGACAGGGGTTAGATCACAGGAGGGTGGAGCTGGAACAGACTTCATGGCTTGCTCTAGAGGCAATCAGTCCATTTTACAGATGAGGAAATGGAGGCTGCCCAGTGGGCTGAGGCTGGAACTGGGCCTTCCAGTGGCCAGGCCAGATCCTCCCTCATCTCCCTTGTTGCTTTCTGGGGGATAGACCCTGGAGGCACTTTCTGTGGCTGTGTGAGAAGGCAGCTGCCTCTCATTTTAGCCAGCAAAATCCATCTTCATTTTTGCCCCTGGTGTGGGCAGATTCTCCCATACCTAATTCGGGAAGCCAGAAAGAGGAAGTGAGTTAATGATCCTTAGTGGCAAGGCGCTAGTAATCGTCCTTCTCGTGAGAGTTTCCAAAATGCCATGCTGTCTCTTGGTTGCTGGCCTGGCCGGAGTTAAACCTCTTCTTGGCCTTTCCCCAGGAAGCTGGTCTGAGGAAGCCCAGATGGGTTTGTTTACAGCTGTCTCTGGTGACATTTGCCAGGCTCTGTGTTCAGAAGGAACATTTCCATCCCTTATTTACACCTCCCACTGGAGTGCTCGGGGAGGGACACACCAATTATTTGCAACTACCTGGAAACCTGGCAGGGCAGCAGATCTGTAGGGGGCCAGTGTTGAAGTGAGAAGCTGTAGATTAGATCTGGTGACACTGTGGGTTTGGGAGGGCTTGCCTAGATCCACCTGTTAGTTATACTCCCTATTAAGAAACTTTAGTGTCCATGGAGAAGTTATTTAAAGTCTGCAAACCTTATTTTTCCCATATATAATATGGGAAGGATACCTGATTTTCCTCTTCCACAGGAAGGTAGAAGAAATTAAGGCAGCAGATGAAAGCGTTTTTGAAACAAAAATAATAAAATGATATTATAATGTCCTGAATTTGTTATTTTTCCTAGTAGTTGCAGATCTTTTTCTGTACGCTAGAAAACCATGCTATGTAAAAAGAGATGATTCCAGTCTTTAAATAAAGCAGCTTGGAGGTCAGGGGCCAGGACAGAAAGGGCCTCCCAATTTCCTGTGCCCCATGGTGTCAAGTTGGGTTCCTGTGGTCCCTGGTGACCCAGTGCAGCGGGGATGTGGGAGCCAGTGGGTGTGCAGTTGTGACAGGTCGGAAGAGGGCTGGGACATCTCAGATTTTACTTACAGCCTAGAGCCTGGGGAAGGGCTGCCACCCTGGTGTGTGCGTGTGTGTGTGTGTGTGTGTGTGTGTATGTGTGTGTTTGTGACTATACGTGTGTGTGTGCACATCTGGGGGTATATGTATGTGTGTGGAAGTGTGTATAGGTGAGTGTTTATGAGTGTATAAGGGTACATGTGGGGGTGTGTTTATGTGTGTACGTGTGTGGGTGTGTATGCATAGAGTGTGAGCTTGTGTGTGTGTGCGTGTGCATCTCTGTGTGTATGTGCATATGTGTTTGGGGCAGGCACACAGGCCTGTTGGCAAAGATTTACCATTGGTGAAATTGCTATGAAAGTTTCCAAAAGCTCCCTGAGTCAATTCATAGCGAGCAGCCAGCAGAGGAGTGCCGGTCCCTGGAGCCTGCTTGTGCAGCACTAAGCTAGTCTGAGGGGGAAGAATGGGGGGCATGGCTCTTAGCTGCAGACCAGCATGGAACCCCTCTGGCCTGCTTGAACAGAGACATGTTAAGAGGTAACAGCAGGTGGCACAGATTAGGGGCCGGAGTAGTAGGCTAAGGCTGCACTTCCAGGGACACATTGCCTCGGCCACCACCCATGTCACCAAAATGGGAGCCCAGGACCCTGAATCTCTAGAAGCCCGTTTCTGAATCACTTGCCTTGGGTGTGTGCCTCTGGTTGTGGAAACTAACTTTTTGCCCTGTCCCAAGCTTCACATCGGGACATGTGACAGCTTTGTTGAAAGTAGCTTTGGAAAAGCTCACCACGTGGGGCCACTCGAGGTAGTATATGGTCATGCATCATTGAATAGCAGGGATACGTTCTGAGAAATGTGTCGTTAGGTGATTTCATCGCTGTGGGAATGTTACAGGGTGCACTTACACAAACCTGGATGGCAGAGCCCACTGCTCACCCAGGCCAGGTGGTAGGGCTGATTGCTCCTAGGCTGCATGCCTGTACAGTAGGTTACCGTACTGAATACTGTAGGCAGTTGTCACATAATGGTGAATATTTGTGTATTAAAACATAGAAAAGGTACAGTAAAAGCAATGGTATTATGGTCCACGGTTGGCTGAAATGTTATGTGGTGTATGATTGTAGGTATAAAGCATTACAGTCCTTTGATTTTTCTATTTTACTCACCAACAGTCTTAAGGTACCTCTTACGCCTTTTGTCTGGGATCTCTCGGGCAGAGTTGGAATGCATGGTTAAGGCATGGCGGAAACTGCTTTGGGGACAGATGATGGCCTCAGCCTTGGGATGTCAGTGGGAAAGACAGGAGCTTCTCCTTTGCCTTCATGTTTCTTTGTAATAATCTCAGATCTATGCGTCCGGTGGCTCTCTCCTAGAGAAAAGCCCGGCTCCTTCGCTCCTGCGGTGTGCTCAGGAGGGTTTCTCTTTGTGGTAGTCAGGACTTAGGGAAGGGACACAGGCAGAGGGTGATGCCACGTCAAAAAGGGACCCTTGGCTGGGTGTGGTGGCTCACGCCTGTAATCTCAGCACTTTGGGAGGCCTAGGCGGGTGGATCACCTGACGTCAGAAGTTCAAGACCAGCCTGGCCAACATGGTGAAATCCTGTCTCTACTAAAAATTGGGTGTGATAGCGGGTGCCTATAATTCCAGCTACTCAGTAGGCTGAGTCAGGAGAATCACTTGAACCTGGGAGGTAGAGGTTGCAGTGAGCCAAGATCACGCCATTGCACTCCAACCTGGGCAACAGAGCAAGACTCTATCTCAAAAAAAAAAAAAAAAATGGGCAGGGGGGTACCCTTGGGCAACCAGCTTCTTGGAAAGGCTGGTGTGAGGTTGAAGTATTTACTGGTGCCTCTGCTCAATGTTTTTGTAGTGAAATGATTGAGAAGAAAGAACCCGAGCTAAGAGGTTATCATTAGTGGATTTTACTGCCTTACCTGGGTGGCACTCTCTTGGGAGTTGGATGGACATTTGCAGGTGAGCCCTGGTGGGGGAATTGTGCTCACCACGTCTTTAGAATTCCAGAGGCTGATGAGGCATCTCGGCTCCCTCTAACCCACGTCTTTCTCTAGGTAACCACAGCAGCATATCATTAAGTATCTATTCTTTGCTTTTGTTCTCAGGGCAAGAAGATCCCAACAGTTTGCGCCATAAATACAACTTTATTGCGGATGTGGTGGAGAAGATCGCCCCTGCTGTGGTTCATATCGAATTGTTTCGCAAGTAAAGAGAGCCTTCCTTGTTCCTATACCCTCTGAAGCTTTCGCCGCCACTAGCAAAACATGAGAGCTATTTTTGAGATACATTAAATTGTCAAAGTGTCACTGAATATCTTCCTATGTTAAGATAAGTGTCTCCCTTAGAACGTTTTCCCTATTCGACTGTATACATCTACATTCTTGACCCTTCTAAATGTTGTAGGAACCTCTGGCTCTGAAGAGATTCCCTAAGAGTATTTTCTAAGCGGAATTTTTTGATGCATGTGAAGAATTGGCAGGATGTTTAGTTTTTAAATGTTAAGCCTGGTATGTAAAGGAACGATTGCTAGGTGTGTGTTGCTGCGGCAGAACCCATTCACCCATGTTTTGAAGTGCTTATTTTAAGGTGCTGCAGGCTTATCTGTGTACTCCTTTGGATTTCAGGCTTCCGTTTTCTAAACGGGAAGTGCCGGTGGCTAGTGGGTCTGGGTTTATTGTGTCGGAAGATGGACTGATCGTGACAAATGCCCACGTGGTGACCAACAAGCATCGGGTCAAAGTCGAGCTGAAGAACGGTGCCACCTATGAAGCCAAAATCAAGGATGTAGATGAGAAAGCAGACATTGCACTCATCAAAATTGACCACCAGGTAAGTATGTTCTCGCCTGCAGAGATGAGTTCTCAGATGCCCTGGAACACCCTTGGCAAAGGCACCAGAGTTCTTTGATTGCAAGAGATTCTCAGGGGGCACTGAAGCCAGTCTGAACCATCACAGGAGGGCCTGGAGGAGATGCTGAGTGTGGCTGACCTGGGGGTGTGGGAGGGGAAGGGGCTCAGGGAAGCTTCTGTAAGGAGGCAGAGAAAAGTTTTTAAAATAGTGTTTTAACTGTTTATAAAAGAAAGCAATAGATTTATAAAGAAATCAGTAGGTAAGTAGTGAAAATTGAGGCTCCTTCCCATTCCTGATCCTGTGGCAACTCTTGCTACAGATTTTATTTATCCTCCACAGACAGTTCATGCATTCACAATGAACATAGAATTTACTGGGTTTTAGACCTCCTTAACCTGTCAACAGTTACTCTGAAAACAAACCAGCTCTCGCGAATGGGGGTGTTGCAGGGAGATGAGAGGTGTTTCAAAACAATGTTCCATACTTTAAATGTTTTAGAAACCTTGAATGAAAACAGAGCTAATGGATTTCTTCTTTCCAGACCTTCTCAGAGCTTTTAGTATGCTAGTGTGCACGTTGCTTGCCTACAAAAGGGTGCTGACTGAACTCTTTGCCCAAATTATCATCATTGGAGTATACAACATTTTTTGTGGGGAGGGGCAGAACTGACATATACCAAGGTCAGTTTGGGAAATGCTGTATTTGAAAATGGTTTCTATTTAGATTCTCTTTGCAATCATTTTTGCTCTGTTGATTTGCTTAGCAAAGTCTTCATGTCTGGAACAATGTTCTTATTGACTCATCAAAAATCCCCACTCGGCGCATCGATGAGGGAGGTTTTGTTTGCTGTGTGGCATGTGCAGTGAGAACGTGGTTTCTAGTTTCTTCACATTCTTAAAATTTTCTAGACTTCTGATGGAGGGAGGAATCAGAGGAGGTTGGAATCCTGCCTCTGGCAAAGGAAAATACCAGAAACTGAGCCAGGTGGGGTCTCTCGTCCAGCCCTCTGCTTGCCTCCCTTTACCTGGGCATGGGCTGAGAAATTCCAGACGAGTGCGGAATTATTCAGGCTGTTTGTGCTGTTCGACGGCACGCTGGTACACCTTCTGGAAACAGTGCTGCATGTGCCATTTGGGTGATAGGATTCCAGATCTTCTCCACCTTTTCATACTATCAAGTTGCTGCCCAGCCCTGGCTCCTTTACAACCAGCCTTTCAGAAAACCACCAGCTAACACACTTACAACCCTCCTTCCCGATGTTCCTGTAGCTTTTCTATGGCTGGGTGGCCAGGCATGGCTGAAGAGGCGGGGGGTAGACGTAGGCACTGTGCCCGGTGTGTGTAACTGGCCTTGAGTGAGGCTGCAGTTGCGTGTTGTTTCTATTAGGTCACCGTGGAATTTCTAGCAAAAACGAATCTTTCAAAGTGTGTTTATTGGTCACAGAATCATTGGGCCAGCCTCTGCCTTCATAGCTGTATTATCTCCATTTTAGAGAAGAAGAAACAGGGGCTCAGAGAAGTCTAGTAACCTGTCTGAGGCCACACAGCAAACACCTCATGACCCTGCTCGCCTAAGGCAGCCAGGCTGCTGCTCCCCAGGTGTCCAAGCCCATGGCTGTTGCTGGAGGGAGACAGGCCGGACCCGCGGTGTGATGGGACAGCTTGACCTTAAACAGCCCACGGGAAGGCGGGTGTATCTGGTTTGGGAACAGGCTGCTAGAAAGGTGTCCAGGATGTGGTAGTCTCACCGGAAGGAGCCAGTCAGAATAGCACAGCCTGTGGCCATGCGTGGGGCCTGTTCAGCCTCAGGGAGCCCTTGGGAGGCAGCCAGCAGCAGGGCATGGGCTGTGTGCAGGCAGGGCGCTGGCCTGGACACCGCCCCCACTGAGTAACTTCGTGTTTGGAAGGCGTGGGCACAGACCGTGCAGCTGCTTCTGGCCGGGGGATATTCCTTTCCGATTTTGAGCCAAGGTGGAGTCTGTCTCCTCGTGTCATCCCGGCATGTCCTGGCAGGATGTGAACGATCTGTGAACGATCTCAAGAGACAAGCTTTGCAGAGTGCATCTGCCCTGGCTCCTGCCGTCCCGGGAGTTTAGCTCTTCAGCCGGCAGCATGCTGTGTGGCATGTGTTTTAAGCTCCCCCTAAGAAAGGGTGCTGGAAATTGAACACTGAACTGATGTGGCTTTTCAAAATGGAATTGGAATGAAAGGATATTAAATTGCAGACACCCACACAAAGGACTGGTTTCCACTGACTAAACTGCTTTTTTTTTTTGCTGATAGTAGTTGAAAGTAGGGAGAGTAACAGCATCTCTTCCAGCTCTTTCTCTTTTGTTCCCTTGTTTTGGTGATGGCTTATTTCGGGGGGAGGCTCTGGCTGGCCTTGCTTTGTGTCATCTTAGGGATAACAAAGAGGATGAAAGAGATCAGGAAAACAGAGAAGGCAGCACAGAACCAGCAGATACTGTGCTTGAGGAATGAAAATCACCTACGCGGCTCCTTGTCATGTGAGACCGTGGCCTAGGCTCCCCAAGGCCACTTACGAGTAATCCAGTGAAGCTGGTGAGACTGACCACCACGTCTGTGGCCCCAGTGACTAACTTGACGGCTTGTCATCTGGGCCCAGTTCCTCCCCTGGCATCCTGATTTCACTTGGAGGGTCCTCCATTGTCCTTCATAAACTTTTTTTTTTAAAAAGTGTTTCACTGTTGCCCAGGCTGGAGTGCAGTGGCACAATCTCTGCTCACTGCAACCTCCACCTCCAGGGCTCCAGTGGTTCTCCCGTCTCAGCCTCCTGAGTACCTAGGACTACAGGTGCACACCACCATGCCCAGCTAATTTTTATATTTTTAGTAGAGACAGAGTTTTGCCATCTTGGCCAGGCTGGTCTCAAACTCTTGACCTCAGGTGATCCACCTGCCTCAGCTTCCCAAAGTGCTGGGATTACAGGCATGCGCCACTGCATGTGGCTGTAAATGTGGTATTTTTGACACTTTGAGTGAAATAAAAATTACCATGGATATATGTGGTCACTGCCCACTTGCCACCCACTTCCCCCCTTTTCCAGTAGCTCTGTCATGGGACAGCCTTGGTGGGACTATCGGTCATGGTGCCCTACCCTCTATGGCCAAGTAGTAGACATATGATCAAATTAGGGCAAGCAAAAGCTCCCCTTAGGATTGCAACGTGAAGCTGGATGCCACTCACAGAGACTATCATGGTGAAGCTGCTGTAGCCCCTGCTCTTGAGACCCCAGAACTGTCTGAGTTCTTGCACTTCCTGAGCCCAGTTTAATATCTGCTTTTCCTCCCATTCTTGGAGCTCCCCTCGCGTCTCCAGTGGCTTGAAGTTGCCAGAGATGTTTCTGGGCTTGTGACCAAATAACTCTTTTTCTGCTTCTCACTGCTGAGCAGACATATGTGCGCTGACTGCCTGCTGTCTTGGGACCCGGAAGAGCTTTTGGGAGAGGCTCACGGAGCAGCCCCCTCTTGCCTGCCCTGCTGTCTCCCTCCATGTAGGAGGGGAGAAGGTGTCACCCCCGTATCCTGGCTGGGCATCCCTTTCTGTGCTTCTGCCCAAATCTGAAACTCCTCTTTCCTTGGGACCCATGACTGGGGCCAGCCTGCCCGGGGAGGGTATCCCAGCTGCAGAAAGTCGGGACAGGGTGCATGTAAACATGTGAATAGAAAGCAGCTTTGAGGGCAAACTAGTTCAGCTTCAGTTACAAACTCTTTCCAAATGCGTTTAACAGGAGCCCCTGGCTATGAAAGTGTCTGTCAAGCTTTCATCCAAGGGTGCCATTTTGTCCCTGCGGGGGATTTTGTTCCTGAGCAGTTTGGGGCAGCGGTGGGGACAGGGAGAGAGAAAAGTAAAAAGAGAGCAGTTCGGTTTCTTTAGGCTGGAGTACAAGGCAGAGGTAATGGGATGTATTGATGAAGGTAGGAGGGAAAGTTACTTTGGTAATAGCTGCTTGTCCAGCTGCAGTGATTAGGAAACTTGAGAAAAGCATCTTTGGAATCATGTTCTTCGCATCTTATATATAGCCCTGTGCAGATTTCATGCTGGAGATCTGAACTCCTTACCAGGGCCTTGAGGGCCTGACCTGGTTGTGGGCGCCCCTCCCTCCCTCTACCCCTCCGCCCCCACTTACTCCGTCCCCACCTGCTCTGCTCAGACACCCACTCCTTGGTTGCCTCCCACAGGCCAGGGCTGCCCCCTGGGGCCTCGGCTGTTCCCCTCACAGGGGCGCCCTTCTCCAGCTCCTCATGCAGCCAACCTCCCCTTCAGGCCTTTGATTAAATTCTGCCTCAGACATGTCTCCCCAGCCCGCCCTGTGAGGCAGCATCCCACGCCGTAGTCCCCTCAACGCCACCGCCTCCCTCTGGCGACACATCACCCCAGGGACAACCGCATTTCATTCTTGGTTTTCCCCTCCTCACCTGTTTATCACAGTTTAGAATTATCTCAGTCGTTTGTCAAATGAAGTCTATCTCTGCGGCTAGACTGTGGGGTTGAGGGCATCGAGGTAGACGGTGCCCAGCAACCTTGTCCCGAGTAGGACCTTCCCAGCTGTCTGTTCCGGAGGAAGCAAGGCCGCACGCCACGTGGGATGGAGGTTGGGGGAAGGCCCCCGGGGCTCCTGCATAGGGCTTCCCTTCGCTTTTCAGTGAAGAGATGACCCGCAGCAGGCTGGCTGCAGACGCCCCAGCCTCCCCACTTTTCCTGCCTGGAGTTTGATGGACAGGTGGCCCTGTCAGGGCGACAGCAGGTCTGTGGTTTTTAGTAATGCAAAGCACTGGTGCAGCAGTGAGCTTTCCCGTGGGTGCTTTTCCGTGACGCCAACAACCAGGTAAATATTTGGAAACGGCCTTGTTGAGGCTTGCGAGGTGGTTTTCCTCCCTCCCCCATAGGCCTGCACCCGCCCCTGGCCATCTTCGGGCCAGATGGCGCCCACAGACCTGTTTGAAGTGGCCGGAGAGGGAGCCCTCTGGGCGCTGGGCCGCTGTGTTTGCAGCGGGTCCTCTTACTGCTGAGCTGGCTGGCACGGGAAGGCCGACACCCCGATCCTCACTGAGTTCAGACTGGGGTCATTGCGGGTGAGGGGCCTGGGGACTTGTACATGTCTCAGGAGCTGCGGAGCAGGCCACTCTTCTCCAGGCCACTAGGACTTGGCCCTGCACGTGGTGAATCTGCCCTGAGTCAGCTGAGTGAGTGGGGCTCAGGCAGCCCCCCAGGACGTGGCAGTAGCCGGGGAGGGGAGTGGGGTGGTGCCTGCTGTGACTCACGCCAGTTCTCCTCAGCCAACCTGACAGTCAGACACGCTGACTCAGTGGCCTGAGCTCATCCCAAAGCGAATCAGAGAACGCAGGGCCTGGGCTCGACCCGCTGGCCTCTCCTGGAGTCATCTGTCACTCATCCTTGTGAAGCGCCTGGGAGCTTGGAATGCACATCGCACCGTCCCGGCTCCCATCTTGTTTCTGTGTTTTTCCATTTTGGATTCTTTTCCCCACTCCCTCTGTACTGGGCGTTTTGTGGTCTCTTCTTTTTCTCTGAGAACTCTGAGGGCTACCATTGCATTTGCTAATGATGCCACAGACGGCGTTATTGTGATGAGGCTTCTATTACTGTACTGATTTTTACCACTTGTAGGCGGACAGGAATCAAGATTTCATGAGGGAATGTGAAGTCAGACAGTGAGGGAGAAGCTGGCTTTGATTTTGTGCCAGGCTTTGTCCAGAGGCGGGTGAGGACGTGGCTCCTTACTGCTCTTGATTGCGGCTCCTTCTGGCATGGGAAATGTTTCAGTTCCCCAAACTCTCCGAATTGGATCCCTTGTGTGTTCTCTGGCCCTGATTCAAGAACTTAGTTGATTGTCAAGGAAATTCTTTGGCTATATTTTTCTCTTAATATGGTAATGCCTTTTTTCACTTTGGCACTCTCTTTTCAGCCAATTGGATGAAGACTTTTATTTATGGTTCTGACAAAGCAGTTCCCGGGTTGTTGGGACTGGATTTGTAGGTTCCGCATTAGGAATGTCTCCTGTCCTCTTCGGGGGAATACAAATTGGTTCCATTTGACAGTTCATCGAGTGTGTGACAGTGTGTTAGAGTCCAGGGTTGGCCAACTACAGCCAGTAGTCCAAAGCTGTCTCTCTGTCTGTTGTTGTAAATAAAGTTTTACTGGGACATGGTCATGCTCACTTGTTTAGGTAGAGTCTGTGGCTGCTTTCACTCTGCACCAGCAGAGTTAAATAGTTGGGATGAAGACCACGTGGCCTGTGAAGCCAAAAACATTTGGCCCTTACTTCCTGGCTCTTTATAGAAAAAAAAAATGCCAACCCCAGTGGTAGGCAACTAACACCTTGTTCTAGAGGACCTGAAAGTGGCTGGAGGCAAGAATGCTCACAAGAACCAAGTGAGGTGAAGCACTAGGGGGCCGAGGGGAGCAGGAAGAGAAGCTGATTTTGTTTGTTCCTTTGCCAGAATTTGTGCTTTTCTTTTGCTAAGATGAAGCTTTTGTCTTCCCACAGTAAGCAGAGGGAGGCCTTAATTTTGTTCATTTCTCTGTGACATTGGTAGAAAGGAGTTTGTCAGAATTCCAAGCTACTTGGCAAATTATCCAATACTGAGATGCGAATGGATCTTTCAAGGTCTAGTTTGTTCATTCTTTCAGTGATTCCTTATTAATTCCCTGATTTTATATGTGTTGACCATCTGTCTTGGCCAAACACGTATTAGGTGCTGAAGATGCAGCAACAGTGGGCAAAGCCATGGGGCTTAAGAGCTAGTGTGGGCAACAGGTGAGGTCAAGTAAACACGGCAGTAAGTTCAGTGCATGAAGCAGACACATGAAGAGGTAGAAGGCATTGGGCTACAAAGTAGTAGAGAGTGGGGCCGGGCGCGGTGGCTCAAGCCTGTAATCCCAGCACTTTGGGAGGCCGAGGTGGGTGGATCACGAGGTGGAGAGATCAAGACCATCCTGGTCAACATGGTGAAACCCCGTCTCTACTAAAAATACAAAAAATTAGTTGGGCGTGGTGGTGCGTGCCTGTAACTCCAGCTATTCAGGAGGCTGAGGCAGAAGAATTGCCTGAACCCAGGAGGCGGAGGTTGCGGTGAGCCAAGATCGCACCATTGCACTCCAGCCTGGGTAACAAGAGCAAAACTCCGTCTCAAAAAAAAAAAAAAAAAAAAAAAAAAAATCAAAGTAGTAGAGAGTGTAGGCAAGGAATTTTATCTGAGGGGGTGACATCCAAGCTGAGATGGAAAGGACAGCGAGAGCAGGCCAATGAAGCAAGTGGGTGACAAGAGTTGCAGGCGGAGTTGCTTTATTTCCCATTTCTGCTCAGTCTGCAGAACCTGGGTCTGTCATTTCCTAGTGAATTTATTCGAACCCTCCAGAACAGGTTTCTGGTTAGCTAGTTTCTTTGTGTGTTGTCTCATTTCTTTTGGGTTCTGGTTCTTTGGGGTTCCTGCTCATACTCTGGAAAGCTCCAGTGTCTTAAGTAGTCAGTCTTCCAAGAGTCTGAAAGCACAAAGCTTCCTAATGATCAGATCACCTCTCAACCATAGCAGGATCAATGCAATTCCATAACTTGTTTTCTAAAGCCATCCAGAATGCTTCCTGTGGCAAGAGAGACTAAGATCTGGTGAATTGAGGACTGATTATCCTAATAAACATGCTAGTTGATAGTTGCTTTGGCTAAACAAATCACCAGAATCTGATAATGGGAACACGTAACTCATGGTATTTCCTTCTTTGCTTTATCTACCAGGCAGCTCACAGAAACCACGGGCATTCCCTGTGTTCCCATTTTATGTTGTAAATATATATTTAGTTGACTTATTATAAAAGTCCCTTTGCCATTGGCCATATCAAATTATTCTTATATAGAAGAGGTTATACATGTTTTAAAGATTTTAAAATGAATTTGAAAAGAATGCTACATCCAGGGTAACTTCCCTGCATATGGGGCCCACAGAAGCCCTGTGGGGTTATGGGTAATGAGGAGCCAGAGTGCCTTCAGTGCAGTTAGCAGATGCTGAGAGGCTGCTGTGTGCTGGACTCTGAGCCCACCAAATAGAGCAGGGCTGAGCCCCTGCCCACCATGGCTTCCAGGAGATACAAGCTGTTCCCTTTGCCTCCCTGAGGCCCAAGCTTATAGTCGTATAGACAGCTGAAAAGCAGGCTGCATCAGTTACTCAGTTACCCAGACCCAGACGCCAGGCCTTGTCTAACCCCAATTATTACCTCATTTGAAGATCCCAATGGATTCTTTTAAGACCTGGCTTGTTCATTCTTTCATTTGTTCAGTTAGTCATTCATTGAGTTTGCAAATATTTCTGGAATCTGCCATGGACACACACTGTCGTAGGTAGCAGCATCAGCCACCCTGAAGTTGGCAGATGAAAGGGGATGGATCAAAGCGGCTGATGTCTGGGGGAGACACAAGTTAGACTTGACCAAGACAGTATTATTCCTCCTCTGGATGCTACGAAATCTATGCGGTCATTAGCTGTTGGGCCCCCATGCAGCACTGTTGACATTTTGTGGTTTAAACACTGAAGAGTAAGGGCATATTGGAAATGGCAAACATCTGGTACAGTGTAAGGGAGACTAAATGTTTTGGTGGTGTTCCTAAACACTGGGGAGGAAAGTCGTTTCATTTTCTCATCTGTGCGCTCTCTCTCCGTTTCTGCGTACCGTCCTCTGTCCTCCTCCTCCTTTTCCTTTTCTCTCCCTTCATCTCGCCACTTCTCTGATGTCTCCCAGCTGAACCCCGTTCACCTTGCTGCCCTTCCACCCATCCTGCCTCTTCTCCTCTCTCCCTAGACAGTGGTAATCACGTGTCAGTGGGAGGAACAGATGATGGCAGCTTGGTCACGTGGTTCTTCTCCGTCTGTATATGTCGGTGATCTCAGTGCCCATGTGGCAGGTCCTTCCTGCCCTGGCTCTTCTGCTCACTGCAGCCACCCTTGACTTTGTGGTCGCTGATAACCTTCACCTCCTGTAATCTGAATCCCAAGCTTCTCAGTCCTGGTCCACCGCCTCCCCTCCTGCTCCATTCTGAACCCTGAATGGAAGCTGAAATATCAATGGGTCATTGCTTTTCACAGTCCTCTGTGAAAGATTATCCAAGCCAGTATCTGGAGAATTCCTGGTCCACTGCCTCCCTATCTGGAGAAGCTGGAAGAGCCAGCTTTATCAGCATGTGACCCATGTCCTCACAGGCACTATGCCCTGGGATCACTGTTTTAATTTTACCTTTGAATTTGTATTTTTGTGAATAAAAATCCTGTGAGCTAATGGAGCATACTTGGGGAGTTGGGGCTTTAGCTCAGGTTGGATTCCTCCTTCCGCTGCCTCCACGGTCCCTGGCTCCCTGACGCCTCCAGCCTCACCTGACCTTCCCTTCCTTGTCTCTATGCAGGGATCATTGCTACCCTCCATCCCTGGAAGGGGTGTAGGCATAGGGAAGTTCTAGGTTCCAGCTTGGGCACCACATAACATCTTGGTGGTGCAGGGCTCAGGCTGATGATGCCATGGTTGTTCTGTGGTCTCCTGGGCAGGGTCAAGCCACTCCCACCCTGATCTAGGTGCTGAATGTACCCTGACACAGAAGTGGCAGTGCCCTTGGGGTCATCCATGTGTTGGAGGGGTGGACCCTTAGGGAAGATGCTTGGCTCGACTTCCCCACCCCCCGCCACGGTGCAATCTGCAGTCCAGTGGCAGCGGGCACAACACCAAGTCGTGAGGCCTCTGGTGTCTGCACTCACTGTCCCGTAAATAACCACAGTGATAACTAGCAAATTAAAAACATCGTGATAGGTCGAGAGACACAGAATGTGGAAGAAAGGAAAAAGCTTTATATTTTAGTACCTTTAACAGTGCTTTCTGTATGCTTTATGAACGAGGAGGCTGCATTTTCATTGTGTCCTGGGCTCTGCTAATTTTGTAGCTGGTCCTGCCCCCTAGTAGCCCAAGTCAGCAAATCTTTGGTTCATCTGAGTCCACAGTCCACTGACCCGCCCCTTTTCACAGCTCCTCCCCTGCCCATGTGCTCACTTCCCACCTTACCCAGCTTAAATCACTTCCTCAAACAAGTCTTTGGATGCTAACATCCCCCTAAACAACTCTTCTGCGGCCTGGTTTGATTTTCCTTTGGAGGCAAACAAGTTCTATGGCACTGCTTCTTGCTGGGTATGGAGGATGTGCTATTTTGTCCATTGCATATTTTTTAAAGAAAATGAAAGGCTAGCATAACTGTTTCCAGAAGGCGCATTGAATCACTCAGTTGAGTCCCAGCCAGTTCTGCAACATTAGCCTTTGAAGCAAACTTGAACCAACACTGGACCAGCCTGGAAGTCCCAGCCTCCGGAAATGATGTGGTGGATTCTGCAGATTCAGCAACAAAAATATTTTTGTAACTCAGGAGCACTTAGTAATTTTCAAAGGAGAGAAAGGAGTAATTGACTTGGCTCATTAGGTTGAGAAAAAGTTGCCAATTTTTTCTTTCGTTTTTGTGTTGGTGCATTGTTTAATATTTCTTTTCTCCAAGCTTCAGGGAATGAGATTGAATGAAATGAGCACTCAGGGGCTACTAGGCAGAACCCTGAATGTAAGATGAAATATTGACGAGGTCATTGCTTTTCACAGTCCTCTGTGAAAGATTACTGGCCAAGCCAGCATCTGGATAATTGTAGGAATCCTCTCTCCTCTTGCAGGGATAGAAGTTTGCAGGGATCATCTGACCCCATGGGGGAGTTGTATGAAAAGGAATTTATTAGGACCCTGTGGCTGTTTGGATCTTGCCCATTTAACGATTGTCTGCTAATGGATTTTCTGGAACGCAACCAGGTTTTCTGTAAAGAATGCTAATTGTCAGAGCTGAGATGATCATTGGATATAACTGGGCACAACTCTGTAATTTTAGAGGTGGTAAAACCGCAACCCAGAGAAGCTAATAGAGGTGTCCCAGGTTGCAGAGTGAATTCATGTAGGAATGAGACCCAACCCAGATGTTCTGCTCTCTGGGACAGCTTTCTCCCGTCATATGTGGAACCTGAGGGGGTAATACGTGTGCGTGTGTGTGCATGTATGCATATACACAGAAGTGTTTTGTCTAAGTTTTCACTTCTGCCCTACCCTGGTTGATCTTGGAGAATGAGGCCGAGGCATGCCATCAGCCTGGGGGCCCCACTCAGCACAGGCCCAACTTTTCTGCCCTGGGGAAGTTCCAGCAATTATGGTTCATCTATGGTTTTGTTATGGAAACCACACCACACATAGCACCCCCAAAGCCGAGGCTGCGTGCACAGACCTCCCCTCCCTTCCCGTGGTGGGCCCCTGCTTGGATTCTTCCTAAACTCCCCCTTTGCCCTGCTCTGTGTTGTACCCGCTCTGGTCCCCTGCCCCTGTGGGGTGATTCTGAGCACAGGGCAGCGGTTTCCCTCTGGCTGCTGTGTGCCCTGGGCAAATGGGAGGTGAGCAGTGGGCTGCTGAGAATACCTGGAGTGGAGGCCGGGGTCAGGGAGGGCTCCAGGCCTGGTACCACCACCACCCACAGTGGGACCTGCAGTCCCCTCATCAGCAGAACAGCTGTGAAGCCATCCTGCCTGTCCACAGGGGGCAGGTTGTGAAGGCTGCGTGCTTGGCAGAGCGGGAGAAGCTCTGGGAGATGTCAGACATGTGCCCTAGGAGTGGTTTCCCTGCCTTGCCCAGACTCTGCTTCCACCACCTGAACCTCCCTGTCACCACCACGGAACTGCTGTGACCATTGCTTTCCTCTTAAGCAGGTTAGCAGACTTCTCCTGCCTCACCCTGCAAAAAAAAGTGCATGAAGGAGTATGGACTCACAGTCTTTTCTAAACATTGTTAGGTGCTGGTATTAGGATCTTCTCTTAAAATGAACCACTTTCCCCAGGATTTGGAAGACACTCTGGTTGCCCACCCTCCAGCCTGCTTTCCTGCTGGCAGAGCCCTGGGTTTGTTTTAGGTCCATCCCTGACCCCACAGCTTAACTGACTCAGGATATCCGCAGGGTCCAGTGCAGGGTTGCTCCAATGGCCCTGCTCCAACGGGTGCCCGGTGACTGCTTGACTGGACGTGGCTGATGACCTACGAGGGGAAGGTGCCGAGGCGCTTTTGGGACTTTGCGAAGAGATGCTTCCATGGCACAGTCACGGACACAGTCACGCCTTGATGTGATTTCTGGAATGGTGGTGGCCAGTCTTGTGGCTGTGAGAACAGGCTGAGGTTGATTGGATGGAGGGAAGGAAGGGGGCTTGTTCTTGATGTTGTCTTTTTTTTTTTGAGATAGAGTCTCACACTGTCCCCCTGGGCTGGGGTGCAATGGTGCGATCTTGGCTCACTACAACCTCCACCTCCTGGGTTTACACGATTCTCCTGCCCAAGCCTCCGAGTAGCTGGGATTACAGGCACACACCACCACACCCAACTAAGTTTTTGTAGTTTTATTAGAGACACCGTTTCACTATGTTGGTCAGACTGGTCTCGAACTCCTGACCTTGTGATCTCCCTGCCTTGGCCTCCCAAAGTGCTGGGATTACAGGCCTGAGCCACCGTGCCCGGCCTTGAGGCTGTCTTTGAGACTTCAAGTTACCATCCTGGCACCACCCTGCCATTGGACAGGTGTCTACTCTACGTACTCCATTTGGAGCTGGGCTGTCACTTGCAGCTAGAAACACCCTAATTGATATACACAAACCATTTTTAGTGCTGGTCTATGTTTGGCCCTTATGGAAGACTCTAGGCTGAGCTGCCCATGGTGAGGGAGGTGGACTTTGTGTCTTCTTACTGCTCTGTGTCCTGGTGGCTTGGCCGTGTCTCTGCCCATGAGACAAAAGCCTAGAGGGCAAGGGTGGATTTTCTTAATCGTTTGTTCCCTGCACGGAGCACGTAGGAGACACGCCATGAATGGCTGTTGAGAAAGCTTTTTCTCGGGGCAGCGTTTTGTGAACTGATGCTGCAGCCCTGCCTGTAGTTCGTTTGTCGTTGTAATCCGCATGAATGGTAAGAGCCATCTTTAATCATGCCACGGTCCAGCCTCTTCCAAGGTGTTAGCGTGACTCCTACTACCTGGTCAGCATCTCGCCTGTGGCTAGGAGTTTGTAGTTTGCATAGATACGCTGAGAAGACGTGGAGTCCCTGCCCAGCACTTCTGACACCCCCCCTGGAGCTGTTTCTGCATCTACCTGGGTGGCTGTATAGGACATTAGGGGATTCGTGTCTTCCTAAAGTCCCTCTGTTGAGAGACTTCTGGTTCTGTTGACAGGACACTAATTCAGCATTGTGAGTCCCTGCAGGCTGGGTCCAGGGGGCGTTTTCATTCTAGATGCTCCCTCTCTTCTGGCCTCCCAGGCTCCTTGCTCCTAAGACTGAGAGAAGCGGCCTGTGCTGGCCTCACTGCAGAAAGACTGTCATCCCTGAAGGTCTTGGGGGGACCTGAGGTCTCTGCCTGGGCTCTGTGAGAGCAGCGTGGGTGTTTCTGCCACCTCACTGCTGTCCTGCCCACACTTGCATTTTCTTTCCCCCCAAGCCGTGCGAGGATCTGGCATGAGGAGTGCGGCTCACAGGCCCTCTTCCTTCTCCTCTTCCCCTTGGTCTTTTCATCTGTCGGTGGAGGACAGATGTTGGCCCCGTTTACTTCTGGGCCCACTGGGGGGCTCCAGGGAAATGAGGAAGTGGCCAGGGAGAGGAGCTACCACCTTCAAGATGGCCTGTGGCTGATGCTGCTTTAAAGGGAGACTCGGAGACACTTTGGTCTGGGTGGCGCGGGAACCAGCCTGGAGACAGCAGCACAGGGGCCTTGAACTCGGAGCGGGGCTTCACGGCGCCTGTGGCTGTGCACTTCCAGCCATATCTGCATCTCCTCCACATTCCCCCGTGGAGCTGATGTCTAGACAGCTATGGAATTAAATGCTCAATTTCCGAATAGGAATTTGGCCAGCAGAGGTATAGCTGCTGAGCAGACAGGCTCGAGGTGAGGTCCCCGGCTGACAACGGGCCCCACTTGGCTCTGGAATGAGTAGAGGGGCCTGATGCTCCTGCAGCCAGTGGCTCCTGTGGGGAGCTGGGGCAGTGACCCCCAAAAGGCGTCTGACCTCATGGAGAGCCATAAATCTGGCCTGGCCAACATCTCTGCAACACATCATTCCCTTGCAAAGATTTCTGCCTGTGATTGGAATTCTGGGTGAACTCGTACTGGGAGTGTGGGTCTGAGAGCTGGGAAGCCCGTTCTCCTGTTTAGCCAGGCTGCCCATCAGCTGTGGGAGGTGCCCCCATCTCTGAGCCTCAGTTTTCATGTCTTTAAAATGGGGGAAGAATCTAGCCCAACTCCTAAGGGTGCCATGAAAGTACTTTGCCACCCGCCAGGCAAAAGCTCATTCCTCTCACAGAGATGCAGGTTTTGCAGTGTAAGCCCCTCCCCACCCCGCCGCATGTGTCTTGCTGTTTTCTGTCTTAGAGTTGCCCTTCGTGACCTAGGAGATGTTTGAGTGGGTTGCAACTTAAACGAGATGACAGTTGGTGGTGCCCATTGGCACAGCCTTGCCTAAATGGCCACTTACGTAGCCGCATTTCCTTCTCTGGGTTCAGGTGAGGACTGTTTCCTTGGGAGACTCCCTGGGCTCACATCGCTGGTGTCCACCTTGTCTAAGCCTGTGTGGTCACTCGAGTGTGACTGAGCCAGGCTTGCCCATGGGGTGCTCTGGGCTCCATTTTTGGCAGCAAGCAGTGTCCCCTGGAGGCCTGGCCCACCCCGGGAGCATGGGGAGCAGCGCCCATGGGCAGCCTGCAGCCTCTACCTCCCGCTCCCTGCCCGGGGCTCCCTGCCCAGCCTCACAGCTTCTCCAAAAGTGTTTGTCTTCTTTCCGCATCCCCTGGGCCTGAACTCAGACTGTGGAAAAGAAGAGCTGGAAGGAAGGTTAGCTGCCTTTCGGTCTTTCTGCCTTCTGAGGTCTCCTGAGACATAGAGCTTGGGCCTGCCCCCCTTCCTAGGAGGCGCAGATGTGTGGTAAGGATAGGGATGAGTGAGATGAGAATGAGGACCCCCAGCCAGCCCTGCCTCGTAAGTGCATGATAGGTTTTCAGTGTGTGGCGAAGCGGATGCCTGCTGGGCCGCCTTCGTGAGTTGAGTGTGACCTCCTGCCTCCTGTCTGTCTCCTTGGCAGTGAGGCCACCCAGCTCCGGCAACCTGTGCCACCCCATCCCTCTACCTGTCCCAAGCCCAGCAGGCTTCAAAGGCCTGATCTTCCAGCCAGTCTGGGGCCTGAAGGGATGGCAGTGTTCCCGGCAGACCTCCCCCAGCATGGCCTAGTGCAGATCCCAGCCCTGCCTCCTGCCCCGCCTGCACGCCGTGACTGCTGAAGTCACGCCTGGCAGAGGTTGCTGGCTCAGGCCCAGAGTAAACACGCTGCGCCAAGCTCGCTGGTGTGCTGCTGGATGCCGATGAGCTTGAGGAGCATGGGGAGTGAGCATGGGGCCGAGTAGGGACACTGCAGGCCTGCACCTCTCCCTAGCTGCCCTGCACGCTGTAGCCTCAGGCAACCCCATGGGGAAAGGGTCACCCACTGTCAGGGAAGACCTTTACCATGGCTGGGTGACATGGGCTGGTGGTGAGAAGGTGGTTAATGGTTCCTCCTGTTGGATTTGCACAGGCCCAGATGCTCACAGCAAAACCAACACTAGATGATGCTTACAAGAGCCAACCGGTATTCAAAGAGCTGTTCAGATCTGAAGTCGCTTCATCCTCATGGTGGACTAGTGAGGGAGCTGTACATTAGTCCCATTTTCCAGATGAGAATACTGAGGACCTGAGCAGTCATAAACTCGGGACCTGATCTAGATCACGCAGCCTGGCCCCAGGTCTGTGCTCTTGACCTTGGGCAGTGCTCTCCTGGTCCTCTTGGTATCTGTGATCCGAGGGACCTTTCCCCTCCTCACGGTCTCATATAGTCAGTTTGAGATCCTGGACTCTTTCTTCACACCCCTTTCTCCTCCCATGAGCTTTCTCACTCTGCGCCTTCCTTACCTGGTGTGTGTTGGGGGGATATTTGTAGTGTGGTGCTGTGTTGTGGACGAGAGAGTCTGTTTTTCCAGTCCCAGGCCCAGGTTTCAATCCCTGCTCTGTCTCAAGTCACCCAGTCTCTCGGAGCCTCAGTTTCCTCCTCTGTGAAATGGGCGTGGTGGTCACCCCATCTCATCAGCTAGTGTCTGTTCCATCCCTGGCTATGGAGATGGCTCAGGTGACCTCTGGGTTCCACCCACCCCGCCCCCTGGTCCCCTGGCTCTTTCTTTTTTGAGGTGGACAAACATGAGGCTGTGGAGTTGCTGTTCTCCTGGGGGCTGGGGTGGCTCTCTGCTTTCTGGGCCTGGTCCACGTTGTTCAGGGCAGCTGCTTGTTCTAAGTGAACAAAGGCTAAAGGAACTTGGGAGGTCTGCTTGGCTCTGAGGAAGGCAGAGAGAGAAGGGGCCCTGATGCCCTCCCTGATGGAGCTAGGGAGGCCCTTCTGTGGTCCTCCAGCTCCTTGGCCCAGGTGACTCTGGAGTTGGCTTCTGTTTCATTTGTTGTGCAGAGTTGTCTGGGGCTTCTGGCTCTGCCTGGCCTTTGTGGGACACTGGAGATCAGGTCCGGAGATGGCCAATCGGCCTGCCTGGGCTGGGGGGTGCAGGTGGCTGACCGGGGCCTTTTCAGGAGAGGAGAGACAGCCCACCTGCTGGGTCTTGCTGTCTTGGGTCCCGGAGGCCTTGCTGTCCCTCTGCTCCATCTCTACCCTCTGCATTGTGGCCCGTACTCAGCACAGGTGTGCACCTAACCGAGTCAGTGCAATGCCCTGCCCGCAGAGCCCCCCAAATATTCCAGGACTCGGGACGGATGTGCACATGATGAGTTGGGGCAGGTTTCACCACTTGCAGCTTGGGATCCTTCCCTGGGGCTTGGCTCTCTCAGGCTGCCCCAGGCAGTCTTGTCCCAAACCCTAAATTCGTTTTGTCTTCCTCTGTCTCCGGGCCTCAAGGTTTCAGAGCGCATCTATGCTGATAGCGTCAAGATGTGATGAGACCCCGACCTGGCCTCCGGCAACCTCCCCACGGTTTCCTTGGCGTGTCTGCAGTTTCGCTGCTCACTGGCTCCCGCACAGCTTGCAATGTGTGGATTACGGGTGGGAGGGGAATGTGGTTCTGCCCCCAGCAAAGCGATGTGAGTTGTGAACTCAGTTTCCCACCAGGCATGGTGTTTCCAAATGGGCCGTCACTGTCCCTGCTTAGTTTTTCATGATTCCTGTGCCTTTACCCATTTGGTGAAATTAAAAACATTCAGCCATGCCGGCCACTGTGGTTTCAGGGCAAGCTGCCTGTCCTGCTGCTTGGACGCTCCTCGGAGCTGCGGCCGGGAGAGTTCGTGGTCGCCATCGGAAGCCCGTTTTCCCTGCAAAACACAGTCACCACCGGGATCGTCAGCACCACCCAGCGAGGCGGCAAAGAGCTGGGGCTCCGGAACTCGGACATGGACTACATCCAGACTGACGCCATCATCAATGTGAGCCTCTGTCCCTCTGCGGGTGGGGATTGGGGCAGGGTCTTGCCATAGGAGAGGAGTCAGCATAGGTCTTAGCCCCCACCTGTCTTGTAGTCTACATGAAGTGACGGAACTGGACCCAGCCATGTGGATTCTAGTGCCAGCAGCACCGCAGGGGTCACACAGTGGGGACAGTGACATGGGAGCAGGTGGACAGCCAGCCTTATCCCAGGAGGAAGAAGTTGTGTTGGGTGCTTAGGGTGATCTCAGTTGGCATCAGGACTTCAGAGAGAAAAATTCCCCATTTACAGCACATCTAAAACTTCCTGAAAATTGTTTAGGTCATTTTTTTTTTCCCAGCAAAATATTAGGTTCATGGGAAGGAATCTCAGAAAAGAACCATGCCCCACACTCTAGGCACCGTGCGCAGGAAACGGCCAGGCTGGGATGTAGACTGGACTGTGTTGTGACACAGTTTGTCACCTTTTCATTTCTGTTTAATTGCAGTATGGAAACTCTGGAGGCCCGTTGGTAAACCTGGTAAGGTCTTTTGAACCTATGTTACGTCATTTATCTATGTACATGCTGTTTTTTTTTTTTTTTTTTTTTTTTTTTGAGGCAGGGGGTCTTTTCCAACGTAAGCTTGCCAAAGCGTGCTATCAGATTCCTTTAAAATGAGCTCTGTGAATGTACTGCATGCTTGCAATGACCCTACGGATCTTTTCTGGAAAGAGTAAGGCAGGCTGGAGGTGAGGATTGGAAATGTTAAGCCAGACAACGCAATTGTGTCTCAGCATTACAGGTGAACACCGTGAAATTCAGGGCCAATGCAGGAGTAAGGTGAAGGTCACCAAAAGTGCTGGCCGGTCCCCGAAAGCACCTCCTCCAAATGAAATCTCCTGGGCTGCTGAAGGAACTGGCTGGGCTCATCCACACTTTCTCTTGGCCAGGAATCCTCCCTTAAGGCCTGGCTGGAATGAGGAGGAGTTACCCACCCACAAAGATATCACTTAAGTCTACCCTTAAATACTTGAGCAGAAAAAGTGAGGCCTTACAATACAGATTGTCAGTGCTAGAGGGCGACTCGGGGGACATTTACAGGGGCCGTCTTTAGCAAGGCCCAGTGTGATGGCACTTCCTTGATGGTGCCTTGGCATCAGGTACTGAAATCTCAGCACTCTTGGGAAGTGTGCAAGGAGCGGTGTAGACTTACTTGGCAGCGTTCCCTTCCCAGTAGAGGGCAGCTGTGCGCCCAGCTCTGCCCTCTGCCCTCTGCCTCCTCCCGCAGCACCCTGAGGTTGGAGTGGAGATGCGCTTTGCTGGTAATGAAGCATGACAGCCCTAAGCTCTAGGGTTGTTTCTCCCTGGAGTCAGCAGAGTCGTCTTAAGATCATTAGAAATGGGAGAAGCAGGAAGGTATGGGCAGCCACCTAAAGGACTTTGAGCCTTTAGAAACGTATTCCTTGTGAAACAGGAGCAAATAATGTCATGCATTTTGAAAACGATCTGTGCTTACTGCGAGGTGAGCACCCGGTGCCGACCTGGGGTGTGTGTGCTTCTTCCACAGCTGAGCCTGGCTCACGCTGCCTGGGTATCCTGCTGCCCCTCTCCCTGCTCCCCCAGGGATCCCCTCCTTGCAGCTGCCCACTTCCGTCTCTGGAATAGCTCAGGGACTTCTTCCATGCTCATTCTCCACTCTCTTTGGGTGTGTACCTGCCGTAAAGCTTCACGATTCAAAGCCCTGTCCTTCTTGCTTTCCAGGACGGTGAAGTGATTGGAATTAACACTTTGAAAGTGACAGCTGGAATCTCCTTTGCAATCCCATCTGATAAGATTAAAAAGTTCCTCACTGAGTCCCATGACCGACAGGCCAAAGGTAAGCAAGGCCCACACAGCCCCAGGGACTCCGGAGATTTGTCCTGAAGCTCAGCTGCCCTTTGAGACTTGGGGAAGGGAAATGCAGCAGCCCCCAAGGCTACCCAGGCCATCCCCGACCCAGAAGTGAAAGGGAATGCATGTTACTAAGTCCCTGGTAGTAGGTCACAGATGTTTCGCCACTTCTGTCCTACGATCGTGGCAGTTTCACATGATTCAGTCTAATCTGTGCCAGTCACAAGCCTAGGTGACTTTTGTACATTATTTTACTTTATTTACGTATGTCACTTAATTCTTTTGCCCTATCAGTTAGGAATTACTAGTCCCATTTTGCTGATGAGAAAACAGGTTCAGGGAGATGATTCTACCAACATTTATTGTCCCATCTGCTCCGAGTCAAGCAGGGAGCTTGGCAGTGGGTGACTCAACTGGGGCCTGGGGCTCGACTGGGGCCTTTGCCAGTCTGTCATTGATGTTCTGTTGGGGGTTAGGGAGGCTGACAGTAAACAATCAAACACATAAGATACTATTAGTGCTCCCAACAAGCGCTCCCAAGAAAATGGATCAGGGTGGCCAGCAAGGGAGTGACTGGAGGGGCAGCTGGTGGAGACGCTGTGGCCAGGAAATGCCCCCCAAGCTGAGATCTGATTGAGGAGGAGCCAGTGGGCAGGGATGTGGAGGGGAGGGCTTGGCATAGCTGAGCAAGTACGAGGCCCCTGGAGTGGCCTGGGGGCTGGAGCCCAGTGACAGCGCGCAGTTCCCTGGGGTGGAAAGCTGGCCAAGGCGGGGCAAGCAGGCTCACAGCAGGCCATGGTGAGGGGCCTGGGCTGCATCCTAACGCATTTGAGAACAGAAAGTTCATGATCTGATTGATGTCACTGAAAGGCCACTCTGATGGCTGGGAGGAGTCTGCTGGAGGGGTTGCTGGAAGTTGGGGGCCAGTTAAGGGGCTCTCCCAGTCATCTGGATGAGACATGCTGGGGATTCAGACAAGGGCGGTGGTAGTGGAGATGGGACAGAGTGGTCACATTCCAGATACATGTGGGGAGTAGAGCAAGCCTAGGGGAGGGCCAGCTGTCAGGATGAGGCCGTGAGGAATTAAGGGGCATGCCCAGGTATCTGACCATTAATTGAAATGATGGGACTTTCCCAAGGTGCCCCAGAAGGAAGGGCCCAAACCAAGATTGGAGCTTCAACCTCAGTGTACCGTTCTGTGGCCCTTCCTGCAACCTGGGGGATTGGGCTCCTGGTCCCTGGTGCCCCCAGCACCCCCAACTGGGCTAACCTTCTGCTGTTCCTTCGTTGTCTCACCAGGAAAAACCATCACCAAGAAGAAATATATTGGTATCCGAATGATGTCACTTACGTCCAGGTGGGTAAACAGGATGCATGTCTGTGTCTTAAATTTTAATAAACCTGAACTTCAGAAGGCCCTCAGGGGCACCCCTGAGAGAGAAACCTTATGCTGCCTGAAGACATCTCGGTTTCTGCTTATAATGAAGTAGCATCAGGAAAGAGGACAGGTCATTAGCCTTGGCCTCTGTTTGGTCTTATCCTGTGTTTTTGTGCTCTGAGCTGTTTTTCCTCACTGGCAGCAGGCCACCGGGTGTAGAAACTTCTGCCCTCCTCTTAAGACAGACTTGAACAGTGTGTGTGTGGGGGCAGTTGATTCACTCTGGCTCATGCCTTCCTTACCCCACATTCTGTTGAAACCCACGTTCCAGGAGGGCCCCAAGCCCCTCCTGCAGCTCCAGGCAATCTGCTTCCGTTGCTTTGCAGCTTGTGGGCCGTGTCTCCAGGAATGCCAGGGCGGGCCCAGCTCAGGGAAGGGAATGACTGATGTGCTTGTTTTCCCCGAGCTGGTGGAATTGCGGCCTGTGGTTGGCAGGCTCTGGGCATCCTGGTGTTTTAACCTGGATGAAAAATTCTGGTGTGATCTCATGAGTCCTGGTAGTAGACTCAACCGGCATGGCTAAAACTGTTGGAGGTGAAGTAGATAAAGACCAGAATATAGTAACCGACATATGAATGTGTTCATTACTGTCGTGAATTAATGATTCACTCACTGTTAAAGTATTAATGAATTTTGATACATGTTATGAATGGTGATCCCTTTCTTAGCACTCCGGGAGTTGGAGCCATGTGTCAAGGTTATAGCGTTCCCTCGGTTGTTCGCCTTTGGAGCTAGGAGGTGTAGGGAAAGATGGTAGTTCCCTGGCGCCCGGCTTGCTGGGTTCCTGTCCCAGCTCTGATACTTCATGCCTTGTGACCTTGGGAATGATCTGACCCCTGAGTGCCTCAGTTTCCTCCTCTTCAGGATGGGAATGACAGCACAGGTGCTTCTGGTGGCCAGGCTCGGATCAGGGAGTGGGGGCAGCGATCACCAGCCACAGTGATGCCAGCCACTCTTTATCACATGTACTGGGCCGGGAACCTTACTGGAACGACCTCCTCTGATCCTCATAACTCATGTTGTAGGGTACTATTACCCTACATTTTGCAGGTGAGGAAGGGACAGAGAGGTTAAGCAACTGTCTGAGGTCACACAGCTAGCAAGTGGCAGAGCTAGGGCTGCAAACCAGGTCAGCCGTTATACTTTACTGACTCCTTAGTAATGGCTACTATTAATTAAGAAATAATAACAGTGATGATGGCTGGGCGTGGTGGCTCACACCTGTAATCCAGAACTTTGGGAGGCAAAGGCGAGCAGATCTCTTGAGACCAGGAGTTCGAGACCAGCCTGGTCAATTTGTGGAACCCTGTCTCTACTAAAAATGTGAAAAATTAGCCGCACTTGGTGGCAGGCACCTGTAATCCCAGATACTGGGGTGATTGAGGCAGGAGAATTGTTTGAACCCGTGAAACGGAGGTTGCAGTAAACTTGAGATTGCAACACTGTACTCTAGCCTGGGCGATAGAGTGAGACTCAGTCTCAAAAAAAAAAAAAAAAAAAAAAAAAGAAAAGAAAAAAAGAATAATAATGATGAAAGCACTTTTCTTGCTGTTACCAAGTAAATCTTTGGCTCTGGTAGACAAGTGATTTTAAAGTAGGACCAGAATTCCTGGAGAAATTTTACATTAGACCCAGGGAGAAGAAGGGAACTGGTGAGAGCTGAGTTCTGCCTGGGGAAGGCGTGGTATTTCTTGACACTAACACGGGTGCTTTCTCTCTGGAGCAGCAAAGCCCAGGAGCTGAAGGACCGGCACCGGGACTTCCCAGACGTGATCTCAGGAGCGTATATTATTGAAGTAATTCCTGATACCCCGGCAGAAGCGTGAGTTAGAGTTATTTTCCCTTTTCCTCATATGTCTGTGGTTCTTGGAGAGGGCAGGGAGGGTAACAGGAAAAGGGTGCAGTGTTCCTTTCATACTGGCTCAGATGATGGTGTTGATCCTTGACACACGTGGTCGGACATTGCTGGTCATTCCTATTGGTCAGGCCTTCCCACCTGGCTCAGCTCAGGACTCATCCATAGGACCACGACTTTTATCTTCAAAAGTCCTCGCTCCGCTAGGGCCCTCCAGATGGACAGAGCAATAACAGACTTGTAATGAGTATCTGGGATGGCCTGGCTGGGGAGAGAGGCTTTCAGAAACAGTGTCCCAAAGACTTCACGTGACGGTCCTGTTCTAGGCTTCGGGACCCTTCTCCACCTGGACTCTTCTCAGATTGTCTCTGACAGTGAGGCCATACCCGTCAACACCTCCAGAAAAATAGCCCAAGTGATATCAAAGTAACATGACAAGAAGTCGCTCAACCATCCATCAGGGTTTGTTACCCGTATTCTCTGGTGGAATATCCAGAGAAAAGTGCTAGACCAGGGGCCAGCAAGTGTGCCCTGTGGGCTGGATCTGGCCTACTGCCTGCTTTTGTTTGGAGCTGCGGGCTAAGAATAATTTTTGCATTTTATTTTGATTTTTACTTTTTTTTTTTTTACCTTTTTATTTTTGTGTGTTTTAGGGGAACAGGTGGTATTTTGTTACGTGAGTAGATTCTTTAATGGTGGTTTGTGGGATTTTGATGCACTCATCACCCAAGCAGTATACACTGAACCCAATTTGTAGTCTTTTATCCCTCACCCCTTTCCCAGCCTTTCCCCTTGAGTCCCCAGAATCCACTGTATCATTCTTAAGCCTTTGCGTCCTTGTAGCTTAGCTCCCACTTATGAGTAAGAACATTTAAACGGTCAGAAAAATCCTGAAATAAGAATGGTATTTTGTGACATGTTAAATTTGTATGAAATTCAAATTTTAGTGTCCACTGAAATACAGTTTGTGACATCTGTGGGGGCTTTCGTGCTGGAACAGCAGAATTGAGTACCTTCAACAGAGGCAATATGTACGGCACAGCTAAAAGTATTTCCTATGGAGCCCTTTACAGAAAACATGCACAGAGCCTCGTGCTAGCCCGTTAAGGACCATGACAGCGTTTTGACGCTAACCTATGTAAGAGCTATGGTTATAGTGGCAACCGCACAAAGGAAGGGTCTCTTCACAGAAGCATTCCGCCCACCCTGTAGGAACTGCATTCTCAGTTGCAATACCCATTACAGGCAAGTTGGCCATGGTCATGCTACATGGCAGATAGGACCTGGTACATCCTTCGCCACTTCGGGGTCAATCTTGACCTTTGACCTCCTTGGGGTCATAAGGCCACACAGGTGTTAGTAGGCATTTCTACAGTGGACACAATTGATGATTTAGCCTAAAAATCTCAAAAGGAGCCCAGCATCATGGCCCATGCGTATAATCCCAGCAATTCAGGAGGCTGGAGCAGAAGAATCCTTTGAGCCCAGGAATCTGAGACTAGCTTGGGCAACAAATGAGACCTCATCTAAAAAAAAAAGGGCGGGGGGAAAGAAAGAAAGAAAAAAGGGGAAAAAAGAGAACATTATTTTAAAAACCTCAATAAGTAATTCAATCCACCGATAGTTTAAAAAAAGTTGTTTTTTTTTTTTTGAGATGGAATCCCACTCTGTTGCCCAGGCTGGAGTGCAGTGGTACAACAACCTCCACCTCCTGGTTCAAGGGAGTCTCTCACCTCAGCCTCTTGAGTAGCTGAGATTACAGGTGCCCACCATCAAACCTGGCTAATTTTTTTGTATTTTTAGTAGCGACAGGATGTCACCATATTGGCCAGGGATGATCTCGAACTCCTGACCTCAGGTGATCCACCTGCCTCGGCCTCCCAAACTGCTGGGATTACAGGCGTAAGCCACTAATGGTTTAAATCATTCTAAGTTCACCACCATCCAATCCTATTTGCTCTGGGCTTTTGGGTTCTAAACTGTGCCTCTGTCCATGTAAGGTCAGACCAGGAGGCATGGAAACATGAATCATTCCCATTGTGCTTCCCTTTGTGTTGCAGGGGTGGTCTCCAGGAAAATGACGTCATAATCAGCATCAATGGACAGTCAGTGGTCTCTGCCAATGATGTCAGCGACGTCATTAAAAGGGAAAGCACCCTGAACATGGTGGTCCGCAGAGGCAATGAAGACATCATGATCACAGTGATTCCTGAAGAAATCGACCCATAGGCAGAGGCATGAGCTGGACTTCATGTTTCCCTCAAAGACTCTCCCATGGATGACGGATGAGGACTCTGGGCTGCTGGCATAGGACACGCAAGACTTTTGACCACCATTTTGCTTGTTCAGTGGAGACTCCCTGGCCAACAGAATCCTTCTTGATAGTTTGCAGGCAAAACAAATGTAATGTTGCAGATCCGCAGGCAGAAGCTCTACCCTTGTGTATCCTATGTATGCAGTGTGCTTTTTCTCGCCAGCTTGGGCTCTTCCTGCTTAGAAAGTCAGTGTTTGTCTCCTCCTTTAACTGAGTCATCATCTTAGTCCAACTAACGCAGTCGATACAATGCATAGATAGAAGAAGCCCCGTGGGAACCCGGATGGGACGGGGCATGTTTGTGCTTTTCTCCAAGTCAGCACCCAAAGGTCAATGCACAGAGACCCCGGGTGGGTGAATGCTGGCTTCTGAAATGGCCAGAGTTGCCTCTTTGAGGAATCTCTTTGGACCTGGGAGCACGATGACTCTGAGTTTGAGCTATTAAAGCACTTCTTCATACGTTGCTTTCTGCAGTGCTTCTTTTCCCTTCCCCGCGAGCAGCTCGCTGCAGTCTTTTTGGAATGATTCTAATGTCGGTGCGCCCCTCATTAGACTACATTGTCCATGCGGGCATTTGTCCACTCTTAGTCTTATGAGTTATTTCAAAATCATCCTGTGTTATTTACCAGGGCTATGAACAGCTCTGCTCGGACTCTGGTTTTATGAAGCAGGGCTTGAGGACAGTTGCACTCGCATCTGGAGCCTGTCAAATGAAAGAGTCTGTTGACCTCATACATCATGCAGTCAGTCAGCAGAGATTTTCTGGACCTCTGCTCTGCGCCAGGCGTTGTAAGTCTGTGGTCAGTCAGAGCAGGATAGACACAGGCCCTCCCTCCCTAGAGCTTCAATTCAGAAGCCAAGCCTTGTTCTGAAAGGGTGATGGTTCAGGAGACCAGGATGCAACCCCAGAACGGGCACAAGGCTGCCACTGACCTCAGCTGTCCTGGGTCATGAAATCAGAACCAGGCCTTACGCCTTGGTGAGTTGAGAGGAGGACTCCCCTTGACAGGCCCTCAAACAGGGGCAGCCAGAGGCAGCTGTAGGCGTCTTTATCTCCATGAAAGCTTTTCAAAAGTTTGGGACGCTGACCCACGAAGACTTGTACAACTTTAGCTCAGAAGTTTGCACAGACCCATGTCCCTTTGGGGAGAGGATGATGTTTATGCCAAGAGCAGCGGGTTAAGGCTTTCCAACTGTCAGCCCTCAAAAGGAGGGTCTTGGACCAGATGAAGCTTCAGTTCTCCAGACTGAGAGCTGAATCCTTCCACTGTCAACAGATGCGAAGGTGCAGCTCATAACTGAGGAGGCTGCGGAAGGCCAGAGGGCCAACTTAAATGGAGGGGCAGTCCAGTTGAGCAGAGCCCTCATCAGCGTTGGTGCTCAGCAGTTAAGCAGCTTGTGGCCTGTTGCAACCCTGGCACGTCTCTTTGCTCTCTGGTTGGATGACCTAGTAGAGTCAGGAAGGAGTCCCAGGCCTCTGGCTCTGGGAGTGTGTTTTGCATTCCCTCCCTTCTCCATTGAAGATGATGACTCAGAATGGCTTATGACTTCAGGGGTTCATTCTCAGATGTTTTGTATGTGGGCCTGCTTTCCTGGGTGGTCCCCGGAACTGAGGTGCTGCGATAGGTGGGGAGGTCGTCCTGGGTGGCATTGAGGTTAGATCCAGCCCCGGCCTGAGCCCATCTGCCTTCAGCCTGTCAGGCATCCGGGAGATCACAGATGGTTCTGCTGGAAGAAAGCAGCCTGGTGACGGACCGGCCTGAGGCCTCTGTAAACACTGTGCAACATCTCTGCAGGACACTGGGCGGGGCTGGAGTTTTGCCTGCATATGTGGTCTCAAAAAGGACAGAAATGGCAGCTTGCCACATGGTTGCATGTTACACGTTTGGGTACATGGCTGCACTTGCCCAGGAGACCCTGTGTCCCATGGGAGCTGCTGGTCCTGGCACCCTCACCTCACATCAGATCTCCAGAATAGTTGTTTCTTCTGCTGGCTTTAGGCTGCGCTATAGGGTTTTGCAACATAAATCAGTCTTAAAGCCTGGAGGTGGAGCACTGAGTCGAAAGAGCATGGCTTTTGGAACTATAGATGGATTTCGGCTTAAATCCAGTGTCTCTCCATATATCTCACCGGCTGTCAGAGGGACTTGAGCAAGTCCCTTAACCTCTCTGCCTGGTTTTCAACTGTAAATGGCCTCAGCTGGGTCCATCTCTGCTTCCATAAAGCTCAGTTGCTAGTTCCTCTCAGCCATTTCTGGTCCCCCCAAGGTCACTTTAACAGCCCTCTGGCTGGTGGGCTAGCAGCTGCCCTCTGTTCTGGCTCCTGGAGAACTCCTGCTGCTCACAAGATGTGCCCTCAGCAATGCCTCTTCCAGTCTCGGCTCCCTCAGCTCTAGTCCTCTGCCTCCAGCTTCTGCAAAACTGTCAGCCAACCACGTGGCTGGGCTTCCCCGGCACATCTGCATTGGGTGTCTGCCCCACCCCGCTCTACCAGATGCTTCTCTTGATGCACTGTCCAGGAGAGAGGCTCTGGAGCACAGGGGTCTCCTTGCTGTGTCTTCACAGCTCCACTGAGTGAATCTGAGCTGGGCAGGTCTATACAGGGTCCTCTGTCTTTTTTTTTTTTTTTAAATTTTTGAGACAGGGTCTCACTCTGCTGCTCAGGCTAGAGTGCAGTGAGGCAATCATGACTTGCTGCAGTTTCAACCTCCCAGACTCAGGTGATCCTCCTACCTCAGCCTCCTGGGTAGCTAGGACCACAGCATGCACTGTCATGCCCTGCTGATTTCTGAATTTTTTGTAGGGATGGGGTCTCGTCATGTTGCCCATGCTGGTCTCAAACTCCAGAGTTCAAGTGATCTGCCCGCCACAGCCTCCCAAAGGCAGGAGCCACCACACCCGGTGGGTCTTGTCTTGTGACTCCATTTCCCCATCTGAACATGTGGAAGAATGCTCCTGTCTGGTGGGTGTGGTGAGGAGCAGCGCGTGTTGCTCTCAGAACTTGCAGTGATTGTCTCTACCTGGTTACTACTTTAGCCCGGTCTGAACCTTAGACAGTAGCATTTCCATGGCCTGGCAAAGATGCTTGGCCCATTTCCGCGAATGCCCCTGAAGTCAGGGCCAGGCCTCGCTGAGGTTCTGAACTATCGAAACACTGGGCTAAGGGGCATTGTGAGGCTCACTGTTGGAGCTTAAAAGAGACCTGTGGCCAGGTGTGGTGGCCAATGCCTATAATCCCAGCACTTTGAGAGGCTGAGACAGGTGGATCATTGAGCTCAGGAGTTCAAGACCAGCCTGGGTATCATGGCAAAACCCCTGTCTCTATGAAAAGTACAAAAATGAGCCAGGCATGGTGGTGTGTGCCTATGGGCCCAGCTATGTAGGAGGCTGAGATGGGAGGATCACTTGAGCCTGGGAAGTCAAGGTTGCTGTGAACCGTGATCTCGCCATTGCATTCTAGCCTGGGTGGCAGAGCAAGACCCTGTCTTAAAAAAAAAAAAAAAAAAACAAGACCTGCTGCCTGGGTCTCCCTCTGCTCCCTGACCTTCTGCTGAGGTGCCTGCTCTGGGTGTGTGTCTGGCATCGGCTCCCTGCTTGAGTCCAGAGAGCAGCCAGGGCTGAGGACAGTCTGGAGCAGACTCGTGGGAACAGGGAGGCTGCCCTGGGCTCTGCCTTTTGGCTGTACTGCCGCCCCCTCCAAGGTAACTTGCTCAGGAGATGGGACTCTTTTCTATCCTTGAGCCAAGGAACCATCAGATCTCCCTTGGAGAGCCATTCCCACTTGGAAACACGTGTTTCTGGTGACCTTTGTGAGCACTCTAGCCTTGGAGCCCTGCTCACCCCTGCCCTGGACCAACTGAAACAGGTGTGCACGTTGATTAGCATTCTGGAACCCAGCAGGCGGGTACTGCCGGCTTCCTTGCCGGTAAAGGGAGGGCCGGTGAGAGGGGGCATCATGTCTGAGCTACATCCAGGGAAGAGGAGTGACGTTAACCATTGAAATGCAGTGTCACCTAGTGAATGCTACCGTAGAAGGAGTGTAGATGTGGCATGCAGGGCATGGAAGGTGGCAGCAGGCGCTGTCGCTAAGGCTTTCTGTGGCAAGCACAGTACGAGCCCTTTATACACATATCTCATTTAGTTCCCTCCATAACTCCAGGGATTAGAAACTATCATTTATTTAATTATTTATTTATTTATTTATTTATTTTTGAGATGGAGTCTCGCTCTATTGCCCAGGCTGGAGTGCAATGGTTTGATCTTGGCTCGCCACACCCTCTACCTCCTGAGTTCAAGCGATTCTCCTGCCTTAGCCTCCCAAGTAGCTGGGAGTACAGGCGTGTGCCAACATGCCCGGCTAAATCTTTGTATTTTTAGTAGGGACGGGGTTTCACCGTGTTAGCTAGGATGGTCTCGATCTCCTGACCTCGTGATCTACCCACTGCAGCCTCCCAAAGTGCTGGGATTACACACGTGAGCCACTGTGCCTGGTCAAGAAACTATTATTATATCATTTTATAGATGAGGGAATGAAGGCATAGAGAGATTAAGTAACTTGCCCAAGGCCACCCAGCTTGTCTCTGGCAGGGGTAGGACACACCTTTGTGGGGAAGTAGGGAGGTAGGGAGCAGAATGGGGAGACCGGGGGCCCCAAGCCCCTGGCCTGGTGTGTCTGAGCAGAGGAGACAAGTGCTCCAGTGTCTGGGACAGATCCAGAGCACACAGCTGAGCCCCGCCTAGCCCCCCAGGCACTCTGGAACAAGTCTAAACACCTTTCTGGGCCATCTGAGCCCCTTCCTGACTTGTCCCCGCTTTTCTTCCAATCTCGCCTCTCCATTCCTCTCCTGATCGCAGTGCTCTGTAATGTGGAATTCACTTTCATTCCTTGAACAAGCTGTTCTTTCCTTGTCTCCAGACCTAAAGCCTAGTATCCTCCCTGGCCCCTGCATGGAAGCTCCCCCATCCATCTCTTCACCATCTGCCCAACCGGGCTCCACTGCCAGGAGCTCACACGCTCACCACGTGCTGTCCTAACTGCCCATTCCCTCGTCAGGACTCACTCTGGGGCAGCAGCTCCATGGGGCTGAGTCCCTGGGCCATAGGGCCAAGCACAGCCCACAAAGCAGGTGTCGGTCAATACGGAGTAGCTGACAGCTAAGGTGGGCCCATACCTCTCTGAATGGTCACACCTGCCAGTGGAGAAAAGAATCCTCTTAGCATGCACTCTTTCACGGAATCCATCTTTTTGCATCACCACAGCGCACCCACGACTATGCTGGGCACATTGGTAGTGGGGGTGTGAGGAGGGGGTGAGGCTGGGGAGGGAGGGAGCGGGGCCCAGGACAGTAGGAGGCCAGTGGGGCACCCGGGGCCAAAGCGAGGGGCCCTCACTCTCAGAGTAGTGGAAGTGGAGGGTTTGTGAGGAGTAAAGAACAGGCCCCGGGAGGGCCTCACACGTGCACCTCGGTAGGGAGGGGCCTCAGGTGGAACGAGAGGTACCTCTGCGTCTGCCACTGATTCCCTGTTTCAACAGCTGCTCTCAAAACCACTACGGGCAAGGCCCGGTGGGAAGGAATGCTCCCAATCCTGGGTTCAGGCCCAACTCTGGACACGACACTTGGGGTGAGTTTCTTAATTTCTCTGAGTTTCCTGTCCTCATCTGTAAAAAGTGGTCAGTAGCCAGTGTCAAAGCCTTCTCAGATCTGAGGCACCAGGGAATGATGTGTGGGTGCCGGCCATGGGCTCACAATTGATCATAACTGGGGTCCCCCCTCCTCAGGTCTGAGGCGCTGGAGAATGGAGTGTGGGTGCCGGCCATGTGCTCACGCTTGGTCATAACTGGGGTCCCCCTCCTCACGTCTGAGGCGCTGGAGAATGGAGTGTGGGTGCCGGCCATGTGCTCACAATTGGTCATAACTGGGGTCCCCACTCCTCGGGTCTGAGGGGCCCGGGAATGGTGTGTGGGTGCCGGCCATGTGCTCATGCTTGGTCATAACTGGGGTCCCCCTCCTCAGGTCTGAGGCGCTGGGGAATGGTGTGTGGGTGCCGGCCACGTGCTCACACTTGGTCATAACCAGCACCACCACAGCTGTCTTACATCACTCTTTCTAGCCACCTCGTGAGTAGATACAGATGCTCCTCCTTGACTCAAGATGGGGTTTTTATTGGTACATTTGTTGTCAATGGAAAATATTGTAAGTTGAAAATGCATTTAATACACCTAACCTCCCGAATATCATCACTCAGCATAGCCCACCTTAAACATGCTCAGAACACTAACGTTAGGCTTCCGTTGGGCAAAATAATCTCACACAGAGCCCGTTTACAATAAAGTGTGGAATAGCTCGTGTCATCTATTGAGTACTGTTCCGAACGTGAGAAACAGTGGTTGTGCTGGCACTACAGTGTGGCTTCTGCTGAACGCGTTTTGCTTCCATACCACAACCATCGTAAGTTGGGGGCCGTCTGTGCTGTTAGATCAAGTATTCATTTTAGCACATGGGGAAACAGAAGTGTCTGGAGCCAGTAGGAGGACATGCCAGGTTCCATCCCACGCTCACCTCTGTCCATTTTACTGTCCCTGTAATTACTACCTAGCTCCACACTCCACAAGGCGATGCAAATCGTGGTCATTTGAGTTTAAAAGCTGCTGACTTGCCAATGCCCCAAAGACGCTTCAAAGTTTCGACACTATGTTGCCTGCGTCTTTCTCCCACCTCCTCAGTCATCATCTGAGCTGAGCGGGTGACCTTCCATCAGAGATGTCTCTGAAAAGTTTCTCAAGTCACCCCGTGGTGTGTGTGAGTGTGACTGTTCTCCCTGGCCCCTCTCTCTCTCCCTCACGCACAAAGTTCCCAGGCTTCTCTGTTGTTTGGGAATCTTGAGAAATGCCCAAGGGGTGACATCACTTAGCCACAGACCCCAGAAAGAAGGCTGACTGCCAAGGGATGCCAGTTTTGGAATCAAATCATGTCTGCAGGTTGGAAACCCATCAGTAGGGCCCCAGTCTTTTCAGGGCACTGGACCTGGTTCTGGGAGAGCCCACCTGGGCTGCCCATCCCCTCAGCATCCTGTGCCGGGGCCCGGCTGGGCTGACTCACGGCTGCCCGTGGCAGCTCCCAACTCGGAGGCCGAGGCTCTGCTGCTTCCGTCAGAAGAAGGGTGGGGCGCACACAGAGGAGAGGCCTTCCTGCCACTGGGTAGTTGTTTTGTTTCAAACTTTTAAAATCGTTGCCTCAGTGTAGGGCTCTGCCAAGAATCAGCAAAGATCAAATGAAATAAACACTAACAAATGTGTTTTTAGTTAAAAAAAAAAAAAAAAAAAAAAAAAAGGATAAAAAGTGGCTCGGACTCTGGAAACAGCGTTAACTTGTCTCACCTGGTCAGGTAAGCACTGATGCACACCAGCTGGTCCTCCAGCCCGTTTCCTTCCCTCACCCACCACCCCTGTACATACAGTATTTCACAGCTGCCCATGAGATCTTGTTAGAATCCCCATTTTACAGATGAGGACATTGAGGCACAGAGCTGTTAAATAACCAGCCTGAAGTCACACAGCAGGGAGGAGGAGTGGCTGACACGTCGGAACCCAGGTTGTCTGGCTCTGGAGCCCTCTCCCTTAATCCCCAGGCCATTTTCCCCTTTGTCTGATACTCAGCGATGTTTGTAACTAAGATCCACCTTCCACTGTGGTATAAATTTTTTATTGGTCTAACTCTGAAGTGGTGAAGTCGGCCCAACACAAGCTCAGTGGTTGATTTGTGAGATGATTTCGCAAGACTGAAAATTTCACACCATGTTCCATGGGCATCACCTCCTGTAGAAGGTCATCAATGCTGTAGGCAGTAGGAGGGAGAGCCCGTGGGGATGCCTCTCTCCCCATCTCAGATGCCTGGCTCTTTTAATTCTTTAGTATCAGGTCTGTCTTTGTGCATTTTCCATTGTGTTCTCTTCTGGTGAGTCATTATATCTGGGACGAAAAGTCTGAAATGATACCCAGTGTAGAAAATGGGCACCATCACCAAAGGTCTTGCGTGGATGCTGAGCATAAACAGGCTCTAGGAACCTCAACAAAGAGAAGCCCAAGGAAGTCATTTGTGTGGGACTCAAACTGTATCAGAAGTTCCAACAACCAAGACTCCTCAACTTTTAAGCCCTTTTCTGGTTCATCACTCTTGTCCTTTCCCTCATAAATGAAACGCACTGACTTCGGTTTAAGGACTGCAATTAAGAACGGTGGTGTCGAGATGGAAGAATATGAGCAGCTTGCTTCTATGCACGAAAGCAGAGCCAAGGGAAGAGCGGTTTCAAGAGAGTGTGCTTGTTAGGGGCTTGTCACGTCGGTGTCTACTTTTCCCCTTGGTCGTGCACCCATTCTTGCTAACTTTTATCAAGCACTGGTTCTGTGGCTGGTACTGTGCCAAGTCTATATAGTCACTAGCCCATTGAATTCCCACCGCTCCTTAGTCAATGTTGCTACCCATCTTTTTAGAGAAGGAAACAAGCTCAGAAAGGCAGCTTTCCTTGTCATATGACACAGAGCTAACAAAGTCAGAGCAGAGGGTGGAAGCTAGGCTGTCTGCCTCTAGGGCCTGTATGCTGGTTCTCACTGCAGGGGCCACTGGGCATCGGTCAGATTGCCTGAATACAGTCTTGTCCTGGATGGGCAAAGGGGTAAACATTCGTCGGCCACAGTGTTCTCGTCAGCAGAAATTACTTAAAGCACGTTAAGCTGAAAATCCAGAAAGAATAAAAATGCTTAAAAGTATCTGGATAGGAAAAACCTATGTGCACACAAAAACTCAAGCATGGGTGTTCACAGCAGCTTTATTCATAATTACCAAAAAATTGGAAGCAGCTAAATGTCCTTCAGCAGGTAATGGATAAAGAAACTGAAATACACTCAGACAGTAGAATATTATTCAGTGCTAAAAAGAAATAAGCTATCATGCCATGAAAAGGCATGGAGGGAACTTGAATGGATATTGCTAAGTGAAAGAAGCCAATCCAACTTCTTTCTGCATAGTGTATGATTCCAATTATATAACATTCTGGAAAGTTATGGAAACAGTAACATTCTAGACAATTACAGAGACAGTAAAAAGATCAGTGGTTGCTAGGAGTGGGGTGGAGGGAGAGATAAAAAAGTGAAACACAGGATTTTTAGGGTGGTGCAACTATTTTGTATGAGATTGTAATGATGGACATATACATTTGTCAATATCCATAGAATATACATCAAAAATAAACCCTAATGTATTCTATGGATTTGGTGATGATGACATGTCAGTGTAGGTTCATTTTTAGGTAACTAATGTACCACTCTGGTGAGGGATGTTGATAATGGGGGCAGCTGGGGGTTGGGGCAGGCAGGGGCATAGGGGTGCTATCTATACTTTCTGCTCAATTTAGCTGTGCAACTAAAACTGCTCTAAAAAGCCTATTAATTAAAATTAAAAATGGAATAATATGAGGCTCATATCAAGCTCTAGAGCCAGAAGAAGCACCTGTCTGACCTAGAAAAAGACTCCGTGATGGCCCCCCCAGCAGCAGCCTGCATTGGCCCAGGTTGCAGAGCTAAGGCAGGCGTCCTAGGCAAAGGTGAGCAGAGAGGGCTCTTCAGAGAAGAACTGTAACCATCCAATGGGTGTTTTGTTTTTGTTTTTGTTTTTGTTTTTGTTTTTTGACCACTGCTCAGATAGAGCTAATTATCAAGACAGGGGAATTATAATAAAGAGTTTTACACTTTATTGTAATTTGGCACAATAGAGCTCTATTGTACATAAACCTGGCTTAAATGGGAGACCAGAGTCTTATTATAACTCAAATCAGCCTCCCTGAAAATTTGAAGGCTAGGATTTTTCAAAGATAGTTTGGGGATGGGGGATGGCTAGGGAATGGGTGCTGCTGATTGCTTGGGGGCTGCAGTCTTAGGAGTGTGGGAAATGGTCCTCATGAGTATTGACTTGCTTCTGGGTGGGGCTGCAGGACTGGTTGGTGGGTCTGAGTGGAGCCACTGGTCATGAGAAATGCAAAAAACCTGAAGACATCTCAAAAGGCCAACCTTAGGTTCTACAAGAGTGATGTTATCTACTTGGAGTAATCGGGGAAGCTGCAGCTCTTGTGACCTCCAGAATAATGGCTGGTAATCATTAAAAATTTTAATCATTATAAATTGGCTCTATCTGGGCAGTTGGCAAAAATCCCCCAGCTGCCCCCATGATCAGCATCCCTCACCAAGAGTAGTGCGTTAGTTACCTAAAGATGAACCCAACCTGCTGGGCTTTCATTAGCTTTACAAAGGCGGTTTAGTTTTGGGGGAAAGGCTATTATCACTTAAACTATAAACTAAATTTCTTCCAACATACCAAGTTAATTTGGCCCAAGTCCAGGAATGAAGAAAGGCAGTTTGGAGGTTAAAGGCAAGGTGGACGTTGGTTAGGTCGATCTCTGTCACTGTCATACTTTTCTCACAGCTTTGGAACTTCCCAAAGGAAGACACTCCCCCAGCAGCTTCACGCTGTGGAATTTAAGCCTGGAATAAAAGTGGAGAATCTCATTGCAATAGTGAGAGTGTGGCTGATGGCTCAAAGGTGCATTTCTCCTGACCCTCCCTGCCGGTACTTCCTAAACCCACTTTTTTCTTGTGACAGAAACACGTTCTCACAAAAGAACATCTGTTCTTGACTGATGAGGACTGGGAGGCTGTGACAAGGTCAATACATGCACTGTGCCTTGGGTCAGTGTGGCTCTACGAGGTGCTCCGGGTAGGCCACCTTCCCCAGGCCATCCCACACCCTGGGCACACAAACCCCTCTCTTATGGCAGGGTGGGAGACCGTGACCTGCCCTTGAGACAAAGACCTGAGCTGCCTCTCCTCCATGCAGCCACCACCACCTCCCTCCTGGGCTCTTTGGGGGTGCCTCTTGCCCCCGTGCCCTGCCCACCACCCCAGGTGCACCTCCCTGGCTAATGTGCTCTCCTCCCTTCCTTCATTAATCTGCCAACCCCTTTCTGCAGTGCCCAGGACTGCTGTATCTGGTACAACCTGGTCCCTGTTCACATAGGGCCCCCTCCTCCCCACTGGTTCATTTTATAACCCCATTACCTTCTCTTTGTTCATGAATGTGAGGGTTCATGTTATGTGTCAACTTGACTGGGCTAAGGGATCCCCAGAGAGCTGGTAAAACATTTCTGGATGTGTCTTCTGCGGGTGTTTTTAGAAGAGATTAGAATTTGATTAAGCAGACCAAGTAAAGAAGATTCACCTCCACTGCAGGTGGGCACCCATCAGCCAACCCGTGGAGAGCCTGATAGAGCAAAAAGGCCCAGTAAGGGCAAAAGTTCTCTTTCTGCTTAGCTAAGAAATCTGTCTTCTGCCGTCCGACAGCAGCACCTCTGGTGCTTTAGGTTTGAACTGGAACTACACCAGCAGTTTCCCGGGACTCTGGCCTGCAGAGAGCAGGCCGTGGGATTCCTCAGCTTCCATAATCATGTGAGCCAATCCCCGTAGTCAATATCTTTCTGTAGGTTTCTATATATCCTGTTAGTGCTATTTCTCTGGAGAACTCTGACTAGTACCATGAGGTATGTATATTGCCTTGGAGACCCAGAACACTTCAAATAGTTATTACCAAGCCAGGAGAGAAGGCAAAACCCTACTAAAAATTGTGACTGTATAGGTAAACTTGTTCAGCCATATATACCCATGAATTTAAAATGAAAATTAAATAAAAAGCAAACGACTTTTAAAAAATTATGTTTGTGATGGTGGTGGAGCTGTGTCCACCAGGGGGTGAGCTGGCCTCGTGAAACTCCAGGGAGGTGTCAGAGGACCTGGGTGTGGAAGGGATCGATATCTGGAGGAAGTAACTGAGAGAGAGGATGGACACATGAGTCTGCTGGCAGGAGCCGGCAGCTTCCTCCAGCCGGACTGTGGGCAGTCCTGTCAGGCACAGGGGAGGTAGCTCCAAGCCCACCTGTCCCTGTCTGTTCCCTTCTATGGCCCAGCCATGTCTGGCCCCTTCCGTACACCCCAGCCTCATTGCCTTGCTTATTCATTGCTTATTTCTCCCACTAAAATACAAACCCTATGAGAGCAGGGACCTTGTGCACAGACTCCAGAGCTCTGTACACAAACAGCTGAATAATGAATGAAAAATGAATGGAAGGGCTGTGGAGAGATGTCCACAGAGACCCGCAGGCATCTGTTGCCTCCTTCTTGCTCCGTGGGAAGCATCTGAAGCCTCTGGCTTCATGGGATTTGAAACATGGGGCTACTCTAGGCTCTAAAGGACAGGGGAGCATCACTTAGGGCTAGGAGCACCTTTTTGATCACCAATTTGGGTGGCTTCTGTCCTCTCCCACTGCATTTATATTCCCCGCTCATGGTTTCTTTGCTTGCTAAGCATTTCTCCCAGTTTTGATGACCGGGACTTAATCTCCCCTATTGGCACTGGACTGCGATCTGGTATAAACCACTACTTGTCCGTTCATAGGGACACACCTGATCTGGGATCCCCTCCACCATGGATTCCTGACCTACCCAGACCCACCCAGGGTCACTAAGGCACTCCTGCCTCAGCTGCCTCAGTGACCCTGGGTGACTTGAGTCATTCAGGCATGAGAGCCCCTGAGGCCAAAGATCAAATCTGTTTCTATCTCATAATGGGCTCTCTTTCTCCCAGGAAGAAATGCTGGGAACTGGTGGTAATAAGTCAGTCTTCTCCAGGGTGGCGAGAATGTTAATTTACAGCCCCCTCTGCCTTCCTCTGTTCCTACCCGCCATCCAGCCCCCAGGCCTCTCTGCTCCACCAGCCAGGCTCTGATGTGAGTCACTTCTTACAGGGATGTGGAGCAAGCAATTCACCTTCCCTGGTCATCTTGAGCCTTCCCTGTTATTAAAGTTGTAGCTGCTGGGGTTCTAGGCGATGGAATGGGGGGAGAGACGGCAGGCAGGCATGTGTGGAGGAGGGACGGTCAATCATGATGGTTCATGTCTGGAGTGGAGTGGAGGTGACCTCCGCGCAGCCTGAGGGTCAGTGTCCACCGCTGCCTCATGCAAGCCTGAAAAATGTGTGCCAAGCACCGTCCCAGCCAATGCTGGAAAAATGATTTACTCTCTTGGGACCTTAGTTTGTTTCTGCCTCTCCACATAGCAAACACCCATGCTCTGTCTAACCAGATTCAACCATTTGTACTTTGTTAGATTTGCTTTTTTATAGGCAGAAAAGACATTTTCTTTGATTACCTTCACCCAATTCCATTCTTCCTGCCTCCTCACCCTAGTGGCGACCATTGCTGTGACTTCAGTGTGTTCTTTTTTTCATGCGTTTGTATATTACCTCTATATCCATGGACAGCACACGTTGTCTTTTGTAGGTTTTAAGAGGTTCATAAATGATACTGCAGTGTGTGTTATTCTACAACTTCGGTTTTCACTCAGCTTTATTGTTTGAGGTCTACCCTGTTGAGAGAGATACATATATGTGCATGTATGTACTACGCACACGCATACATGTTTATGGTTTACTCCATTTGACCTCTGCATAGTATTCTATCACGTGCATATGCCACAACCCATTTTTCCATTTCTTGGATGATAAGCCTTTATGGTGCTGGGGTTCCGTGTGTTCATCTGTAGAATGGGGATCCTTACACCTTTCCCATATGTTGGGAGTACGTGAGGGGCACAGGTGAAGACCCCTTTCAAGGTGATTGGCCCCAGAACCTTCTCAGGTCTTCCCACAGAGTGGAAATTTTGGCCCCCAGTATGACTGCTGTTCAGGACACTGGTGCCTCACGTCTTCCCCAGTGTCCAGCAATGGCAACCTTTCAGGCTGCACCCGTCAGGGAGGGCTGTGACCGAGAGAACAGTGCCAGCACGGAGGGCTCCATGCTAAAGCTGGAGAGGATTTTGGGAGTCCTCTGACTCAGTTCCCCCAACAAGTTACCACTGTGGGCTGCCCACCCTGAGTAACACCTCCAGGAATGGGACCCGCCATCTTTCGAAGTGCTACCGTAGGTGTCTGCCTCTGAACTCACACCCCTAGGAAAGGAGACTCCCTGTTCCCAAAGGCAACTCAGTTTCCCATTGAGTTGAAAAATCTGTGTCCTGATAAGTTCATTTCTGTGGCCCAGCTGTGCCTGAGGGGCCAACCAGAACGGCTGAATCCCACTTTGGCACCAAGCATATGTTAGGCCCATCCCAACTTCTGTCTTTAATTTTCTAGGTGAAACAGCCACCCTTTAAAAAATATTTCTAGCCATTGAAACTATAGAAAACCAGGAGCCACAAAAAACCAAAAACAAACAAAAAAATAAAATAAGAGAGAAACGCAGCCTTCCCAGAGTGTGGGCTCCCATGCCCTCACCATTCTGTTCATCCTCTGGATGTATTCCTGTTTCCAGTACTAGATGATAAATTCCTGCTTGGGTTGAATTCCTGCTGAAATGCTTGGACCTGCAGTATTATGTCAGAAATAAGTCTGAGGTACCCATCCTCTGTGGAAGCTTTTTGCCTAAGTACAGACAGCCTGGTACTCAGTACCTGTTAGTTTTTCTGCCTAGTTCCCTTCCCCTTATCCACAGTCATCCTTGGAGCTCTCCCTTACTCAGTTCACATGGAAAGAGCAGTGAACACCCAGGCAGTCATTTCTGCAACATGGCCCTGTCTCCTGGCACAGTTGATTGGACCAGGATGACGACAGCTCTGAGAAGGGGTTAAAACCTCCACTTCTGCTTCCTGAGGCTCCTAATCTCCTTCTGGGGCCCCATTCTTTGATGCAGACAATTAGTGGCTCTCAACCTTACATAAATTGCCATTTAAATGCCGTGTCAAGCACTGATTTTCTTAGGCTGGAACTAAGAGATTCTAAGTTCAAAGTTGTTGGTTTTTTAAAAGGAGCTGTTCTTCCCGAAGAACTGTTTGGAGCTGTTCTTCCGAATTGGAGAGCTGCTGGGAGCCTGAAGTTTCCTTGCAGAGGAAACCTAGTGAGAGAGAGGGGGAAGGAAGGAGTGTGAGCCAGAGAGAAGTTCCAGGGAGCTGAGGGAACAGAGACGAAGGGCTGGGGAGTGCTGAAGGAGCCCAAGCCCCTATTTCCCACCCACTCACGAGGGCTGACTGCACCCTAGCCCTTGCAACCTGTGAGACACCCTAGGGATACATAAAAACACCATTTCTGCTTGGGGGTTCCAGTTAAGTTTCTGTTTCTTGCAACCACAAGAATCTTGATTCATGCAAGCATGGAGTCACACCAACTCTATTGCTAAATGATCTTCGGACCCCCTCCAGAGCCATGTCTGCTCCTTTGTGCCCCTTCCACACCCTGCCCCCAGGCATGGCTTCTGTTCTTGTACCTTTAAATGTCCGTTTGTGTAATGTGTTTTTAGCCTACGCCATCTCTATTGACTTGGAAGACAGCAGGACACAGAGCTCACATCAACACAACATAGGAGCCGGAGGGGAAACTGAACCAGAGTTCAAGTAAGGCCAAGTCATTGCCCTACAAAAAAGGGTCAGTCTGGACTTTGTCAGGGACCCCATTCCACCACTTCATCTGGTCTGGAGAGAAGGAAATCAGCTCTCAGCGGGAAACACCTGTGTTTGTAACTGATCTTGACGTTTATGCAACCAGGAGAACTGTCCAACTCAAGGCTTCAGGAAATATGCTGATGTCTGGGCCTGCTTCCGTCAGTTTCATCTAATTGCTGGAAAAATCATGTCACCTAAGGGGGAGGTCCACTCCCCTTCCTGCCCCACCTCCAGCAGCCCAGTGTGACCAAGAGCAAGGCCCTGGCAGGTGCGGTGTCTGGTGGGGGTCCCCTTCCAGGTTCATAGAATGTTGTCTTGTTGCTGTGTCATCGTGTGGGTGAGGGATCTCTTTGGGCCCCTTTCCTAAGGCCATTTATGAGGCTCTGCCCTCATGACCCAATCACTGTCCCAAAGCCTCACCTCCAAATACCATCACCTTGGGACTAGGTTTCAACCCATGAACTTTGGAGGTAATATAAACATTCAGCAGCGCCAAACCCCAGACTCACTGGCTTTGCACATTTGGGAGGTGGTCACCAGGAGTCATGGTCCAGCTGGCCAGCCACCCCTGGGATCATAATGCACAGCTCCTCGTCAGGCTTCCTTTTCTGACTAACCCGATCCAACGTTCTAAAAGAAAACCGTGTCTGAGGAAGCCTGAGGAGGGGCGCTCCCTCATGGTAGGTGGAGACAATAGCCGGCTCCCCAGGCATGGCCCAAGATGACCGCAGCCAGGCTGCAACTTGGCACTGGGTTGCTGTGGAAACGGTTTCCTGATCGCAGCCAGGGGCATTTCCTTTGGCTGAACTACACCCCCAGCATCTTTGATTCTAAACGGAAATAGCCACATACGGTTGGCAGGAGACTTGGACCTCTGGATGCGGAGCTCACAACTTCTGAGAAGGAGAATGGCACAAAGTTTGTTTTCGTGGTCACTCCTAGGACGCTACACATCCCCTGCCACAGACACACACACACACACACACACACACACACACACAATTTCTCTTTTGCTGTGTCCTTTTAGCCTCAAGGGCAATCATCTGAAGTGAGCAGTTAAGCTGGTTGTCATCTCTGAGGTTTCCGAAATCCTGTCTGCGTTTCTGTGTCCTAGATTTTAGTCACACGGTATGCTCACCACGTGACAGGTCTTCACATACATTTTCTAACCGAATCCTCACAATAACCCTATGAAATGGACATTATACTACTCTACAAACAAGGAAATCAACGCTTCAGGTTTGCGTGACTCCAAAATGTACGCTCTTACCCCTTAATCTGATCCGTTCTTTATGGCTCAGCTGGAGACCTTTCCCTCCAGAAAGCCAAACCCTGCCACCCTGCCTGGGGCCTCTCCCTGTCCCAACTCTCTTTTCTGGATTCCTAGATTTGTGCTTGCCTGCAAGTTTGGCTAAATAATGTCCCTCCCCACAGATGTCTCTCTCCTAATTGCTGGAACCTGTGAATATGTTATCTTACACAGCAAAAGGACTTTGCCGGCATCATTGAATTAAACATCTTGAGACAGGGAGATCACTCTGGATTTTCTGGTGGGCCCACTGTAAGTCATAGGGGTCCTTATAAGAAGGTGTCAGGAGGATCAGAAGAAAGAAGAGGAGATGGGATGACCAAAGCAGAGTTGGAGTGATGGGCTTTGAAGACGGAGGAAGGGGCCATGAGCGTAGGAATGTCGGGTCCTCTAGAAACTGGAAAAGGCAAGGAGATGGGTGCTCCCCTAGAGCACTGTGATGCCTTGACTTTATCCCTTAAGACCCATTTTGGATTTCTGCCCTCCAGAACTGTAAGATGATACATTTGTGTTGCTTTAAGCTGCTCAGTTTGGGATCATTTGTTATAGCAGCTTCAGGAAACTCTCCTGCTCTGTGTTGTGATTTCCTTTCTCTGCATCTGTATCTGTCTCCCAGCCAGGAGGTGAGGTCTGGCAGTGTAGACTCACGGAATTCAGTTTGATAGAAATATTTTGAACACTTGCTGTATTTCTGAGCACACTGCCTGTGTGGGAGGCAATGCAGACATGAGTGAAGTATATACCTCTGCCCTCCAGAAAACAAATGTCTCAGTTTTTGCCTGTCTAGAGGTCCCAGCTCAAAACCTTGCACAAAAAAAAGATGAGCAGAAATTAGCTAGCGACTAAGGGTCCCCACTAAGAAAACATATGGTAATACAAAACAAAACATAAATAAATTTAGTAAGCTTTTATAAATGAACTAGAAGTAGGGGGCTCTCGATTTATTAAATGAATGGCAGTGATGGCAAACATTTTTAAAAGTTTAATTCCAAATGATGAACAAAAAGGAAAAGGGGAGGCAGCCAGAGTTCAGGAGAGGCAAGGGAAAGGAGAGGTTGGCCAGAGACGGGAGGAAGGGATAAGATGAATACTGTAGGTGCCAAGGGGCTGGGAGTTTCTGGGATGAGGAGGGACTTGGTGAACTCTAATCATGCCTACCTCTGTGAGTTATAACCTCTTGTTCTCTTATCCCTGCCTTTGAATTGCTAAGCAAACAAATTAGCCACCTTCTCCAAGGTTAATTTGGCATTTATCATTACACCTTAGCTCTTACATCTGAAAAAGATAGTGGAGAGCAAGGGCTGGAATGATTTTAACCACTTTCCTGCACAGGGCGTGGGTGAGCCCCAGGGCATTGCTGACGGGCATCTTGCCAGGGGGGAGATTGCCCTGTACCGAAATAAGTCAGTTACATCCCTTTAATGTGCAATTCCCAAAAATCACCTGAATTAGAATGGCCTGAGCATATATTAGGACTCCTGTTGATTCCGATGCTACCTAATATTTGAGAACAGGGTAACTTTTCCCTTTATTGAACAAAAGATTTTCAACCTATTACTATTCTTAGCAAGCTTAGAAACTTAATTAACGTAATTTTTGAGGGGCTTAGTATACCCATGTTGGATCACTTGATTCTCGTGATAAATTTTCCTTGTAAATTTCTATATAGTACAGAAAAGTCTGAAAAAGGTATTTCATAATTGCCCTCTATTAACAATTATCAGGTGTAACAATGGTAGGCATTTTATGGCATCTCTAGCATGGATCAATTTCAGTAAATTAAAATGAGCTATTCCACCTGCTCAATACTTCATATCAGATCTATGCAATACCTGGTATACCGTAAGTTGAGAGTGTACAGCTCTAATGAGCCTGATGTTTGAGAAACAGAAGATGGTGGACTTTGCCTAGAAAACTTTTGGTAATCAGAGTTATTCATAATAATAAAGCAACTCTTGGGACAAGGCGTTCCCCACAATCTAAGTACTTGATAATCTAAATGTTAGCAATTTGGATGTTTTATAACATAATGGAGTCATGGAAACTAATCTTTCTCAGATTATTTTTATGCTATACATTGCTGGCTTTGTCTAAGCTGTGAGAAATACTGTCAATGATTAACTGCAGTGTAAAGATGGGCTCGCTAGATAATATATCTGCGTGGGTTGACAGGAGGCAGGTACAATTTCTCATGCTCATTTTCATACAGAGGAAGCCAGCTTGATCAGCTAATGTCACACAGCTCCTGAGGAGGGGGGCTTCTGGAACACGGGGCCCGTGCCTGTTGCTGACGATGTCAGTTGCACATGAAAAAAGTGAATGCAAGTGGTAGATGGAAGACTTCTTAAAAATGACATTGAAAGGGAAGTGTGGCATGAAAACTGTACCCCTCCCAAGAGATCATGGGTCCATACCGCACAGTGCTCCAATCTGCAGAATGTGGATTCACTTTCCTGTGAATCTGCATTCTCTGTACCCTGCACCTGGGCCTCTGCTTATAATGGCTGCTTTGATGAGAACATAACCTCTAAAGTTCAGACTTCCCATAATTGGCTAAAAATCTAGAAGTTAAATGTATTTCTTTCTTTCTTTTTCTTTTTTCCTGTCACCTGGTCTGGAGTGCAGCGGCATAATCACAGCTCACTGCAGCCTCGACCTCCCTGGCTTAGGTGATTCTCCCACCTCACCTTCCCCAGTAGCTGGGACCACAGGTGCACACCCTTTACTTAGCTAATTTTTTGTATATTTTTGTAGAGATGGGGTCTTGCCATGTTGCAAAGGCTGGTTTGGAACTCCTGGGCTCAAGCAATCCACCCAACTTGGTCTCCCAAAATGCTGGGATTATAGGTGTGAGCCACTGTGCCCAGCCTAAAATGTATTTCTTATATCACTATTTTGAATTTGTTTCTTGGAAGATGAAATAGATAAAAGAGATAAACTAGGCACTGCATTCTCCTTACAGGAAAGGGTTCTTAGCAGGAGGCCATGGGGAGGATGAGGGCTCTCCAGGCCATGAGAATTGGGTTTAGGTGCTTGCTCAGCTTCTCAGTTACTAGCTGTGTCCCACCAGGCGGGTTTCTCAACTATACATCATCTGCAAAACGGGTCAATAAAACCTCTTTCATAGAATTGTTGTAGGGTTTTGAGACACTGCCTATAACATGCCAGCCCCGATGTTGGTCTTGGTCCTTGTTCTTATTCTTCAATCCAATCCCTGAGAAACATTTAAAGCAGTGATTTGCACCTAATGTTCAGGACTGTATCAATTACACCAAATGCATCCTGCATCCTTACTTCTCAGCAGGAAGCATAGATGAAATGTTTCATTCATCTTTGTGATTCAGCCTCCCTCCACAGTTGCCTGAGGCCTATTTCTTGGATGTAGTAGGTACTATGTAGGTTTTGGTTGAATTGAGTTGAATTATAAACTTTGACAAAGTAACCTTGATAGGGCGTGGGGAACTTGGGTTTTTCACCTTTGAGTAGACCACAATGAAGTAGCTAGACTTGAAAAGAGTCAACAGAGACTATTATACCTATTTATTTACCTGTAATTAAGACGCACAATGGCTCTTTGAAATATACACATGCAAGGCGTCAGAGCTGCTAGCACCTGTGACATTGGGAACTTGTCTGGATTTCCGTTTCTTTTCTTCGTCTTTTTTTTTTTTTTAATAAAATTTTGCCAGAGGCATTATTAGGACCTTCTGGTACCAGTCTTTGGACTTGATTTTGATAACAAAGAGGGTAGCTAGAAGCTCTTTGTAATAATAGTCCTTTTTGGTTCCCATAAGAGATGTCAAGTGCTCCCGGCCATGGGGAAAGCCTAGGGTAGTGGTTAAGAAGGTGGCCCTTCTATCATTTAGATCTGGGATTGAATCTGAGCTATGATATTTGTTCCGATAATAGGCTAGTTACTTAACTTTCTCAAGCCTCAGTTTCAACTAGAAAGTAGATGTAATGACATTAGGACTTGTCTTAGAAGCCTTGGGGAGGAGGCATGAAATACGGCAGCTAAGACAGTACAGTGTGTGGAACCTAAGAAAGCTTCTAGCTGTGATTGTTGTCTGTTTTTCCCCAGTGGGTCAAATGCTCTCCTGAAGATGACCATGACTGCAGATTGTGGATTCACTTTCCTGTGAATCTGCATTCTTTGCCTCCTGCACTTGGGCCTCTGCTTATCATGACTGGCTAGGTGAGAACAACCTCTAAAGCAAAGCTCAAACTTCCAGTAATTGGTTAAAAGCCATGTATTCTGTACCTAGGAAATACACACATGCTCCCTGCATTTTAGGAGTTCATGGATACCTTGAAGTCCATATGTCTGTGGCACCAGAGTTTGGAACCTCTGACTCAGGAAATGAATAATAAAGAAATTAGGAGAGGTCTTACAATGCACCATGCTTCCAGTTCAGTAGGATGTCAACTCACACTGGCAGTTACTGTTATGCTTCTCACTTGCCCTCTGCTCTCTGGAAGCTGAGTGTTCAGCAGGCTGACTCTGGTCTTCTACCTTGAGCCACAGTTCTTCCAGGGTCATAATCTAGGTACTCTGGAGGGGAGCATCTCTCAGCTGTCTTCCTAGCTCCCTGGAGGAAGGTCTGGACACTCAGATTAGAATACCCACATATTTATTTTTTTCATATTCTTTTGGCCACCTGTATGTCTTCTTTTGAAAGGGATCTGTTCATGTCCTTTGCCCACTTTTGAATGGTGTTGTTTATTTTCTTGTAATTTCGTTTAATCTCCTTATAGATGCTGGATATTAGACCTTTGTCAGAGGCATAGTTTGTAAAACTTTCTCCCATTCTATAGGTTGTCTGTTTACTCTGTTGATAGTTTCTTTTGCTGTGCAGAGGCTCTCCAGCTTAATTAGAGCCCATTTGTTAATTCTGGTTTTGTTACAGTTGCTTTTGGCATCTTCTGTCATTGCTACTGTGAATAGTGCTGCAATGCACGTACATGTGTATGTCTCTCTATGATAGAATGATTTATATTCTTTTGGCTTTATCTCAATAATGGGATTGCTGGGTCGAATGCTAGTTCTGATTTTAGGTCTTTGAGGAATCGCCACACTGTTTTCTACAATGGTCGAACTAATTTACACTCTCATCAATAGTGTACAAGCATTCCTTTTCCTCTGTAACCTTGCTGGCACCTGTTATTTTTTGACTTGTTAATAATAGCCATGCTGACTGGTGTGAGATGGCATCTCATGGTGGCTATGATTTGCATTTCTCTAATGATCGGTGATGGTGAGGGTTGTTTTGTTTTTTGTTTTTTGTTTTTTTGTTTTTTTTTTGCCTCAGGAGTGAGAGCTAAATGATGAGAACACATGGGCACATAGAGGGGAACAACAGACACTGGGGCCTATCGGAGGGTGGAGGGCGGGAGGAGGGAGAGGATTAGGGAAAATAACTAATGGTTAACTAGGCTTTAATACCTGGGTGATGAAATAATCTGTACGACAAACCCCCATGACACAAGTTTACCTACATAACAAACCTGCACATGTACCTCTGAAATTAAAAGTTACGAAACAAATACTCGTATTAATGAGAGTTGCATTATGGCCCTCAGTTCAATGAGAAGTACTTCTGTAGTCATTTAAGCAAGGTAGCCTGGTGAAACTCTCACAGGAAAGGAGGAGCCGAATTCTGAACAGCTTACATCATTCTTTTCTGGTGGTCATTCAATGTCTAAATAAGTTACGTAGGTGACTAAATTAAGACAGGCTAAAGGGGGGAAACAGCGGTTCAGCCCTTCTTTGTCTACATGGTTGCTTGTTTAATTGTTCTTCCACCAGTCCGGAAGCCCCAGGAGGGCAGCAGCCCTGTGTTTTTTCTTCACCACACAGCACCTGGCACAGAGTAGGTACAAGAAGTATTCGTGGACTAAATGATGATCTGTGATTCTCAAACTGCTGTTCTGTGGGAGGAACACTGTCAGCAACAAGAAGATTGTGATTCCACAGGTGTTTGGAGGACCTAAGATCCATGGAATGATTTTGACTTCTCTATTTGCTGTAGAAAAATTTATTGAGAGTAAAAGCATAGGTTCATATAGAGCATTGAGTCACCAAAGTTTTTGTAAATTCTAACAAGACTGACACAGTTGATGCTAATACAAATCTTTCTCACATGGTTATGGTCAACTGTGCTTTAAAAGCATTTGGTGGATCCATAATTTACTTATTGTTCATTTCTTGGTCAAGAACACAACCAAGTCTTTTTTTTTTTTGATACAAAAATCAATAGCACTGCTATACATTAACAATGAACTGTCTGAAAAAGAATTCATGAAAACTATCACATTTACAATAGCTATAGAAAAATACCTAGGAAAAAAATTAACCAAGGAAATAAAAGACTTGTACACTGAAAACTATAAAACATTGATGAAAGAAATTCATCACGTTCATGAATGGAAAGAATTAATAGTTAAAATATCCATACTATTCTAAGCAATCCACAGATTCAACACAATGTTTATCAAAATTTTGATGATTTTTTTTACATTAATAGAAAAAAATTCTAAAATTTGTATGGAACCAAAAAAGACTCTAAATAGCCAAAGCAATCCTGAGCAAAAAAGAACAAAGCTGGAGGCATCACACTATTTGAATTCAAAATATACTACAAAGCTATAGTAATCCAAACAACATGGTATTGGCATTTTAAAAAAGTCATATAGATTGGACATGGTGGCTCATGCCTGTAATCCCAGCACTTTGGGAATCCAAGATGGGTGAATCATTTGAGGTCAGGAGTTTGAGACCCACCTGGCCAACATGGTGAAACACTGTTTCTACTAAAACTACAAAAATTAGCCAGGTGTGGTGGCACATGCCTGTAGTTCCAGCTACTCAAGAGGCGGAGGCAGGAGAATCATGTGATGGGAGGGGGGTGAGGAATAAAAGTCTACAAATTAGGTTCAGTGTATACTATTCAGGTGTTGGGTGCACTAAAATCTCACAAATCACTACGGAACTTACTCATGTAACCAAATACCACCTCCTCCTAGAATAGATAAATGAATTCAGCAAAGTTTCAGGATACAAAATTAGTGTACACAGTAGCTCTGCTATACACCAACAGCAACCAAGCTGAGGATCATATGAGGAACTCAACCCCTTTTATGACAGCTGCAAAAATAAAATGAAATACTTAGGAATATGTCTAACTGAGGAGTTGAAAGACCTCTACAAGAAAAACTACAAAACTTTGGTGAAAGAAATCATAGATGGCAAAAACAAATGGAAACACATCCCTTCCTCATAGATGGGTAGAACCAATGTAAAAATTATCATACTGCCAAAAGCAATCTACAAATTCAATGCCATTCCCATAAATAGTACCATAATTCTTCACAGAATGAGAAATCTGATCATGTTCAACAACATGGATGAATCTGGAGGACATTTCATTAAGTGAAATAAGCCAGGCACACAAAAAAATACTGCATGATTTCACTTATATGTGGAATTTAAAAAAAGCTAAACTCACAGAAGTAGTATAGAAAGGTGGTTACTAGGGGCTGGGAGTGGGAAGGGTTGGAGAGGTGTTGGTCAAAGGATACAAAATTTCAGGGAGGAGGAATAAGTTCAAGAAATCTATTGTGCAACATGGTGACTGTACTTAATCACAATGTATTGTATTCTTGAAAATTGCTAAGAGAGTGGATTTTAAGTGTTCTCACTATCAAAAAATAAGTCTGTGAGGTTATGCATACAGACTTATGATACTATCAAAAAATAAGTCTGTGAGATGATACTCACTATCAAAAAATAAGTCTGTGAGGTTATGCATAATGTTAATTGAGCTAATTAACATTAGCTCAATTTAGCCATTCCACAATGCATACATACTTCAAAATAGCATGTTGTACATGCCAACTATATACAATCTTAATTTTTCAATGAAAATAAATAAGCATTTGTTCACACACACACACACACACACACACACACACACGAAATAAAGAAACACCACTCTGGCTGCTGTGGGAGAGTAGACCACAGAGTACTAAGAGTTGAGGCCAGGAGACCAGCTTTCTGCAGAAGAGAGTGACTTGGAGTGGGATGCTGGAAGCTGGCAGCAAAGATGGGAGCTGTATATGGGTTGGGATATATTTTGGCTCCAGCACCACCAGGAGGTGCCTATGGATTGTATATGGGAGATATGAGAAGTAGAGGAAAAGGGGAAACCCTAGTGCCCTCTGCAGTACCACACTGCCTCCGATGGCCTTGGAGGTCATTTGAGCCTGTGTGCTGCTGAATGGCCTTCACACGTGGTTCAAACTTCACTGGACTGGGAACTCGTGCTCCACACAAACCCTTGGAAACTCTCAGCCTGGGAGAAAGCACCTTCCCAGGATGTTTTGTATTTTAGTTTTCTGCAACATCCATCCGGTGTTACTTCCAGTTCTCCTCTTTGGAGGTCCAACAAGGAGAATCAATTCCTTTTCATAGGAACTTCCTCCAAAAACGTTGAGACTTCATCCTTCTAGGGCTTTTTCCTGCTTCAAGAAATGAGTGTTTCTCTCGGGGGCTAGAGGAGGGACTTCCATACCCTTCCATCTTTGCTGGTGTTTCTGCTTCTTACACATTCTTTCTTAGTTTTCCTCTCTTCCCTCACACTCCCCGCTTTTGATCATTCACTGAAAAGCCCCACATGTATACACATCCACTCACTCATGCACGCACATTGATCTCTAAAATGGCAGGATCGATACTCTCTTCTTTTACTCATCTCTGTTCCCCAGGCTCTGATGTGTTTGGGAGTAACAACCAACCTCCCACATCATCCAGCTATGGCATCATTTTTATGAGCTTCTTGGTTATTTTGTATTCAAAAATGTTAATAATTGCTTTTCTTATGAATGTATGTTGTGTATGTGCCATAGATTTGAACAATACCAAAATTTATACAGTAAAAGAGGAGGGTCACCGCAAACATTTACAGTGCCACTTTCAGAGGTAAATAAAGAGTCTTCATGTTTGCCATTCAGTGACCTAAGATCTCTGGGTCACTGGGCTTGGAGATGACCTTGACAGTGGAGGAACCAGCATGAAACATTTGGAATCTCATTGAGAGGAAGTGGGTCCTTTTTGGGTCTCCTGCATTTGCCTCTTAGGTCAAGACGTCTCAGTTTGGGGTTCGCCTTTACCACTAACAACGAAGATGCTCCCTTTGGACAATGATAGAGCATAAGTCAGGTTCTGATCTACGCTAACCCAACTGGGACTTTTTGAAATGTAGAATGTGTCTTTCAGAGCACATTCCCTACCTCTAGGGGCTCAGGACATGAGAAGTAAAATATGAGAAGAAGTTTGGCAATGCAAGGTGGCTCATACAAAGTGCCAGATCATTGGGAAGACATTTTCTCATGCTCCACCAAAGGGGGCAGCTCGAGGTGAGTCCTGGACGGTGAATGTGGCTACGGAGGGAGAGGTAGGCTGCTGCAAGCAACTGAAAAGACCTGGAGAAGAGTCAGTTCTGTTACGAGGACACAGGTGGTTAGAGAAGAAAGTCTGCAGAGAGGCAGGCAGATTGTCTGGAGTTGGCGTAACACCTGGAACGTCAAACTTGGAAGGCTGCTTTAGGCCACAGGCATTGAAGACATCTGGAAGGTTCTTCTCATGGCACCTGGAAATACAGGACAAAAGGCTAAAGAATTGATTCAAAGCCCAAAGAAGATAAGACAAAGAGGTAGGCTATTTTGAGCCTCCAGGTCCATGGAGAACAGCTTTAGAGATGACGCTAAGCCTCCCTGTCGGGCCAGGCATGTGCGTCTCTCCTCATTCAGGGTGCATGCACACAAGGCTGTGCCTGGTTCCTGCTGGCTTCTGCAGGCTCATCTCTCACCACTCACTTCCTCAACTTTCTTCTGCACTCACAATCCTCCCAGTGTCTAGTTCTTGCTGCTATCTTTCTGCCCTGCACATGCTAATCCTTCTGCCCTAATACTCTCCTCGTTTTTACCACCTGTCCCCGCCTTCTTTCTGCCTATTGTTCTTTCACGACTTGGCCCAGCTACTGCCTTCACGACTTGATGATCTTACTCTGTGCCACTCTCTCCAGCAAGGGGCCTCTTCTAGGTGCCCTCCTGGCCTCTTTTGTCACTTTATTGTGCTGTGTTCTTATCACCTGCTTGTAAAGGTCTCCCCACCTGCATCATAAGCTCTTCAAGAGCAGGGACCTTATTTTATTCATGTTGACTCCCAATGCCTGGCCCAAGACCTGATACGGAGTAGGTATTCTATAATTTATCAGTGGATGGATGATGTGGGTTAACTATTCATTTGTTTTCCAGTAGCTAGTTTAAACTGAAGCAAAATGTTGTGTGTTATGAAGCCTTAGAAAGGATGTAAGGATGGTGAGACCCTAGAACCATGATTCTCAAGTATTGAGCCATGGCACCTTGATGTGTTATGAATTCTTCTCGAGAGGGTCAGTGGATTTGGATCAACACTTGAAATACCTTTTTTGTTATAATAAATGATATATATCATTCTGGTAGTGTTGATCACAGGTGCATTGAATGAAGCAGGGCATTTGAAGTGAAATTGCTTTTCTTCTGACCTTTCTTCTGAGGAAGAGTTAAGAGGCTTAGTGTACAGTTGAGCCTGAGCCAGATGTGAACGTGAGTATATGAAAGAGTCCAGACAGGGCAATAAACATTCCTGATCAGGGATATGCTGGTAAATGGCAATCAAGGGAATATCACACTAACTGTGGATGCTTTCATCTGCAGCATGAAAATTCTATTGTAATCTTGGGTGTTGTTTTGAGTCTTTTATTCTTTAAGTTCCTGCAAAAATTCTAGACACAAATCTCTGCCCTAGAAAGAGTTCCTGAGTAACCAGCCTGCCAGTCAGTAGGTGACAAGTCTTGGGGCAGAGACTGCAGGAGAGGTTATGGTCATATTTGTTTCTTAAGCCTGATGCCATTTTTTCAAATAAATTATATGCTAAAAAGCCAAGGACTGCCTTCCTCTTGTTTTTACAGAACTGTCACCTTTGGCAAGTTTTGTAAATGTGTCATGTAATCCAGGTTATTTAATCATTTTCTGGCAGCAATAGTTTTGCAGTCACGCTATTCACGGGTAAATGATTTTCAGAGTGGTAAGAGAAAGGGCGCGTTGACAATGAGCTCACCATGTGAAAGCTTCTGTTTTTGTAACTCACCTAAAATGGCATCATAAGTTGGATTTCAATCATGATTTGGTGACTAGCTCCCTTTCATATATAGTCCTTCTCTATTTTTACGAATTTTGTGCTTGCTTGATATAGAGTCTGAGCTACAATCTCCCATGATGGTTGTGGTTTTATTAGTTTCTTCTTGGAACGATGTCAGGTTTTGCTCAGTGTGTTTCAAGTTCATTTCGGTAGATGCAACCAAATTTTGGTGCAATGTTTCATTTATTCTTATGTAGCAGTCCTCTGTTAATAATTTTTACTGGCTGGACATGGTGGCTCACACCTGTAATCCCAGCACTTTGGGAGGTTGAAGCAGGCAGATCGCCTGAGGTCAGGAGTTTGAGACTAGCCTGGCCAACATAGTGAAACCCTATTTCTACTAAAAATAAAAAAAATAGTTGGGTATGGTGGCAGGTGCCTGTAATCCCAGCTACTTGGGAGGCTGAGGCATGAGAATCACTTAAGCCTGGGAGGTGGAGGCTGCAGTGAGTCAAGATTATGCCATTGCACTCCAGCCTAGGCAACAGAGTGAGATTCTGTCTCAGAAAGAAAAAAAAGAGACTATAAATTATATATGACTTTACTGTAAATTGATATCACCATGCAAACTTTTGTTGAGCATTTGCATAGTACATCTTTTCCCAGTCTCTCTATGCCATTTTGTTTTAGGCATAACTTTTATAGACAGGACAGAAGCAGCCTGATTAAAAAAAAATACGGATAGTCTCTTTTAAAAAGTTAGTTTAATCTGTTTGTTTAGTGTGATTTCTTGTATATTTCAACTTTTATTTCAAGCATCCTCTGCATTTTCTATTTACCATCCTTGTTGTTTACATTTCTTTCCCAGCCTGTCTTTGAAGTTTATTAATGTTCCCCTTTTTTCTCCTTTGCTAATGTGGAAGTTACAAATTGTGCATTTCATACCTTTAATTCTTACCCTTAAAATTTAAAACATAATACTTGACTCTAACTTTTTCTAGATAAACTTTTATTCAGTATCTATACCAAATTAGTGTAGTAGTTATTGGCATTTTGTGATGTGTTTATTATGTATAACCATGTCTTCAGGAAGCAATGTTATCATAGCTCATGACACCTACATGCAGGCTTACAAATACTTTATCATAGCTCATGACATCTACATGCGGGCTTACAAATACTTTTTTTTTTTTTTTTGAGAAACAATCTCACCTTGTCACCCAGGCTGAAGTGCAGTGGCTCAATCTCGGATTGCTGCAACCTCTGCCTACAGGGTTCAAGAGATTCTCCTGCCTCAGCTTCCTGGGTGTTTGGGATTACAGGCACCCACCACCATGCCTGGCTAATTATTGTGTGTCTGTTTTGAGTATACTGCTCTATGCATTTCAGTGGGTGTTGCCATGTTCTTGAAGATGCCACAGTTGGCCTTATTTAGCTGATTGACCTAAATTAGCCCAATCAGAATCCTTCCCTAACTTTTTGACTAGGAACAGAAAAAAAGAGGGCTTGTCCTCTCTAGTCATGGATGCTGTGACATATGGGATGTCAGCTATATCAGCACAATTCCTCTAATTCACAGTGGAAGAGAATGAAGAAAAGAGCAAAAACGCTCCAAAAGACAAATGATTAAATGCCACTAGGCTCTTCAGGAGATGGGGCAGGAGAAAGTGCGAGAGACTCTCCAGAGGCTGTGTGAGTGAGCACAAAGTAATCATAACTTTTTAAGGAATACTGGAAGTGAGCATGGTCAAAGAATTAAAATGTTGCTGATACATATAGATACGCCACCATCCGAAGATAGACAAAAGAAGATGAGGTCGAGTGGGGTTGAAGAAAAGTTTATAAAACCAGGAAAGGGGACATGCTAAATCAGTTATTCTTTGAAGTCCATGAATGTGGTCCATGTAAAACGAGGTAAGGCAACAGGAAGCATATTCGGTGGCAGGAGATACAGTCTTAGAACATGTGAACCTGAGCATGCTGCTGCTGACATGTGATGTTCAAAATGAATTTGGAAAAAAATCCTGAATGATAGGCTTAATTTCATACTTGGCTTCCACCTGAATCTCTTTTGGTTCTCTGATGTGTGCGTGCATGCACACACGTGCACGTGTGCTTACTCAGGGGAGAGGCTGCAGCTTAGCCAGGTGAGAGGTGAGGGGGAATGACCATGGGCCAGTCCAGCCCATTCCTGTTTCTGCAGGTCTCAGAGGAAGACAGAGAGGATATTCCCCCAGCGGTACCAGGACCAAGGGAGAGGAGTGTTTTCCTTTCCTCATTTTGGGCAGTGTTAACAACGTTTATCTCGTAGCTTTTGTGCACTCTTTTCCGTAAAAAAGGGTGACTAAGAGTTGTGGAAGCTCACGTTGTAAATGTTTGAAAACATGTAGGTTTACCATCTGGGGGTGGTTCAAGAGGTATTTTAACTGGGAGACTGAGAGGCGGATAAGTTGGCTTCTTGGCAAGTCCCTTCTTGTCAAGAGATCTCCAGATACTACAGATATGTGATTTGTGATGAAAACAGCTGTGGCCCGCAAGCCCTGGCCAGATGCCCTAACAAAGAGCATCTGAATGCACACCCTGCAGCTTTAGGTGTTATTTCAGAACTCATGGTGACAGATGGCTGCAACATTCTGGATGCCTCCAACATTCTGGATGCCTCCCGGAGGCGAAGAGAAACCATGGGAGCAGCACAGGAAGGCTGTGAAAGAGGTCCTGAGGGAGGATACCTGTGCCAGGTGCATGCCAACAGGAAAGTAGTTAGGACGGAGACCGGCAGGGGCCAGCCTAGCAGGCAGGTCACAGGCCTGGCAACTATGCCAGGGACAAGATGCCCACAGCTCATCAGCAATACCCAGTCTGAATTCTGAGACCAGGCTGCCAGTGTGGAGTGAGCTGGTGAGAGGGTAAGCAAGAAAGGCCTGAAAGAAAGCCAGGCCAAGGGAAGGGGTATCTTCCGTGGTTCCAGAAGTGCATGCCAGAAAGAAAGAGGAGACTGACCAGAAAGAACGTGAGAAAAGAGTAAGGCCTCGCAGAGAGGATCAATAAGCTGGGGGCACTGACTGCGTGAGGTGGCAGAGCAGAGGGTGGCCGAGGGGGGCTGGGCGGCTTGCATTGGCAGCATGAACAGGAAGCTGCCCCCAAGTCCTCAGCCACCCTGGCCACAGTCCTTGCCCCACACAGAGAGCTGGGGTAATCTACGCCTTGTACCAGGTTTCCGGGGTGTGGTGGGGGCCACTGTGGATACTCATTAATAGGTATGAGTAGGTGGCTCATAGCAGCCGACTGTTCCAGAAGGACAGGTGGCTCAGTCCTTCTGGAACAGTCACCTGGAGATGGCCCCATGCACAGTGTAGAAGCTGCGTGAGATGGTCTTTTCCCCATGGTGGCCTCCTGTTACTTCCTCGTTCCCTTCCCATCCATGCACCCCCCCAGCTGAACTGTGTTGATGCAAGGGAGGAGAAACTGGGGCCCCACAAAGGCTTGGACGCTAAACCCGGATGCTCGGACACTAGCATCACCTGCTGCTTCAGCCAGCTGGTCTGGAAAGGAAGCATGTCACACAAGACCTGCTTCTACGAGGCTGCAGTGACGGGCAGAGTGGGGAGGACCAGGATTCATGACAGCACCAGAGAACCATGGGGACAGGGTGGGTGGGGGCTGAGGCACATGAGACCACACATGGGACCCTGGCACAATCCTAGGAGGCAGGAGGACTCCTGAGAATTAAATTTCCATCACTAGTTGCAGCAATTTGTTGAAGAGACCATTTTAAGTCCAAGTGTGAGTCCAATTATGCTTCATTTTAAACTCATGCTAGCTGCTTTCTTCTTGAGATTAGAATTTTCCTTTTCTTTTTTTTTTTTTTTTTTTTTTTTTTTTAAGACAGGGTCTCACTTCATTACTGAGGCTGGAGTGCCTTGGCATGATCTTGGCTCTTTGCAGCCTTGACCTCCTAGGCTCAAGCCATCTGTTGCTTCAGCCCCCGGCAAGCAGCTGGCATCTACAGGTGTGCTCCACCACGCCTGGCTAATTTTTTTGTAGAGACAGGGTTTTGTCATGTTGCCCAGGCTGGTCTTGAACTCCTGGGCTCAAGTAATTCACCTGCCTTGGCCTCCCAAAGGGCTGGGATTACAGGTGTGAGCCACTGTGCCTGACCTAGAATTTTCCTAAGTGGTTTGTGGTCAGACACTTGTAAGATCTGAGGACATGTTTTCCAGAAATGTGAAGGGTCACTTTGACAGCATCACATGGGGCCCAGAGGAAGCCCTACACTGCTCTGGGAAGTCTCGGGCAATCCCGCAAGTTCGTGCAGGGCTGCTTCTGCAGAGCCACCTGGCACGTGTAGCCCTCTTGATACGGCATGACAGACAGCCTGGGCTCTGTTAGTGGCTTTATTTTTACCTTCAAATTTGAAAAACTATGTAAGTAATAATTCAAAAGAACCAGTGGTTTTCTATTTCTAAAAATGTGATCCATAACATAAATGAAGGTTTGAACTTAGGAATGTCCAGGCACTGCCAGATACTGTCTCAGAAATCCTTCACTATCATCCGTCTCTTATCTGTTCTCCAAATTCAAGCTTATAGAGCTTTTTGATTTCACCTAAGTCTTTCTTCTTATAACTCGAGTGTCTTCTGAGGTCTGTAGTCCACATCTCTAGGGCCAGTTCTGATTCGTAAGTCTTGAAGTGGCTTAGGGGTTTTCATCAGTTATTTTCAATGCATCAGTGACTTTTCTCCCCAGCTGGATTATAATTCCTCAGGCAGGGATTGTAGCTTTCCAGACCCCTGGCACAGGCTATTTGGTGTGGTTGTGCTCAAGAAATATGTGTGCATCTCCATGCATCTCAATACAGACAGACCGCCATTTCTTGTTCTATCTTCTGTCTTTATAAAATTCATCTCTTACCACTACCCTCCTCAAGAACCTGCCAGAGCTCCCCATTTCTCACTGAATTAAATACAGAGCTCTTCGAAATCACCGCCTTGCAGCCCAAACTTCCTTTCTTCTATTCCCAAAAGAATATGAGACTGCATCAAGCTGAATCTCCACCTGGGTTTGCAGTCAGGTGAGCATGCTCAGTATCTGTAGCTCTCAGTTCTCACACAGCTGACCATGCAGCACAATCACCACAATTAAAACCATCTGGGAAGCTTGAAAAAAATCTCTAGGCCTTATATCAACCTTAGCATATGAGAAGCCATGGGGTGTGAGGCCCCGGCATGAATATTTTAAACCAACACACCTGATGATATATATCGCCCAAATATATATACAACTCATGGCCCCGAATTTGGAATCAGTCCTGAGCAACCTCGTCAGTCTGCTACTGCATTTAGCAACATAAAAACTTAAAACGGACTTTTTTTTTTTTTTTTTTTTTTTTTTGAGACAGAATCTCTGTCTGTCACCCAGGCTGGAGTGCAGTGGCACGATCTCAGCTCACTGCAACCTCTGCCTCCCTAATTCAGCCATTCTCCTGCCTCAGCCTCCCGAGTAATGGGTTCCTACTCTCTAAATTTCTATGGTTCAATTAAGACACTTTCCAGAAGGTCCTGGAACTTACCTCCTGTATTCTCAGGAAGAACCTCATAACCTTTGGGCCATAAAGCAATGAGAGGAAAGAGGTTTCTAGTCTAACCAGGAAGCCAGTGTAGAAAAATCTGGCTCTCTTTACCTCTTCCTATCTTATCTGTACTTATCTACTAGCTTTCTTAACAGCTGCTACTAGAAAAAGTGCCTTATCAAGGAGTTGCAAGGTGATAAGCCATTGGAAACCCAAAAAGAGACAGAAGGTGAGACAAGAGACCTTTAACTAGCAGGTGGGGGAAGGTCTATAACCTTTCCCATCTCAATTTTCTTCTCAAAAAATAAGAGACAATTGATTAGGGGGCCTCTAAATTCTTTTCTTATATTGGGAAAAATATCAAAAGATGGCTCTTCTAATAAATCCATTTTGCTAATCCTAATATGCATCTTTTATGCCATTTTTAATGCAAAATTGAGAATTGTCTTGCAATTGAGATGTACTTTGTGCGTTTCTCCCTTGTTCCTCTCTCACTGTGGTCGTTAATCTAACATGTTTTAGATATAATCCATGATGCACTGTAATCAAGGACACGTGCGTATTTTATGTTGGGGACACAGCCTTTCCCTCCCTGTTGAGGGTTTAGCTTTTTTCTCTTCTCTTCGTTGTCTGAGGAGAGAGGAGAAGAAAGCCCCACAGGAGAATTCTTGAGAGATTAGCAATTTGAGGAGAACAATTACCCTCCCAGGCGGTTTGTTAGAGAACATCACCTGGGGCTGCTAGGAGAGAGTACAAGGGAGGGGAGAAGGGGACAGGACCCAGAAATGGGCTTCCTGGGTCTCACTGGGAGAGAGCGCTGTTGGCCTAGAAGAGAAAGGCCCCTGGGAATCTTGAATGCTAGAACAGACAGAAGAAATTTTAACAAAGTCAAAGGTGATATTTCTGGCAGCTGGGAATTGAACTGAGCAGCTTCCAGCTCCGGGCAGCATCCTAAGCGTTACCCAGAAAAGCAGAGCTGTTCTGCAGGAGCTGAGACTGGGGGGAAGAGGAAGGCCCGGGAGCAGAGCTTGTAAGGGTTATTGCTGAGTTTAAAATGAGGAAACTGAGGCCAGTATAAAAAAAAATGCCGATTTATTTAGCTCCCAGGCAAGGTTGTCTGGTCCAGGAACAGGGGGCCAGAGAAGTCGCGCTGACTTCCTGGGGTGGGGGTTTTTATAGCTAGGAGGAACCAGCAACAGCTGGGTGCTCTAATTGGGTCCAGGGGAGCGGGATTGAGACGCGGCGAGCTGCTATTGGTTGGCGGGTTGTTGGGCGGGTTTTCCGGTGCAAGAACCGGCCAGGGTTGCATTAGCTGGAGCCTTCCCAGATAGCCATGCGGCAGAGCTAGGTGCCGAGTGCAGAGTCTGGTGCTGAGTGCAGAGGTGGATGTGTCTGGCCTCCCGGCGAGGCAACTGACCTTACAGAGCTCATCCGTTCTCCCCCTTTTCATCACTCCAACATCTCTGGGAGGTGGAAACATGATTTGAAAGCCACAGTCCTTCTCCCAGGTAAGGCCTCCATGAGGCCATGTGGGAAACGTTTTTCCAGGTCCTGGCAACAGAAGTAATGCCTAAGAACAGCAAACGGGTTATATCTTAGAAAGACTGGTCTTGTTTCCTTGTTTGCTTTGGCTGCTAGGAGCCTTAGGGCCACAACTCAAGCTGATCTCTTGGTCAACTTGTCCCTCTAGTGGAAGGCCTTAAGGTATTCCTCAATTTTATGTTCTCAATCTACCCTGCCTTTGTTTCCCAGGTCTACCATTATTTTTCCATTCATGTGGTCTTCCTAACCACTTTGTTCTTTGCTGTCACATTGTATAAGGTTGTGAAAATTGCATCGAACTCTTTGGAGCAAGGCAAACAAACTGCTCAAGCTGCCACAGCCTTGGAGGGGGCGCAGCGGCTCCACTCCACCTGGGGAACAAGTGGTGTCTCCTTTCACGGGGCTGACACTTCCCCTTCCTGGAACTGCCAGGACCAGCTCTCTGCTGTGCTGGACCTCGTGGTTCCCCTGTGCTGACCCTTCAGTCCCATCAAAACCACCAGCAAGGTGGCCTTGAATGCCATGAAAAAACATGTTTGTTCAATTACATCCACTGCAATGGGTGTTGGTTATCCATCTGCTGTGAGTTACTGCCAGATGCATGGGCACACACATACACTCACACACATGCACACACGTAGGAGCTCCCACACCTGTGCCCCCTGCACCACACACATGCAACCACATGTGCACACACGCATGGATGCACCCCCCCCACAAACATGTGCCCCCAGCAGATGTGTACACACACACCCATGCCCACTCACACATGTGCACACTATGTACCCACACCTGTGTGCACACACACCTGCCCACCCTTGAGCACTTTCACACACACATGCATACACACACACACACAAGCATTGGCTCCTGGGCCTGATGCTATGACGAGGAAGAAGGAAATATAGATGGAATCTGTCCCACTCAAGGAACTAGCTGAGTGCCAGTGATAGCTTCACGGAGGCCATCTATTGTGGTTTCCCTCCTCACTGGTCAGGCATAAGGGACCCCATTGTGGCCATGCCACCCTTTAGCTTTGGCGACACCAGTGGCACTTTTGTCCTTTGGTTTGGCTGAGTGTTACGGGCTTGTCATTGCCCTGTACATGTTTAAAACTCTTCCTTTGTTCCAGTTTCCTTGGAGTTAGAGTATTTGTTGTGGTTTTCAACACTACCTGCCAAGCTCTCAACCACGGCTGACTTGGTAGTTGTTAATGAGGTGAGCAGTGGATTTGGGCCTCTGCCTTAAACTCTATGTGAACCAGCTCTCTGGGACAGAGAGGCATGGCCAGGGCTTCAGGGCCCCCAGGGCCACACCTGCCACTAAGCTCACTTTGGGACGACAGTAGGCTCTTCAACCAACATGGGCAACAGATCCTTCCCCTTCCTCCTTTGTTTGTTTGTTTGTTTTTTAAATAGAGACGGCGTCTCGCTATGTTGTCCAGGCTGGAGTGCAGTGGCTATTCACAGGTGCGATCCCACTACTGATCAGCACAGGAGTTTTGACCTGCTCCATTTCCGACCTGGGCTGGTTCACCCCTCCTTAGGCAACCTGGTGGTCCTCTGCTCCCGGGAGGTCACCATATTGATGCTGAACTTAGTGCAGACCCCCGATCAGCATAAAGCACTACAGCCCAGAACTCCTGGACTCAAGCGATCCTCCCACCTCAGCCTCCCGAGTAGCCGGGACTACAGGTACGCACCACCATGCCCAGCTCACCTCCTTTGTTAAGGCTTTCCTTCTGGGTGATGGATGGGTGTTCTCTGGGCTGCTGAAATTGGCCCGCTTTGCTTGCAGTCCAGAGCCACGGCCACCATCCTCAGGAATAACAGGCTGGCAGAGAGACAACATCTCCATGACTGGAGCGTGGGCAGCTTGGGCTGCTGCCCTGCCCGGAGGTCCTACCAGGGCGCTGCTGGGCTCCTGTGTGTCTTCCCTCCAATCCTGGGGCACAGTGAGGCGTGAAGGCAAAGCACCATTTGTCACCAGCGCCCGCTGCCTCCTGTTGCTCACCCTGCCTTCCTCTTCTGCCCTGGCATGGTTTCACTGACTTGAAAGGCCCTTGCTTCTGGCTGAAGGTGAGAAAAGGAGGTGGGTAGAGCATGTCAGACCGGGAGGAGAAGGCAGGTTGACTGGGCTGTCAGTCAGAGGGCAGGAGGACCGTGAGAAGGGGCAAGAAGGGCACAGGGGCTGACTTCAGGGGACGTGACCACATCATAGCCCAACCCAACCCCCGGCTTGGCTAAGGGGAAGGGGGCTGAAGCAATCACTGCCCCGGGATAAGAAGCAGGACCGAGACTGTGGGCCTCGGTGCAGGCTCTGCTGCGGAGCTTGGTCTTCACGTGGCGCATGCTGCGGTTGCCAGGGTTTATTTCACAGGACAACACTGGATTTGTCTTGTGATTTTTAGGGATCTCTCCAGCAGCCGTGGCCAGGGGCCTTATCTTTATTCCCCTTCGGCTCCTTAGCCCCGTGGCCACACCCTGGCCATAGCAACTTCCAGGACTGTGGCCTGACGTGCCAGTCTGCACACAGCTGGTGATGGAGCCACCTCCCAAATTCCTGGTACCTTTTACAACCATTTTCCAGCCCCGATATCACATCCATGATGCTCATGATGCTCTGTTTGCCTGCCTTCCAGACCCATGGAATCACCTGGCACTGTTTTCTTCATCCTAACCCATGGGGCTGAGTGCATCTGCCAAAGACCCCAGAGTCGAGCGGGTGTGGGACCCTCTTATTTGTGGCCAGCCTACGCTGCTGCTGGGCTCGTGTTGGTCCTTTTATGTATCTTAGGTCAGGGCGTTGTCCTACTCTGTCCAGGGCTAAATGCCCTCGGTGTGCAGGTTAAGATTTCATTTAGGTGGAGACGACCAGTGAGTAGTTGAAGGATGGACAGGAAGCAGGCACTGGGTGGAGGGGGCTGGAGTTGGTGGGAGTAGCTGGAGCCCACAGGGTAGGGGGAGGGAGAGTGGGGCTGCAGCAGAGCCTGGAATGCACTCACTATCCTCAGAGCCCACCCCTCCCCCCGGGTTCCCTGTCTTATGTGGTGGCATCCATACCTGGTGGCAATGACTCCAATCAGACCTGGGGGTCATGGGCTCCTCGGCCTCAAGCCTTTGTCTCCTTCCCTTGATATCCGTTCAGCCCCAGCTCATGTTTCTGACTGTAGTTCTTATCATCTCTGAACTCTCTTCCTTCCCCACGGCTGCTGGCTCTGCCTCATCCCTGGAGCGCGGGGCCATGACTTACTGCCCTGCGTGTGCCTGGAGGTGGAGCCAGCCTAGCAAACAGACCAGTGTGCCTTATGCAGATGTTCTCGGTGTTGTGTAAGTCTCAGAATCCCCTGGAAGACTGGTTAAAACACAGATTGCTGGGGCTCACTCTGCAGCCTCAGATTTTGCTGTTCTAGCAAGTTCTTAGCTGATGCTGATGCTGGTGGTCTGGGGCCTGCTCTTTGAGAAGCAGTGGTCTCGTGCATGGACTGACTGGCGGCAACTATGCTGATGCTTGAGGTATGATCTGGTCCACTCAGATGGAAGTGGTTCAGGGGTCCATGCCACAATTAAAATGCCCTTAGATCCACCTGCTTTTTTTCCCCCAGAAGAAGGTCTCTCTCTGTTGCCCAGGCTGGAGTGCAATGGTACTATTTTGGCTAGCTGCAACCACCACCTCCCGGGTTCAAGCAATTCTCCTGTCTCAGCCTCCCAAATAGCTGGGATTACGGGCTACCACCACTACGCCTGACTAATTTTTGTGTTTTTAGTAGAGACTAGGTTTCACCATGTTTGCCAGGTGCTGGTCTCGAATTCCTGGCCTCAGGTGATCTGCCTGCCTCAGCCTCCCAAATTGCTGGGATTGCAGGCCTGAGCCATCGCACCCGGCTCAATCCACCTGCTTTTCATGGCATCCTTATTCTACTGGACTTCCAGGCAATTCCAGTCAACTGTAACCCTGCAACTGTTTCCACACAGCTCAGTAAAACCCACCCCACTGTCCTCGCTGTCCCTATTGTTCAGGAACTGCACAGTTGTTTGCTAGGTTTGGGGTCCACTTGCTCATGTCTGCCTGGTGACTCATTTCAGTCTTCCTAGATTGGCCTGCATAGTCGTGGTATCTCTGGCTTCCTATTCATCCCTCCCTCTATGTTCTTTCCAAGTCATGGGTAAAAGTGTTGAAGGGGAACGTCCTTTACGTAGACATTGACCACCGTCAGCCCCCTTTGAACCACAAGACTTCCTCTAAACGCACTGAGCCCCAGTCTCTTAATTCAACAAAAAGACCAACAAATGCCACCCTTCTAAAGCAGCTTGAATTGAACACGAATAATTATGAAATGAATTGAATTGGCTGCAGCCTAAGCTCATGGGTGCCCTGGCTTGGAGAAGGCCTTTTTAAGAGTCTCCCATGCCTCTTACATACCAGAGCTTCATGTCTGGGATTTAGGGGGGACAGTCATGCTGATAAGCATTTAGACGTACCCAGTATAGTTCTTCCTGCAGGAAGCATGATGACCAGGTTTTATTATCTTGATAAGAGTTGCTTTTGGATTCCATTCAGTTTCCTTGTCCTCATTCTTTGCTACCCAAGCAAACTATTGATATATAATTTTGTCCCTCAAGCAGACTAATTCTGGAGCCAAAGTATACACCCTATTGGAAATGGATGAATTGGCCCCCTGGTTTACCAATTAGCATTTGGTGAGTACAATTCGTGTACCTGGGTTTCCTGGAACCTGATCACCCTGGGCTGAACCAGCTCTGAAAGGCTAAGGCTCAGTGATGCTGCCCTGCCGGAAACGGCTGCCCCTGGCTCATGCTTTGTTTACTTTGTCCTTGAAACCTGTAACCAGGGGTTCTCTGCTCAGTTACAATAACCCCCTTGGAGAGTCAGCACACTGTACTTTACCAACCTCAGGTGGCTTAACAGAAGAGAGTTGCAAAATAACTTCAGGAGGATGCTGATTTTTGGCGAAGCTGAATGGCTCTTGGGATCTTCGGTGGGGGAGAGAGAGAGAAATGAGGGTAGCGCAGGGGCCCGGGGGCGGGGGTCACAGCTTCAATCTCCTTTTAGTTCCCCCTTGGCTGTAAGCCTCCCCTAAACTGCTAGTTGGGTTTGCGATTCTCACTAGGTCAGTGTAGATCCAGTGTTGCCATAAAAATATTCTCCCTTCACTCTTTTGGGGATAGGCCACTTATCACCTTTTGCAGGGCTTGTGTCAAAAACTCTGCACTCTTCCTGATGACCTCAGAGCCAGTTTTCTTCCTCTACATATTCCTTCGAATGGTTCTGAATAGCAAGGTGTCCTTTGGTGGAGGGGACTCAAACCCACCATTTGAATGGAAACAGTCTTTTGGTGGGAAGGGGAAAGATTCAGCATCTTTTGGAAAAATACCAGGCTATAGGGTCGGACTTTGATTTAAGCTCTGGCTCTGCCAGTTTCTGGGTGTGTGACTTTGAGTAAGTTACTTGACCTCTCTGAGTCTTAGATTTCTCATACCAGGAGCAGTTAGTGAGTTAATGTGTTGCCCCATCCAAATCCTCATCCCTACCACAGCTACTCTCTACGCCATCACCTTGTTCATTTCGTCCATAATTCTTACATAATCTGAAACCCTTCTCCCTACTGACTGATTTCTTGTCTGTTGTCTGTGTTGCCTCCCTTTGAGGACAGGGAGCATGTCCATCTGGCATCAGGCTGCAGCCCCACTCCCTAGAACAGTGTCTGATACATTAGAGGCATCAGAGTGTATTTGCTGAATGAACAGATGAATGAACAGCATTATCCTTCAGCAAATGCAGAACTCACTTGAACCATCTGTACAAAGGGGCCTGGTCCTCCTCTTCCAGATCTGCCCATGCTCACCTTTTAAATTCAGTCTGCAGATGTATCTATCTATCTATATATATTTTGAGATGGAGTCTCACTCTGTTGCCCAGGCTGGAGCACAGTGGCATGATCTCAGCTCACTGTAACCCTTGCCTCTTGGGTTCAAGAGAGTCTTCTGCCTCAGCCTCCTGAGTAGCTGGGGCTACGGGCATGTGCTACCATGCCCAGCTAATTTTTAGTATTTTTAGTAGAGACAGGATTTGCCATATTGGCCAGGTGGGTCTCAAACACCTGACCTCAAGTGATCCACCCTCCTTGGCCCCCCAAAGTGCTGGGATTACAGGCATGAGCCTCTGCTCCCAGCCTAGCTGCAGATATTTCTTGAGCATCTCCTATTTGTGTGAAGCATTGTTCTGGGTTCTGAATGTGCAGCAATGGATAAAACAGACAAAAATCTCACCTTGTACAGCTTGCATTTTAGTGGGAGCAGACAGTCAAAAGAATAAAGAAGTAAAATAGGAGGCTGGATGGTGAGGGGTGCTGTGGGGAGAGGAGGGGTTGTTAGGGAGTGCTGGGGAGGGCCAGCCGGTGGGGCTGCATGGAGGAGATGCATGTTAGAAAACCTCTGTGTGAGGGAAGGAGTGAGTCTCCAGCCATTTGGGGAAAAAGTCTTCAGAGGGAGGAGCAAGTGCAAAGGCCCTGGGGCTGGACGATGGTTAGAGTGGGAGATGGGGAGAGAGAGGCAGGGGTATCTCATGCGGGGCCTTATAAACCATGGGAGTGCTTTCAGCCTTACTCTGAGTAAGATGGGAGGCATGCAATGGGATTTCTGTGTGCCAGGGGTCCCTAGAGGGCTGTGTTTGTTGCTGGAAGATTCCGCAGTTGGATGGCATCCTGATGAACATGGAGCTCATCTGTCCTTCAGATGGGAGGCGGCATCTGCTGTGAGGGCTGTTCTGGATGTGGTCTCAGCTCTGTGTGTCATTTCCTGTCTCTGAACCGCATGGTCCCCAGCTGGAAGCTGAATGGTGAAGGAGAACTGGCTCATCACCAGCCCCGCTGAACCACAGGCTTCTTTCCAGGGACCCCTGGACAGCAGGGGTGAGCTGCTTGCAATACCCACCTCAAAAGCTGGTGCCTACTGGCTTTTGCCTGGGGCACTGGGACTACAGAGGTGCAGCAGGAGACAATGCGACTCTGGTTCTCAAAGCACAGCAGGGAGGTGTGGGGCGGTGGGGGGTGACCCGGAGGGAGTGAGGAGGGTAGGAAGGAGTGCCCTTATAACTGTTTGGGAAGACTGGCTTTCTGAGCAACAAAAATGAGCAACATTATAAATATCAGACGTTCAATGTCAAAAGACTGTTACAAGGGTAACAATGACGGACAATTAGGTGTGCTACTCCGTGAGGGCAGAATTAGAGTTTGGGGTCAGACTGACACCTGAAGCGGAGCCCTGGTCACACAGATTACCGGATGAAGAGGCTGGAGGCCAAACAGCAGCTGCCTGAAGGCGCTACGGCCCCGACCCTCCTGCAAGGCTCCCGTTCTGTCTGTCAGGTCACAGGGCTCCTGGCTCAGAAATCAGAGACCCCCTCAGAGGTGGGAGGTGGGAGCGGCCCTGGGCTGCCTCCCTGTTCTCCCTCTGCCCCTGGCTTCCCAGGGCACTGGGCTGTGAGGAGAAAGAATCTTTTGAAGAACAGCAGGATGTTCTGGGGAATCTGCCTGGGACCGCAGCTCAGCTTCAGGCAGGGGTGTGTGCCTGGCAGCCCCAGGGTCCCTGCTGGCCTTCTCAGTGCCCTGTCTAATGAAGGGAGGGCTCGGCCTCCCACAGGGAATCCTGCTCTGTCCACAGATGGCCCTAGAGGAGGGGCCTGGAAGGGGGAACCCTCACCACAGTCAGGACCCTTCCACTGGCCTGTTTTATGTTTTGGGGCTTCCCCATGAATTCCAATTTAGGAAAGGATTCTGCAGCTTTTAAAAATGCCACATATGGCCAGGTGTGGTGGCTCATGTCTGTAATCCCAGCACTTTGGGGGGCTGAGGCAGGCAGATCATGAGGCCAAGAAATGAAGACCATTCTGGCTAACATGGTGAAACCGTCTCTAGTAAAAATATAAAAATTAGCTGGGCATGGTGGTGCACACCTGTAGTTCCAGCTACTCGGGAGGCTGAGGCAGGAGAATCGCTTGAACCTGGGAGGTGGAGGTTGCAGTGAGCCAAGATAGTGCCACTGCACTCCAGCCTGGTGACAGAGTCTCACTCTATTAAAAAAAAAAAAAAAGTCACCTATGACCCCTGTAGGGAGCTCTTCCCCATGAAGACCAGGCCTCCAGTGCTGGGATTTAGGGGCTCGGTCCCACCTCCTGGAGTGTGCTGTGGGGTGCCGCTGGCTCGAAATTGCCTGGGGAAGGTGCTTTGCAAATGTGGCCTGAATGCCAAGTCTCCCAGCTTTAATGGGCTTCTCTTGCTCTCTGTTGCTCTTCATGGCAGTTTTGTGATGAATAAAATGGAACTTTGTGGTTGTGGTCTTCCATACCGTGCTGTTTAAGCAGATGCTTCCAGCCAGTAGGCGGGGGAAGATGAGGGTCCTCTGGGAGGGGCTGCTGCTGGAGGGGGTTTTCCCCCTAAACCCTCCTCTTCATCCAAGAAAGACCTCTCTAAATGGTGTCTTCCGAGCCATAAAATGGCCTTGGGACAAGATGCGGCACCTGACGTTGAAGCCCGAGGACCGACAGGGTGTTGGCAGGTGGCCCTCAGCCCCATTGTCTTCTGTCTACACGCCCAGGACCGCCACATCCATCCTGTTCCACTGACGTCACCCATTTCCTATTGGGCCGGCTTTGAAATGACAGCTAGGCTTCACCGCTGCTTCCTTCTTCCCGGTGTCTCCTGAACAGAAAGCTCACAAGCCCTTGTTGTCTCGGGACTTTTGCTGCTAAGCACTGTGGACAAAGGGTGCGGTCACCAAACAACAAAAACAGGGAGGTTTGGCAGTTCCAAAAATCACACACAATTCTCAAGAAGGATGTTCCTGCACAGCCGGGGAATCTCTCCTGTCCCTCATCCAATCTTCTAGCTCTGAGAGACAGCCTCTGCCATCCTATTTAGATGCTTTTCTTTATGTTCTCATAGCAGCTTGTACTCATACTTGCTACCCCCTGTTGAAATTGTCACCAGGCAGTCTGCTTTTGTCTAGGAAGGACACTTTTCCCGCTTCTTGTTCACAGATATTTAGTATTCTTACCATCATTTTTCCCTGCTGTGCTTACGGCAGACAGTGCTAACTGGCTGACACCCTGAGGGTCCCAGACCCAGCTGCATAATCATTCTCAGCCCAACACCCCAGGAAGCAAGGGATCATAATCCCCTTCTAAGAGGAACTCAGCCTGTGTCTGGTCTTGGGCATTCCCTGGTAGATGGGTAACCCTGTTCTCTCGTCACCCAGGGCTTATCAGCTGCTGAGCTGACGGTGGGAGGCTGAAACGCAGTGAGCCTATTCTGTGTGCCTGTTCTCCTCAAGGGCAGAAGGGGTGCCTGGAAGCAGTAAGAAGAGTTGTAGGATTAAAAAGGAAATCAAGGACTGAATGTAACTTTCATCTGGATGAAGCTGAAGGCAGACCTCCAGCCCTGAATTCTGACTCGTGACTGACACAGGACATGGGCTCACGGTACCTTCTAGAATACAGCACAGATGACTGATGACAGTGCATGGTAAAGAGGCCAAGCGTCATTTGATGGCCTCAGCCTCCAAGCTGAGGAACAGGGCACAGCTATCCAGGTTAGGAAAACAGAGGCAAGTCCTGGAAAGCTGTCTCCTTTTGACCAAGAGTTACTGGCCACCAAAAGTGTCTTGGTTCACAGATCAATGTCAGGCAACCTTCTCGGTAGAGTGGTGGGGGTAGAGAGTGGATTAGCAGAGTCTGGTGATGACTTCTGAGGAGTACAAAGAGTGAAGTGATATTTACCTAGTAAGCCCCAGGAGGGGGATTGTGTGCAAGGCAGGTGGAGGTTAGGGGCAGGTTTCGTGGGTTTGCCAAGCTCCAAGCATCAGACAGTGTGCATGTCAAGGACAAGAAATCAAAACTGTGTGAAATGGCTGGAGGTGGTTTAGTTTGAGGTCATGTGTTTCTCAGCTCTGTTGTTGAATTAGTATGAGACCCATGGTCTCCATGGGATCTTCCCTCATGCCTTCTGCTCTCTGGTCACATCCTCGCTCATGTCATCCTTGTTCTCCCAAGGTGAGGTTACGCACACTGCACAGGGGCCAATGAGAGAATGTCCTGCCAGGAAAAACCATCCCAAAGAGATGCTTTCCCCTTTGGCACCGTGTCCTGTATTTGCCAAGCAGCCCACATCCTGCTCTGCCCCAAACCTTGGGGCAGACTTCCCACAGGTTAACTGGAACTCTCCAGGATGAAAATCAAGCCTGTGTTCAGGAAACACTCGAGAGCCTTCGAGGTTCACCTAGAAGGAAGTTGGAAATTGTTCACTTATGTCACTGCATTTGCAGTTGGACAACAGCCAGATTGTTCATATGACAATCGATCAAACACACCTAAGTTTCTCCCACAGATTAGCCATCGACTGTTACCAAAAGCCCTCACTTCCTTTATATTGATTTATAGCAGCAGTAGAAATATACCACCCTAGAGGGCACACCTCCTTTTAGATAGGTACCTATAAATGTCAAGGATTTTCTATTCAATTGAGAAGAACCCAGCAAAATGGGGATCTCCACGGTCATCCTTGAAATATGTCTTTTATGGGGACAAGTTCTACTTACAGGTATTATGTTTAATTATTATATTCATTAATTTCACTCCTGCAGACCCAATCATGGCAAATGTTATCTACTACTTTCCATTTCAAGGGAAGTTTTATATCAAAGAGTGGGTAGTCCTTTGCTGATAATTGTAATTGTTTGCAGGTGTTCGGGAGGAATGGCTCTTTTTTGTTTTGTTTCTGGATGAGAAATATAAGTAGTTGTGGTTAGAAAAAGCCAATCATTCTGTCAATGTTTTCAGTAAGTCATTGAACTAAAGGAATGATTGATTGGTGTCAGAAAAATCCCTGAAATTCAGGAAAGGTGGATTGTGTACTGTTAAGAGGCTCTCAGACTTTGCAGCAATTGGTTAAACACACAATTTGTGCACAATGAAAATGGGCAGAAAAGATTCCCACTGTAAATGCCCTTTCTGTGGCTTCTTTCTACAAGTGTGTCTGGGCTTGATGGCTAATATTTGCCGAGCAAAATCAGGTCAAGTAATTGAACACAGACAAGATCATTAAGATTCCAAGTTTGTCTTGGAATTCCAAGTTTGTGTGTCATGCCCAGCTTTAAACAAACACTTGAAGCCCAGTCACTCAAGCATAGCTGTAGGTTCTTAGAGTGTCAGATGATAGATGAGAGAGTCATCGGCAAAGCACTATGATTGCTGCATCTCAATGGCGCTTTGCAGAGTTACGAAGGGAACAAGTGATTCTCAGTTTGCCTGTTGTCTCTCTCTCTGTCTCTCTCTGCCTGTGTCTCTCTCTCTCTATTTTTCTTTCTTATCTACCAGGTAGTTATTGTTACTTTTTCTCTTCTCTCTCTCTCTTTCTGTTTCTGTCTGTCTCTCTGTGTTTCTCTCCTTCTCCCATCTTTTGGCAGATATTGTCTTTTCTCCCTCCTTCTCCCTCTGTTTCTGTCTCTGCATTTCTCTCCCTGCCCTGCTCACTGTATCTTCCTGTCTCTTTCATCTATCAGGGAGCTATTACCTTTCCTCCCTCTCTCCTCCCCATCTCTTTCTCTCTCTGTCTCTCTTTATCTATTGAGCAGCTAGTAGCACCTCTCTCTCTCTCTGTCTCTGTCTCTGTCTCTCTCTTCAACTATTGGGCAGCTATTACCACCTTCCCTCCCTACTCCTCTCTCTTTCTCCCTCTGTTTCTACTCTCTTTCTACCTTTCTTCTCTCCCTTTTTTGTTTCTCTCCCTCCCCTTATTCATTTCTTTCTTCCTTCTTCTCTTTTTATCTTACCTGCTGCCATGTTTTTTTCTTTTGTGTCACCTTTTGCTAGATTCATGAATTTCAGGAGACAGGGTAAAAATCACCTAATTTTCAGATAACTTCCAGAACTCTCATTCTCCCCTTGGGCTCAGCGGGGAAAGCTATGAAGACTAAGATTCATTTGGGAGGTTGCCTTCATGAAAGCAGTACCCCCAGACCCAGCTCTCACACCTGGGTGGTAGGGAGCAGGCCCACACCGTGCGACCAGCATGTGCACGCAGTGTGTGCATGGTGTGGAGGGGCTGGCGGCCATGGGGCCCGAGACCTCGGGGGAGTGGAGACTGAGCATCCTCATCCTGCCTTCATCAGAAGCATCTGAAACTGGGAGGCCACATCCTCAGCCCCAGCTCTCATCAGTGCCAAGTTCACCCTCCAGATTGGCTCTGAATTATGACATGGAATTCACATCAGCCACTGTAGACCGGGAGTGAATTGCCCTGTCTTTATCGACAAAGGAACAACAGGCAGCAGTGCTCTTTGGTTGAGGTAATTTGTAGTTTGCCCGTGATGTTACGTGTGTGCATATGGACAGGCATGCACACATGTGTATCTGTATTTGCCACTCAGAGGTGGGAACTAATGCTCTCTGAAGTGGACCTGTATTCTCTCATTTAAATCTGCTAACATCCCTGAGGTTAGGAACAATTATTTCCACATTTCAGATGGGGAAACTGAGGCTCAGAACAGTTATTGGCTCGTCCAAAGACAGTACTGGTGAATAGCTGGGTTAGGGCTTGAATCTGGATGAAAGTTCACTAGCATTCAGATGGCAGCTCTGGCCACTGACCCTTGCCGCTCCTTGCAAGGAGCTGAGGTGATGAACTGAACCATGGCATCTAACTCAGTGTTTGGAGCCTGGCCACAGAGCTTTGCGCTGGAAGTACTGAGGTGGCAGGCACCCGTCAGCTCTGGTCTTTATGCAACCTCTTGAAAAAAACTCAGTCTGCCCAGGTTTGTGCTGTGGTACCCACTGCTGGCCCCAGAAAGCCCCTGCTCTGCCACTTGCCCACGTGGAGACTCTGAGAGCCTCAGTTTACTCATTTGTATGTGGGGGTTATGTTTCAACCCATGCCGTGTCTCTCTGGCAGGTGGACAGAGCCTCAGAATTATTTAGTGTTACTACTCTAGACATTTTCCTAATGGTTTATCCAAATGCAGCTTCTTAAATGTAATGTGAGCTCTTGGATTGGATCCTGGAACAAAAAAGGAAAAACTGGTGAAATCCAAATAAAGCCTGGAGTAAACTTAGTAGGAAGGTACCAGTGTTTGTTTCTATGAGAAGCACTTAAACCCAGGAGGTAGAGGTTGCAGTAAGCCGAGATTGTGCCACTGCACTCCAGCCTGGGTGACAGAGCGAGACTCTGTCTCAAAATAAATAAATTAAATAAATCATTTTCCAGAAATGTGCCAATTCTTACTCCTACCAGTAAAAAACATGAGTAGCAATTTCTGCACTTTCACCAGCTCTGAAGTTATTGTTCAAAAATCTTGGCTGAACTGCTGGATGGAAAAATGGCATACGATCCGTTAAATTTGCATTTCTTAGCTTACAGTGAGAGTGAACATGTTTAAGCCATTTGTACTCCTTTACTTTGAATCACCTGTTTATGTCCTTTGTTCAAATTTTGTTAAAGTTAGTGTCTTCTTTATTGATTATATAAACTCTGTATTTTGGGTGCTTATATTTTAGCATTATATTGATGACACATATTTTCCCAGTTTGTGGTTTGCCTTTTAATTTTGATTTTGATTTTTTTCTGCACACATATTTTACATTTTTGTGTAATTAAATGGACTGCTGTTTTTCTTTGTGATTTCTTCTATTGATTTTTTTTTTTTTTTTTTTTTTTTTTTTTTTTTTTTTTTTTTTTTGAGACGGAGTCTTGCTTTGTTGCCCAGAGCAAGTGGCGTGATCTTGACTCACTGCAACATCTGCCTCCTGGGTTCGAGTGATTCTCCTGCCTCAGCCTCCTGGGTATCTGGGACTACAGGTGCCCGCCACCATGCCTGGCTAATTTTTGTATTTTTAGTAGAGACGGGATTTCACCATGTTGGCCAGGCTTGTCTTGAACTCCTGAGGTCAGGTGATTCACCTGCCTCAGCCTCCCAAAGTGCTGGGATTACAGGCATGAGCTACCATGCCTGGCTAATTTCTTCTATTGATTTTTAAATCTAGAAATTTCTAACAGGAATCAGATAAAAATGTCACTATTCTTATTTTTGTGCATTTAAAAAATAGTTGTTTAGTTCTGAAAATTATTTGCTTTCTGGTGTGAGGTAAATAAGGTTTTTTCTAGATTTTAATTTTTATAGCTATAATTTACTTTATCTCACTTTATTTTACTAATTTTGAGCAAACAATTTTTTGAGTGCTATTACATGGCAAACACAGTACTAAACACTTGACTTACGTTTTCTGACTTTTTCTTCACAATAACCTTATGAGGTAGCATAATCACCCTTTTACAAATGAGGAAATGAAGACCAGTGAGGTCACCTGACTTACCTGTGTTCAGAGAAAAAAAATACATGGCGGAGCTAGAACTTGAACCCTGGTCATCTGCTTCCCATGTCCATGGGGAACACAGGGTCTCCCATCCCCATTTCCATCTTCCTAACACCCTGCCCTATCAGTATGTTTTATTTTTCAAGATTTTGTCAGTTATTTTTAGCCTATTTATCTGTCCTGAGGAACTGTAGAATTATTTTTTTGAAAGAACTAGTCAAACAAAGAAAAACCCTTTAGTAAAAATTATATGAAACCTATGAATTAGTTTCGAACGATCAACATTTCTATGGTCAGTGTTTCCATCCAGAAACCTGGTTCTTCTCTGTCTGCCAGAAGGCGCTCAAGAAGTTTTGCATAGTTTGTAGTTTTATTCTTAGGAGGTTGTTTCGAAGGAGTGGTTTATTCATAGTGTCTCTACTTCCTTAGTGCTAATTTTAACATGGACCTTCGCCTCTGCCTGGCTGCCTTCTGTCCATCCTGCCTGGTATAGCTCAGTGATTGTTTGACTTGAGGGTCAACCACATGGGACCTGCTGCTGGGCTCCTGAACATCCCTCCATTGGCGCCGCTATGCTCTGCTTGCTTACCTGTATGTTTGCTATGGCTACTAATTGCTTACCTGTATGTTTTACCCACTAGAGCCTAATTCCAAAGGGCAGTGGAGGTGTCATATAATCTCAATATTCTTCCTGCCTGGTGGAAGAGCATCTATTATAGCTGCAGCTCAGTATGTAGTTGTAAATGAATTCTTCCTTACCACCCTAATAACATTGCTGCTACTGTTCCCTTTACATATGCTGCAGCACAGCACTTTTCAAGCTTAGTGTGTGTTAGAATCACGGGAGTGCTTCTGAAAACACAGCGCTGAGTGCCACCTCCAGAGTTCTTGACTTTGTAAGTCTGGGTGAGGCTAAGACTTCACATTTTCAACAAGTTTCCAGGTGCTGGGTGACGCTGCATGGAACCCAGCTTGGAATCATTTCTCTAGAAGAACTCTTTTCTAATGTGACTGAGACAGGTAGTTGATTGATTACTCAAAAAAGTTGTTTAAAATGGGAAATCAACCATCCTGGTCAACATGGTGAAACCCCGTCTCTACTAAAAATACAAAAAATTAGCTGGGCGTGGTGGCACGTGCCTGTAATCCCAGCTACTTAGGAGGCTGAGGCAGGAGAATTGCCTGAACCCAGGAGGCGGAGGTTGCGGTGAGCTGAGATCGTGCCATTACACTCCAGCCTGGGTAACAAGAGCGAAACTCCGTTTCAAAAAAAAAAAAAGAGAAATCAGAAAATATGGTACATACACTTTAGATGTTTTGTTTTAACTTAAAATATGTAATACACACATTGATTCCCTAATTTGTTGATGTAGGCCTCTCTGCAGGGATCTTCAGTAGTCCTGCAGTATTTTTCTGGCATAAACCACACCCATTATGCATCATCTATTATTTCTAATATTGGTTTCTCTAAAGAGGAACCTGAAATTGAAAGCATTTGCAAAGCAAATAAAGGTGCAAAAGTTCTATTGTTTTATATACCTTTCTTCTACTTTAAAAAAATATATATATCTTTCTTCTACTGAATAAACTAAGTTGCTTAAAAGCATCAGGTGGGTAGGCCTGGAGGTGGGGTGCACCCACCTGATGCTTTTCAGCAACTTATTCAGTCTTTCCAAAGCATTCTGCCTTATCTTTGTAGAAAGACACCTTTCTTTTTGCACCCATATTTCACTAATTTATTTCATATTTAGGTTAATGTCATGCCAAGTACCGCTGGCACAAATAGGTTTGGGATTCACATTTGACTCTAGATGACCACACAAAGTTGATTGGAGTGGAACCCGCCAGGTGTGCGAAGTGTGCTTGGCTCACCCACACTCGTGCTCAGTGGGTTACAGAGGATGGAGGGCTTCAGTTGACCTGGCTGGGGTTTAACTGAAGGTTAGTGAAGAGAATTTCCTGCCTGCTGTTGCCTCTGTGGTACCTTTTATCCAGAGTTACCAGACTCCTCAAATAAAAATACGGGACACCCACTGAAATGTGAATTTCAGATACAAAATTTTTTTTCTTTTCTTTTCTTTTTATTGTTTTTAACCCTCCTCAACCTCCCTACCCACTCCGTCCCTCCTCTGTTCCCCCCGCAACAGACCCCAGTGTGTGATGCTCCCCTCCCTGTGTCCATGTGTTCTCATTGTTCAGCACTCGCCTATGAGTGAGAACATGTGGTATTTGATTTTCTGCTCTTATGTTAGTTTTCTGAGAGTGACGGTTTCCAGGTTCATCCATGTCCCTACAAAGGACACAAACTCATTGTTTTTTTTTCATGGCTGCCTAGTATTCCATGCTGTGTATGTGCCACATTTTCCTTGTTCAGTCTATCATCGATGGGCATTTGGGTTGGTTCTAGATCTTTGCTATTGTAAACAGTGCTGCAATGAACATACATGTGCATGTGTCCTTATAATAAAATGATTTATAATTCTTTGGATATATACCCAGTAATGGGATCGCTGGGTCAAATGGAATTTCTATTTCTAGGTCCTTGAGGAATCATCACACTGTCTTCCACAATGGTTGAACTAATTTACACTCCCACCGACAGTGTAAAAGTGTTCCTATTTTTCTACATCCTCTCCAGCATCTGTTGTCTCCAGATTTTTTAATGATCGGCATTCTAACTGGTGTGAGATGGTATCTCAATGTGGTTTTGATTTGCATTTCTCTAATGACCAGTGATGATGAGCATTATTTCATATATTTGTTGGCCTCATAAATGTCTTCTTTTGAAAAGTGTCTGTTCATATTCATTGCCCACTTTTGAATGGGGTTGTTTGTTTTTTTTCTTGTAAATCTGCTTTAGTTCTTTGTAGATTCTGGATATTAGCCCTTTGTCAGATGGGTAGATTGCAAAATTTTTTCCCATTCTGTTGGTTGTTGGTTCACTCTAATGATTGTTTCTTTTGCTGTACAGAAGCTCTGGAGTTTAATTAGATTCCATTTGCCTATTTTGGCTTTTGTTGCCAATGCTTTTGGTGTTTTAGTCATAAGGTCCTTATATATGCCTATGTCCTGAATGGTTTTGCCTAGGTTTTCGTCTAGGGTTTTTATGGTGTTAGTTTATAATTTTTTTTTTAATATAAATGTGTCCCATGCAATATTTGGGACATACTTATATTTAAGAAATATTTCTTGTTTATCTGATGCTCAAATTTAACTGGATGTCCTGTATTTTATATGATAATTCTACTTTCACCCCATTTTCTGTTGACACATGTTTATGTCTCTGTTCAAGTCTATGTAAAATATCCACTCCTCTCTTTTTTATTTTTATTTTTTTGAGATGGAGTCTTGCTCTGTCACCCAGGCTGGAGTGCAATGGTGCAGTTTTGGTTCACTGCAACCTCCACCTCCCAGGTCCAAGAGATTCTCCTGCCTCAGCCTCCTGAGTAGCTGGGATGACAGGCGCGTGCCACCATGCCCAGCTAATTTTTGTATTTTTAGTAGAGATGGGCTTTCATCCTGTTGGTCAGGCTGGTCTCAAACTCCTGACCTTCTGATCTGCCTGCCTCAGCCTCCCAAAGTGCTGGGATTACAGGCACGAGCCACCATGCCTGCCAAATATCCACTTTTCTCTGGGTAGTTCCTGCTTGGAGAGGCCCCGTGAATTTCTGCCTCTGAGGTTTTCACTTCTCCCCTACTCTGGGCCCCTATTAGGCTAAACACAAATGATCACCTGATTGTGTCTGCCCAAGTGGCCTGTGAGGTCTGGAGGACTGAGACTTACTTTTTAGGACAAATTTCTTCTTTTCTCACTGACTTTTGATGCTTCATGGTGCAGGCAGAGATTATTCCATATTCACTGATTGAATTAATTAACAAGTGACAAACTCAGTGAACTCCCAAACTAAAATGTGGTATTTAGTTTAATTAGGAAGGGTGTCAGATCTAACTCTTGTTTTCAGATGACCTCTCATTTGGCCTTTTTGCTTTGCAGGTTCAGCAACAGTAACAGTGACAGACACCACAGAAGCTGGTTTACAGGAGACTCACATGATAACTGGTAATGCTGTATCTAAGCTCTGGGGCTGGGGAGTTGTGGTGCCCAAAGCCACCCCAAGGAATCAGGAGAACCTGCTGCAGAAAATTCTGCTGGGCTTTGTTTAAAAAATACACACACACACACACACACACACTTGAGACAGGGTCTTGTTCTGTTGCCCAGGATGGAGTGCAGTGGTCCTGATATGGCTCGCCATAGCCTTGACCTCCCAGGCTCAAGCCTTCCTCCTCCCTCAGCCTCTGGAGTAGCTGGGACCACAGGTCCACACCACTATGCCTGGCTATTTTATTTTAAGTCTTTGTAGAGACAAGGTCTCTCCATGTTGCCAGGCTGGTCTGCGACTCCTAGGCTCAAGTGATCCTTCTGCCTTGGCCTCCTAAAGTGCTGAGATTACACATGTGAGCCACTGCATCCAGGCCCTGCTAGGTTTTAGACATAGGACAGGAAGAACCTCCTTTGGTGGGGTTGCCAGGGTTGAGCCCTTCAGCCCCTTCCTCCTTCCAGCTGACAGGCCCTGGGCCTCCGTCCCCACCCCTGCCTATGCACACCTCGTGCCTCTGATTTTTGTCCCCAGTCTGCCCCACTGGGTGTCCAGGGAGTTGTACCCAGTCTCCAGGGCAGCAGAGGCCCATGAGTACAGCAGGATGTAACTGAGGACTTTTGGATATATATAATCCCTTATTTTTTCTCTTCTTTTCTAGGATTTGCAACAGAAGAAAACTCTGTTCCAGTTCGTAATTCAAATGGTAACTGCCTCTACTCAATATTTCTTCATCTTACTAGAGTCCTGTGTGGATATGTGAGTGCCTATTTGTGCAAAAGCATAGGCCATGAATTGGGTCAAATGTTTCAAATGTAAAAGAAATATATAGCAGGAGGCAGAAGCATGCAATGTTTAAGAGCAACGGCCTGAGGACATGCCCAGCCCTGTTACTTGCGAGTCAGTTGACTAGCAAGTGGGTAACCTTCTTGAGCCTCAGTTTCTCCATGGGGTAGAGTTGAGAATTAGCTAAGATGATACGTGTAAAGTTCTGGTACAAGAACTGAGGTTCCCATGTTAGCAAATGCCCCAAATCATCTGCCATGATTAGGCTTTCAAAATTGGCACTTTGGGGCATGAGGGAGGGAGGGAGGAGAAGAGGTGTCAGGAGTGTGGAAGTGTGAAGTGCAGGGTTACAGGCACCTCAGAAACAAGCCTAGCTCCCCCGGTGACACCTGGCAGGCTGCTTTGTTTTCTGAAGGTAGCACATCCAGAGTAATTCCCATCACAGTGCTGTGCTCATGTGGGGCACTTCCAATGGTGAGAAGGAGTTGCCATGGGCGGGACAGGTTCTTCACAATTGGAACGTGACTTGACAGGTCAGGCCAGAAGCAAGGAGGGACCTGAAGTTGATGATGCCACGTGGGCCCCCTCAAGACACAAGGTTGGCCAAACTCTACTGAAGAGTCAGGAAAGTTGAGCTTAAGTTCAAACAGGAAAACATGCTGAGGAATCTGGGTTTCAGATGGTCAGGTCTTTTTGGAGTCTTTGCTCACAGTGTAGGGCAAGGGACAGAGAAGTGAAATCTCTGTATCTCCCTCTAGGTTTGGCTCTGAGGCTGGTGAATGGAGGTGACCGATGTAAGGGCCGGGTGGAGGTCCAATACCAGGGTTCCTGGGGCACCGTGTGTGATGACTACTGGGACACCAATGATGCCAATGTGGTCTGCAGGCAGCTTGGCTGTGGCTGGGCTGTATCTGCCCCAGGAAATGCCCGGTTTGGCCCAGGCTCAGGGCCGATTGTCCTGGATGACGTGCGCTGCTCAGGATATGAGTCCTACCTGTGGAGCTGTCCCCACAATGGCTGGCTCTCCCATAACTGTGGCCACGGTGAAGATGCTGGTGTCATCTGCTCAGGTGGGCCTCCAAGAGATAATACAAATGTGTAGCACAGGGCAGAGTCATAGTAGCAATGATAGCTATTCCTCCCTAAGCCTCCGTTTCCCTAAAAGGCAAATGGAAATAATACTAATATCTTGGGCAAGTTATTTTACCTCTAAGTGCTTTCGTTTACATCTCTATAAGCCAAGAGGAAAAACCCTTCCATCGTGAGTTGCCATAAAGACCAAATGACATAATATAGGTGAAATGCTTAAAACAAGAGTGGTAGAAATTGTGCAATCAGATCATCATCACTGATATTACTCTAGCACCTCATAGTGTTGTGTGCTGACTGTGTGCCAGTTAGTAGGATAAGAATTGCGTCTACATTTTCTCCTTTAATTCTCCCAATAACCTTAAGAGAGGTAGTAATTCTTGAGAAATGATTATCTCTGTCATTTTATGGAAAAAAAAAGGCCTTTTCATCTCCCCTGGTTTTTGTCAACACATCACTTGACTTTTTTGAATTTATGTCCAAGTAATTGCTAATCTGCACTTTAAGCAATTGCATTCAGTTCGTTGAAAGCTAGCAAATTAATTCAAAACGCTCAAACTCAACTCCTCAGGCCCATAATACAAGCTGGATGGGATAATTTTTTTTCAAAGAAATAAGAAAAGCAGCGAGTCCCACATTTGTGCACAAGCCTAATTTGCTTTTCTACCGTGATTAAGGGTTAATTATATTTTACTAAAATAACAAATTATCTTCAGCAGGAAATATACAGGAGCAAATGTATAAGTTATTACTGAGTATTTTATTAAACCTCTTTTTAAGATATTCAGAACCTTTTTTTTTTTAATCACCACATTTCCAGGGGCTAGTTTTGCATTTTGCCTTGGATACACTAAAGACTCATGAAATTGTTATCAGTTTGGATTCCATTTCCAGAGCAGACTATGGATCTGTTGATGGGGTTTATGTGTAGCTGCCACAGCTCTACTTCACGGCTCACTCTATTGGTTCAAAGGTGGGTGTTTTGGTCAGGATTCCTGTGGGTGAAATACATGTGTCTGATTTTTCTTTTATTTCTTTTCAGCCGCTGAATCAGATCATCTCACAACACTTAGTAAGTGCATTGAAAAGAATATCCTATATTAGTTTATAATTTTTTAATCCTATATAGTTATTTATATCTTAAGAATAAATGCTGCTTTTCTGAGCTTTAATGAATGGCATAAGGACTCCATAAAACTACGATTTGTGTCCCTCCTTGAAAGACAAAGGCAAAAGAAACTTCTTTCAGCATGAATGGACCACATGGTTATACAGTTATGTGTATGTGTGTGTGTGTGTGTGTGTGTGTGTGTGAGTGTTTCAATTTTATTTTATCTCACCTTAAACTTCATGCATGTCAGAATCAACTAGAGTATTTGTTTGAATAGATCCTTGGAATTCCTCTTCCTCCCTCTAGAGACCCTTGTTTGGAGGGCCTGAGGTGAGGCTCAAGAATCCTCAGTTTTACATCACACATGAGGGTGGTTTGCAGACCACAGTTTGAGAAACCATCCTGCATGGCCCAATATGGATTAAACTTTGGTGTTTGCAGTGTAATTTTGAAAGCACTGCTTTGGTCAGAAGTTACAAAGAAAGTGACAGAAGCGTGTGTGTGTGTGTGTGTGTGTGTGTGTGTGTGTGTCCTTTAAATGCTGCCTATTTTAATTTATTGTCATCAAGTGAATTTAAATTTTTAACAGTTCCCAACTGTTCTTGGCTACGTCCTAAGTTTGACTTGTTGATATTAAAGAGTTTTTCATGAGCAGATTGCTGTCACTGAACTTTTAACATTGACCTCTCAAAATAGCCTTAACATCTTTGCCACCACATCTGGAGAACCCCAGTCCTCCTAGGAGCCTTCTAAGCAGGAGAGCCCACAGCTTGGGAACATGTCCCCTGCCTTCAGGGATGATGCATCAACTGATCACACAGGCACAATGACAAATGTGAAAAGCGCTGGAGCCAGAGTGCATGGCAGGAGAGGTGTGAGCAGCTCATCAGGAGAGAGACCCTGAGGAAGCCGCAGGGAGCTGAGGTCTGGAGCAGGTGCAGGAGTAGCCAGGCAGAGTGGGGAAGAAGAGTGTTTGCCTCTTCCCTTCTGGCACTGTTGTCAGAAACTTGAAAGAAACAGGCACAGACTTAGACTGACTGTAGCCACCATCCCCCAGAAGCCATATGTCCTCCCTGCTCAGCCGCCTTAATGTGCTGTCTAGTCAGGGTGGTGCTCTGATGGGAGGCTCTCCTGAAGTCCCATTTCTCTGTATTCTTGATACGTTTGCTGAAGCTCTAGGAAAAAAGGCTTTTGATCAGTGAAGTTTGGAAAGTGGTGCTTGCCTTTGGTGGCAGGAAAATATTGGTCTTTGGGGATAAAGGGGTAAAGAACAGGTGCGTGCACAGCTGCTGTCAGTTTCGGTTCTTACATGCTTTTTAGGTCCTTGTCTAAATCCCGGGAGAGAGGGCAGGGATAGGCCTGCAGACATGGTCAGTGAGGAAATCTCTGGAGAGCTCATTCTTGGTCATGTCTCAAACGACACATTGAGCAATGAGCAATCCATCAGCATATCCACTTTGTAACATCCTCCACTTCCTCCACACCATCCCCTCGGGCTGTCTCCGTTCACTTGGGGACAGTGAGACTCCATGGCAAGGGCTCACATGAGGCTCCCATCCACAAAATCCTTAAACCCTGCTGAGACAGATGCAGACTATGGAGCAGGAAAGACAGTGCCTGGGAGTGTGAGATAACCTGTGTGCTTGTGGTGGATGAAGGGTAAGGGCTTACCACCTTCTTAAAGATGAAAACTGCGAGGATCAAAATGGTCTTATCTTGAATAGTGCTGCAAAGTCAATAGAAAAGCAATGTGGAGCTTTGGTCAAGGCTGCTGGGTGACTTCGCATTGAAGACCCACCTTTGGTGGGCCGGGGAAAGTAGGTCAGCGTGGACCACCTTCCTTGCATCAGCAAGAACCACAGGACTGGGTGGTAGCAGACCGTGGTTTTGCAGGAGGGAGTACAGGGGAACATGGTGGACAGGGATGTCACAGTCTCCGTGTCCTTACCTACCCTCCAAATGTCTGTGCCTCAGTTTCTCATCTGTAAGTGCTGATGGCAAGGTTGGTGGGAAGGTTAAAAGAGATAATATATGTAAAAACGGTATTATCTTCAAGGAACTATGAAGACACAGTAAGACTTCACGGTAAGTCAAAATGAACGCTTGCTTCGATTCTCTTCCCAATACTGCTCCTGCTCTTCGGCCTCTCTCCCAGCTTCAATGGAGTAGCCTACTTGGTAGACATGGGCTAGCTTGATGATACCTTGCCTATTCTTTTTTTTTTTTTTTTTTTTTTTTTTTTGCTCAAACGCTTCCTCAGCAGTAAATACACAATAGATATGTTTCTCATCTTCATGAGATTTGTGGCAGTGACAGTTCAAATGGAAAGACACCAGATCTCTTAGAAAATGCTTATGTCTTTGGGAAATACCTTGACAGATCTCTTGGTGGCTTCTGGTTGGGCCATTCTGATGGCTTAGCTATGTTGGACACTGATCCCCAGTGATAGACATCAGCCTGTCTCCATTTCCTGGAAAAAAAAAAAATTACAAGTGGGAACCTCCCCTTATAGGTAATTTACTACCATGCCCACAATGGCAGCTGGGGTTATCTACAGCTATGTGGTTGATTCTTGGAAAACTAAAAATTCATCTCAATAGATGAAAAAGGGTCTATTCAAAATGTGTGGACATAGCAGAACCAGAAACAACTTCGGTGTTCTGTTCTGTGCTATAGATGAGCCTTGTCAAGGCCCTGGAGCTCTGAGTTTGTGAGTTGGATGAGTTTGACTGCCATGAAATTAAGCGGGATACCCAGGATACTCATTGGCAGTGGGAATTGCATGGTGTCATGCAGACTGTTTAAATGGCAGAGTTTTGAATGGCAGGATCTCTCAGGCACGTCAGTCAGCATGTGCTTGAGTGTGGGAGCAGGGATGGCATGTGAAAAATGAGGTGGGGATGTTCTGGTACAGATGTTCCCTAGTTTGCTATCTCTGTTGAAAGAATGTCCTGGTTTCTATTGTGAGTTGCTTCCTTATCAGGGGTGTGTAGTCACATGGTGTCAGCGGCCTCCTTCCTAAGCCATCAATACGAAGCAGGGCAGCTGGGGAAGCCCATTTTGGACTTCACATGCAGGCTATTGAGGCAGGTGAAGCAGTTCTCTGCCATAAACAGCAAGTCCTGTTACTGGTCTGTTGGTTCTGTTAGAGAAATTCAAATTTCTGAACCATGAGTGTCATGCTCTCAGGACCCACATTTACAAAGAATCTGAGGAGCCGGGTGTAGTGGCACATGCCTGTAGTACCAGCTACTCCAGCACTGGAGGCAGGAGGATCGCTTGAACCCAGGAATTTGAATCCAGCCTGGGTAATAGAGCAAGACTCTGTCTCTAAAAATAAAATAATCATCTGATACTTTGGTCAAATGCCTAATCCTCCTTTTACCAGGAAGCAAAAAGAAAAGGAATAATGAAAGAAACTATGTTGGAAATGTTAATAAGAATTTAAACATAGCAGACCTTTTTGTATCACATAGATTTTGGTATATAAGCATCACGAAAGACAAAAGAATACTACTACATGTCTTTTATTAGCAAAATAATATGGTCCAGGTTCTTGCTACAAAATATCGTGATAAAATCCCTATCGAAGTGGGTAAGAGCATCATATTTTACCTTAGAATTATATTATTGACTCCTGGATTCTTGAATTTGAGAAATTCCTCTAGGATATCATCATTTGAAGACTCATAGTCTGATCTGTTGTACAATCAGTTCTGTCATTATTAGTATCTGGAGTGCTGTGTCTTGTCTCTTTATATTCCTCTTCTGGTTCATCTAATGATTGCAAAATATCTTCCTTTGTTAATTTTCTTCTCTTTGCCATCACTAGTAGATAATGAAAAAATTTGAATTCTTAACTGCATTCAATGAAAGCTAAAAACAGACTATGAAGACAGTGTCTCCAATCGTAAAAAAAAAAAAAAATACTTCTTGAAAGAAAACAATGCTTTGGGCATGGAAGAATGATGACTTACATCACCATTTCTTCTTCCCTCTAGGCAGCGTCACCATTCTACCCTTTTCTTACAATATAATAATTGATGAATAATGATGCAATAATTTCTTGGATGATAAAATGGTTAAATGTTTCAAGATACAGGAAAAGTGAAGTCAGATGCCAATAATGAATCTTGGATTTATAAAAGGATCTAATGGATCCATATGGTAATTACAGGATAGAATGAGTTTTATCCTATTTTTTAAATGAATACATATTCTCTCTAATCTTTGAAAGACCTCTAAAATATATAAAAGCTATGCAACATCAGTACTCACAAGTATAGTTAGAAGTGCTCAAAAAGAAACTCAAAAGCTACAATTGAGTCCGACGGACCTTGTCTGGCCTCACTGAATTCAAAGATCCATGGATCTCTAGATTTCTATTTGCTTCAAGATAGAATAAAATGTTTTCAGGTTACGGGTCAGAAGGAACAGAACATCTGACACTAACATATTTTCTTATTTAGGGGGCGTCCAAGCGGCTGTTGTCAATGGCAGCTATCCTCAAATTGCAGACAGGACAACAGCTTAAACTGTCTTCTCTTGTCCAGCCCTTTTCTCCGTGCATAGATTACATCCCGTCGCTCTAAGCCGTAGCGTTAGGGGGCTAGTAGAGACATGTGCTTCATTACACCTAAAATGATGGCGCTCCTCATATCCAATCCACTTGCTTTAATCTGCTGTTGTGAAACTCATTGAGCAAGAACCTCAGAGACACACAAACCCAAGATTGAGCCACAGCGCCCTCTGGTGTGATTGTGCGGGGAAGCGAAAGCCAATTTCTGTGACTTGTAGGAAATTATTTGTAAATCGTGTTTCTAAAACGAATTTACGTTCTTTCCAGGTGAGTGGATCCCAGGGACTACAGACGCTGGTAAGAACTTTTCTTCACTCCTCTTCCCTGGTGGGGTTTGTCAGATTCCCTCTGCTGCTGTTGGCTAGCTGAGGCTGATCACAGCTGTGGTCACAGAGCAAATGCCCACCTTGTCAAATGCAGGAATGCTGGGGGTGCGGAGGGGTGGGCAGGAGACATGGGTGCCAAGACCCTTGGCATGTCGCAGGTGCACACCCAGTCAATCCCAGCTGTCATTCTCCTTCTTCTTGCTCTCTGGCTCTCGGCCATTTATAAGATGAGATTAGCTTCAGTTTGGTGTGAGGAGAGGTAGTTGAAACAAAAGGTTGGTACCTCTGCTTCTGGGTTGAAGCGATTCTCCTGCCTCAGCCTCCCGAGAAGCTGGGACTACAGACTCATGCCACCATATCCAGCTAATTTTTGTACTTTTAGTAGAGACAGGGTTTCACCATGTTGGCCAGGATGGTCTCAATCTCTTGACCTCATGATCCGCCCACCTCAGCCTCCCAACGTGCTGGGATTACAGGCATGAGGCACCCACACCTGCCTCCCCTTTTCTTTTCACTAATAATGACAGATATCTGGAAGATAACTAATGTCTACCAAGCACTTGTTATGCACCCTGTATCAAATGATTTTCATGTATGAAATGAGTTGCTATATTTTAAAAAGACTTAAAATGCCACGTGGCACACAGTAAGTGCTCAACTAATGCACATAGTGGGTACTATTATCATGAAATCTTCCCAAGAACACTTTGAGCCAAGTAATATGATTATACCCATTTTGCAGATGGGAAAAGCAGGGCACAGTTAGGTAATTTATCAATATTTCTGTGTCTAAGGTCATGTGTCTGGTGAGTAGCAGGGTAGAGATTTGAGTCAAGGATAGGTGCCTCCTTCTGCCCCTGCCCTGGTCTTTGACTTTGGCTTAATGTCCCTGTCTCTCCAGTGAGCGTGTGAAGACCTTTGTGCCCAAGTTTGATTTTTCAGAGTCTCCTATGTATTCACTTAGGATGACTCTGCCCCTGGGCCCTTGGCACTGTTGAGGCCAGTCCCTCCCCTTCTAGGACATGCCTTGAGAGATCAAGAAATGGGCTGGGAAAGGCAGCTTTCTGACCAACATGTAGCAAGGAAAAGGCTGAGGCAGGGAGACGGAGCACTCTTCTGGAGGAACTATTCACAGGGTGACCAGGAGGGGACTCATTGCCCCACTGCACCCCTAAGTTCATCTCTGATCCAGAAGAGGTGCAGAGGGCATAGAAGGTAGGATGTTTAGCTCTTAAGAGGGGCCCTTCTGAATAAGGCCCCAGGTCTGAACAGGCACCTCTTCCATGGTTTATGTTCCTGAGACTTGGGAGGGACAGAGCATGGGAGGTCCAGAATGTACCTTGGGATGCCCTGAAGATGGCCCAGCTGGCCTTCCTCCCTCCAGGAGGAAAAGCAACCTGCCCCCTCCTGTTTCATCCCATTCTAGCCTCTCACTCTGTGGCCACAAGTTTCTTGTAACCTCAAACTCACCATTGAAAAGCCATACCCAGGATCTGGCTCCCGCCATTAGGAGGGTGGGCTGCGCCCTCAGGACCTGTGCCTATTTTCCTCGCAACGTTAATGCAGCTTACCCCGGTGGGTGGTCTAGTGGCATCGTGTCTGGCAGGAACATGGTGGCTTTTGACTTCCCAGCATGGCCAGCTCCATGGTGGGACACAGGCTGTCTCAGCCCCTTCCAGGAGAGGAGGCTGGAAAAGTCGGTCGAGGCTCGCTCTTGGACTTGATTCTGATGGAAGTGGAGAGCGTATTAAAGCATTTTGAGCAGGGAAGTGAGATGAATATATTTGTACTTTGTAAAGATAAAACTTGGAAACCATCTGGAGACCGATGACTCCTCTTAGCACAAAAATGAATGCAGAGTAAGCACTTCATCAGTGCTGGTTGAATCAATGCATGTGGATGGACTAGAGAAAGGAGGAGCAGAGATTGAAGATTCAGCTGGGAGTAGGCCAGGTTCAAGGGGATGAAGGCCTATCCCAGTGAAACGGCAGTGAAAATGACAAGGAAAGGACTTGGTGATGTTGGATATAGGATGTGAGGAGAAGGAGGAGTCGAGTGTGATGCCCACATTCCCAGCATGGTTGGTGTGGAGCATGGTGAGATCCTTAATTCAAACGGAAAGAAGAGGTGACACTGTTTGGGGTGATGGATGGGGTGGGATGGGCAGGAGGCCACTGGAGATTAGAGCTTGACTGTCAGGGCTGAGTCAGGGACAGAGAGGTGGATTTGGGGATCCTCTAGAAAGTTCTCAGAGTGCATGAGGTTCTCCAGGGGGAAAATACAGAAGGAGAGGAGGGCAAAGACAGAACGTGGAAGCAAAGGGATGTGTCAGGTCTGGTCAGAGGACGAAAGTGGAATGAGGGGGGCAGGGATGCAAGTCAAGGGGGCCGAGAGCACCGGGGTAAGGGCTTCCCGCTGTGTCACTGCAGGGCTGCCTCTGAGGCTGGTGAGTGGAGGTGACCGGTGTCAGGGCCGGGTGGAAGTCCTGCACCAAGGCTACTGGGGCACTGTGTGTGATGACAGCTGGGACACCCAGGATGCCGATGTTGCCTGCAGGCAGCTTGGCTGTGGCTATTCTGTGTCAGCCCTGGGAGGGGCCCACTTTGGTCAGGGCTCCGGAAACATTCTCTTGGGTGACGTGCATTGCTCGGGAAGGGAGCCCTACTTGTCAAGCTGCCCCCACAGCTTGATGGTACAACCACGAATGTGCCCACAGGGAAGATGCTGGTGTCGTGTGCTCAGGTATTGTGGATATCACCTTACTCTCTGCATGTGCACGTCTGAGTCAGTATCACAACACGTGAGCTGTGTATGTACACATGTGTGTGCTCTGCACTTTACTTGCTTTGTTGTAAGTTATGTTCTAGTTGATGTTGGAGAGCAGGTGGTACTGCCCCTTTTCAGAGACAGTGAAGGTCAAGGGATCATCTGCCTGTCCTTCTGAAGCTGGGCGTCGGGGAGGCAGGCTTCCGTCTCAGTCCCTCAGAGCCCGCCAATGCAATCACCTCATGGACTGGTTCTGATGAGCAGCATCACGACCACCCCTGGCCTGGGACACCAAATAAACATCTTCCCAAGTGGCAGTTTCTCCTCTTTTAAAGGCTGAGGAGGATAGGGGGACTGCTGGACCCTAGGATGTGAATGTATACCAACATCAAATAGAGGAGTGAACGAAAGCATTCTCTTCATTGGGAATTAAACGGCAAATAAGAGATACTTAACATCGTCAGTGGAAAAGAGAGCTTCTCCTGGACCCAACCCAGCAAATCCCAGTGCTGATTTCAGTTGTTCATATAGTGCCCGGATGTGTGGACACCAAGGGGGTCCTTTGATCATGACATGTTCCCCCAGGAGGAGTTTCTGGTTAAACTTCTAGTTGCTCTGGTCCACTTCTAGAGCAACTCTGGCATTTGCTATGTGGACGGGACTGAACCCATGCCACCCTGCACAGGATGTGCCCTTGAGAATCCAAGCACCAAGTAGGACTGGGCTCCCCATGGGGACATGGTCTTCCATGCAGCCCCCTAGTGAGTGGCTTATTTTGGCATTCTGAAAAGGTTGGTTTTCTCTATAAACCATCTTTCTTTCTAGTTGAATCACCTTCTCAGGAGTATTTCAGTGATGGTGAATATTTGTCATTTGAGGGTGTGTTTGACCTATAGAAACAGACAGATGTGATTTGACATTCAATCCTATGACTACGGCGGGGCTGTGAATGGACTGGGTGACTTTTTGAATAGAGGCTGTGGCAGCAGAGGAGGTGGGGGGAGAGTAGCAAGGGCAAAGGATGCTCATGAGGCATCCTAGCCAAGCCTATCACCAGCAGAGTGACAGAGCCGTTGGCACGTGTTTGGCTTTTGGCAATGGAGGATGCCCGTAGCACCTGTGCTTCCAGCCTCTGCTTCAGAGTGGAGGAAGCCATGGGCCAACCCTCCCCAGGAGAGGGCTAGCATCAATGAGCTCTTCCTTTCTCCATTCTGCAGCTTCTCTGTTTCCCTCGAAGGTGCCCCTGGAGACAACTGTAGCAGAAGGTAATGTCTATGCTGGGGGATCCCTGTGGGCTTATTACCCAACTGCACCCCTAGGTTCACCTCTGATCCAGAAGAGGCACAGAGGGCATAGAGAGTAGGGTGCTTAGCTCCCAAGAGGGGCCCTTCCAAATAAGTCCTCGGGTCTGAACAGGCATCTCTTCCATGGTTTCTGTCTGAGACTGGGGAGGAATCAAGTTGAAGATGCATCTCCAAGGAGTTCCAAGGTGGAGCCTGCTGTCCTGTCTCTAGAGATTCTGTTATCCATGCAGCTCACTCCTGTGGTCCTCACCCAACTGTGCTGACCCCTGGCCAGGCTAGGGTGCTGGATCTCTGGCTGCAGGGCCTTGAGAGGCAGGTGCCTACCTGCTGACATAGCCAAATTGCTAGGACAGCATTCTCGCCCTTGCCCTTTCTCTAAGCCCATATTAGGCCACCCTTGTTTCTTCCTAACAGAGAGAAATCACAATCTTTCAGCTTATGGGCACCAGAGGTCCTGCACATCCCCCTTGGGTACCTCCAGTGAGAAATCTGGGAGACACAGTCAATACAGCCTGGGATTCTGGCAGCCCGGGCTTGACTTCCCATTTCCCATGGGAAACTTGGGTCCTAGGAGAAGCTCAAGGACAGCATTCTCACCAAGGCCTCTGGCTCGCCCAGGGTTGGCATGGAGCAGTTGGAAATGCTGATGGTACATACATCAGGCCCTCCTATTCCTCAAGCCCTCTGCTTCCCTCTCCCTGTGGCCCATGGGGTGAGGCCTGACTTAACCTCTTTCTCTTCCCTATGGTGAAGAATACAGATAACACTGGAACTGCGGGTGAGACTGGCTTTACTCTTCCCTTTCTATAGGTCATGATGCCAACTACATCCATGGGCTTGACTGTGATTCAGGAAAAGTTTTAGGGGATGGGATGGGAGGGAATCTTGTGAGCACACAGTGACCTTCTGGGCCCCAGAGATCAGCTAGAGTGAAGCTTCCTTCATTGCCCTTGTTTGCAGGGGTAGGGAGAAATCAGTCAGAATGTGGCGTCTCTAACAGCCTGTTGTACTTTGGAATTAGAGACCAGTGGGATCAGCCTCCAGTCCAGAGTGACAGCCTAGATTCCCCCATCTCCACAGCCCTGTGCTGACCCCAGCCATCCTGGCCAGGAAGATCATGTGCGAAATATGCTCTATGCCAACTTTTGCACCCCAGATACGCATCAGAGCTCCTCCCAGGACAGCCTGATGTCATTGTGCTGCTCTTCCGTGTGGGGTGTTCTGTGTCCCTTGTCTGAGGGAATCAGGCAGAGCCCATGATCTGCTTAGAGAAGGGTCATGTGGATCTCCAGGCCCCCTCCAGGATGTAGATTAGGAGGGGCAGGTCCTCCAGCTGAAGCTCTAAGGCTTGGGTTTGGGCGGAGCAGTCACTCTCCTCTTCCCCATGAAGAATTCTAACTTCAAGGTGTGTTAGAGCCCAGCCTAGTTAGAGATTCTCTCAAAGACTCTGAATGGGGAAGACTCTGAATGCCCTGCAGGCCGTGGGATCTTGTCTGTCAGTAGGAATGTGCAAGAGAAATGTTGTGCCTCCCTCTAGGATCCGATTCCGGTTTGGCCCTGAGGCTGGTGAATGGAGGTGGCAGGTGTCAGGGCCGGGTGGAGGTCCTGTACCAAGGCTCCTGGGGCACCGTGTGTGATGACAGCTGGGACATCAGTGATGCCAATGTGGTCTGCAGGCAGCTGGGCTGTGGCTGGGCCATGTCGGCTCCAGGAAATGCCTGGTTTGGCCAGGGCTATGGACCCATTGTCCTGGATGACGTGCGCTGCTCAGGGTATGAATCCTACCTCTGGAGCTGCTCCCACAATGGTTGGTTCTCCCACAACTGTGGCCATCATGAAGACGCTGGTGTCATCTGCTCAGGTAGGCATCAAAGATCTCTGGAGGGTCGGGTGTGGTGGCTCATGCCTGTAATTCCAGCACTTTAGGAGGCTGAGGCAGGCAGATTGCTTGAGCTCAAGACCAGCTCTGGGTAAGATGGCAAACCCTGTCTCTAGTGAAAAAAAAATCACTTGAGCCCATTCTAGGGACAGACTATATTCAGAGAATATGGTAACAAACAGGTTTCTCACTCCAGGGACCCCACTCACCAAGCCTTTCCTGGTCATCTGGTGGCTCTGGAGTTTAGCTGGGGTTATCCAGCTGTGTGTGCAATGACATGGTCAGCACAGATCCCTAAGCGGCAGGCAGTGCCCCAACATTGGTTTGGAGGTGACTGAGGCACCAGTGTTCAGACACAGGGTCCAGCATGCTGACAGCAGAAATGAAGAACCTTTTATTCTGCTCCAGGAACATCCTCATAACTTATACCCACTATTTTCCCTGAGGCTTCTTCTCAGGGACAGCACATTTTGGAGATCTGGTTGGTAAAGCCTCCCCTCCCCTTCAACACCGTATTACCTTGAGTGCTGTCAGCCACTGACTCAGAGGGAAGGGCTCAAGTCTAAATAGTTCACTTATGATTACTGTGAAGAGAGGCGGGGAAGTGGGGTAAGGGTGGGAGGATGGCAGCGAGTGACAAATGGAGGGGGAGCCTCCCAGAGGATCACCAGGAATCCGTGTCAAACCTCAGGCTCATCGCAGCTCAAGGGAGAGTTGGCATCTTTGTCAACTCGTTGCTTAGGGTGGCTGTGTGCTGCTCCCTATTGTTGATACCCAGGTTGTTGTGGCCGGTCCCAGGCACCAAAGTGACCTTTATATTCCCAGAGAGTGGACCATAGGCACAGAAATGGAGGCAATGCTGGGGTGTGTGGGGTCCCCGAGGGACTGAGGGCTTCACAGTGGGCTCTGGTAGGGCATCAGCTCAGGGTGTTGATACCCCACCACTTCCGCCTTAACTCTAGTTGGGATCTGAGCCATCAGTCTCCAGTGCCTGCAGAAGTCCGGCCTACAGACCCCGACTCAACGACCGAGGAAGGAATGCACCCTCACACAATCATTGCAGTGATTCAAGTGGGCTAGGGATGGCCGCTGGCTGCTTTCAGAGGGCGAAATGCAACCAGTCGACCCAGACCTTCTGTCCATCACACTTTTATTCCATTGAGATTTTACAGCAGAGATTCTAAGTTAACACACTTGTGGATAATTAACATGGTTACAAAAATGACAAAAGCTTTAGGTTCTGGGATCCCAGAGTAAATGCTATTAACAGGAAATTCCCCTTTCATCTTCCCCAGACAGAGCCACCCTGCACAAAATTAACATGAGTAAACAGTTAGAGTGGAGACAAATGGGTGTGGGGTAAGGCCTTTGATCATCTCTCTCTCCCTAACTTAATGGACTGGCCGGTCACCTTCAGTCTGCCTCAGTAAAACCTTTTGGCCTTCCAAAAGGTTTGAGACTAATCTATAACTTTCCCTAATATATCTTAAATATTTTCTGTAATATTTTTGCCAACCACCCCAAGTGAATCTCAACAGGGGTCACTGAGGGCTTGGTGTCTAATGTTGCATTTTTTCCTCACAGCTGCACAGTCGACACTCAGGCCAGGTGAGTCCCCACCATCCTTCCCCAGGATGTCCCTTCTCTTTCTGCTCAGTTACCCCTTCCCCACTCCACAGAGCCCTCCTGCTTCTCTGCAGAGATACTCTGGGGCATATTATTCCCCCCTGCCCATGCTCTCTGTAACTGAGACCCCAGCCTGGTGCTTCTTAACCACGCATAGTATTAGAGTATTCAGCTTCTGCCTCCTCTTCAATCCATCTCAGCTTTCATCACATAGTTCCATGCTGTCCCAGTGAAACGCTTACAGGTTCAGAAAGAGGCCCCTCTGTTAAATGAACCTCGGCCCCTTTATATTCAGGGCTGATACAACCTTTCTGAGAATTGAGGGTGATACTCTCTAATGTTCTGTTGAAAGCAAGGTCAGTACAAGCCTGATACTCCACGTCCCACTACTTGAAAGATCCCCAGATTGTACAGGGCCACGTCTGCATCCAGAAGAGGCAGAGCCCATGCTCAGGGGAGAGAAACGCTAAGAAATGTTTCTGGTGCCTTCACTTACCAGGAAACCTGATTTTCCCCTAGGTGAACCCCTAGTCCCCCAAACATTTTAGCTGCAAGCGTCAGAGTCTCGGCAATGGTGTCAGATGTGCCAGTCAGTCCGTGGGTCAGTGGATGGTGGTTTTGGGGGTGGTGAAGGTTTCCTAACTGAGAAGAGGTCAACCCTGTCTTAGGGAGAGATGGAAGGGCCTGCATGGTGTCCTTTGTCTCTGAATCAGTTCCCTGGGCAGGAGTCCTGGGCAGACACATGGGGAGCAATTGGCCAGACCTGGGAGTGGAATTGTTTTCACAGTGCTTGCCTGGCCCAGAGAACTGCTTGCTTTTTACCTTTTCCCCATCAAGTCTAACTGTATCCTTTCTCTTTGTTGCTGTTTACAGACACTTGGCCTGCCAGGACATCATCTGTACTCATAGAAGGTAAATAATCCTCTCAGCACTCCCCGGAGCTCACTGTCTACCTCTGGATACACGTTGGATTTTATAGTTCACTTATGATTGCTGTGAAGAGAGATGGGGAAGTGGGGTGAGGGTGGGAGAATGGCAGCAGGTGATAAACAGCAAGCTCAAGGTTGAGATCGGCACTGGGAACAGGGGCGGGACCTCCCAGAAGATCATTAAGAATCCTTAGCCTCATGATAGGGTGAGGTGGGTGCCTCACTTCTTCATGTTTCTGTAGGTTGGGTAGAGAGGAGGGTGGGGTCTCTGAAGACCCAGAACTAGATGTGATGTTGGAGGGTGGGAGGTGCTGGTGACCTCTCTCCTGTGGGATCCTGTTCCCAGTGGTCAGGAAAGGTCCTCATCCATGTGCTTAGGATGAGCCCTTGGGGGTGGGTCTCCCTAATCCTACGGGGACCTCTTTCCGGGTCCTGAGGCCATGGGAAGATTAGGTAAAAGTGCCTGTCCTCACACAGGTCTGCCCAAGGTCCTACCATCTCTGGTACTTTGCCAGCCAGATCCCAGACAAGACCCTGCTCCTGAATAAGGGAGAGGTCTGGGCATGCCATGTGTAGCCGTCCAGCTCCATCCTGTGTGTACCCAGATCGGGAAGTGGGATGTCCATTCTTATCACCTCCACTGGGATCACAGGTGCCCCCAAAACTTGAGCTTCCTTAGATGAAGCTTTCTCTGTGATGAAGCCTAATCTCCGGCCATATTCAAAGGTGACTCCCTGCCTGGTTGACTTTGGCCATTAGAAAGTGCCCTGAGTGTGGAACGTGACTTAGATCCTAATTTTGTCTTTTCTCTTTGTTGCAATTTATAGACACTTGGCCGACCACAGCCTCACATGCATCAACAGCTGGTAAATAATTCTCTCAGCCCTCCCTAGGGCTCACTATCTCTGGACAGATTTTTGTTTGAAACTGATAGGATGAGACACATGTTGGGCCCCTCTCTTTTCATGTCCCTGCGGGTTACATGGGAAGGAAGGTGGAGTCTCTGGAGAGCCAGTTCTGGGTCTGATGTTAGAGGGTGGAGGGTGCTGGTGACCTCTTTCCCGTGGGATCCTGTTCCAAGTGGTCAGGAAAGATCCTCATCCAGGTGCTCAGGACGAGCACTGGAGGGCTCCCTAATCCTACTGGGACGTCGTTCCTGGCCCTCAGGCCATGAGCTGGAGACCTCCAAAGAGTGGTGCATTCCAAAAGTGCTGGTCCCTGCATGTGTCTGGCCAAGGCCTTGGCATCCCTGGCAATTTGCCAGATGCCAGAGAGGACCATGCAGGTGTCCCAGAGCTCTTGAATACTGTGTGGGTCTGGGCCTGGATTTGTAGCTGTGGAGCTCTGTCCTGTGTGCACCCACAGTGAGGAGTAAGATGTCCATTCCTGTCACCTCCACTGGGGTCATACGCGCTTACCCACAAGTGGAGCTTTTATAGACTTGGGTAGAATAGGTATCACTTCTTCTTCCATTAGGAGAGAGCTTAACTGCTGGGCAGTCATCTTCAGTCGTGACCGTGTGCCCTGGTGACTTTGGCATTTATATTCAAACTTGATTTCTTTGCCCAGTGCCCTGAGTGTTGTACATGTCTTATCCTTGACCTGCTGATAGGGATGGATGAAGAATTCTTGTGTTCCCCTGTAGGATCTGAAGCCAGTTTGGCCTTCAGGCTGGTGAATGGAGGTGACAGGTGTCAGGGCCGAGTGGAAGTCCTCTACTGAGGCTCCTGGGGCACCATGTGTGATGACAGCTGGGACATCAGTGATGCCAATGTGTGGTCTGCAGGCAGCTGGGCTGTGGTTGGGCCATGTCGGCCCCAGGAAATGCCCGGTTTGGTCAGGGCTATGGACCCATTGTCCTGGATGATATGCACTGCTCAGGACACGAGTCCTACCTGTGGTGCTGTCCCCACAGTGGCTGGCTCTTCCATAACTGTCAGCACAGTGAAGACGCTGGGGTCATCTGCTCAGGTGGGCCTCCAAGGCTTGGGGCTCCCTGTGTTGGTGTGGAGTGTGGTCAGGAAGCGAGGTCTCATTCTGCTGTCATCTCCTCACTCAGAGCTTTTCCTAGATATCTCCTTAGTTCTCTGCTAGGAAACAGCATGAGTCACTGCCACATTGCCAGGTATTGGGGAGGTCAGGGAGGACAATGGGCCAGATTGAAATGAGGATCATGTGTTTGTTCACCTACTGAGGCAGCTCGAGCAGGAGGAGAGAGAGGAAAGCGCCGGGCCTTTGTCTTTTAGTGCGTCTGGAAGAGAGTAGCTGGGGCCCGGTTATTCATGAAGAAAGAGGTTGATTTGGACCGTGGCTTTGCAGCTGCATAGGAGCACGGTGCAGGCATCTGCTTGGCTTCTGCTGAGGAGGTCAGGTTGCTTGCACTCCTGGTAGAAGGGGATGAGGAGCTGTCCTCGGCAGAGGTCACAGAGGAAGAAGAGAGAGCAAGAGGGAGGGCCCAGGCCCTTTTCAACTAGTAGCTCTAGTTATGAACTAAGAGAAGACCTCACCCCTGACCAGGGGGGTCACTGAGGTATTCATGATGGGTTGGCCTCCATGACCCAACAGGGTGCATCAGGCCTCACCTCTGTACTTGGGGATCCAATCCCAACATGACACTTGGATGGGACCAGCACCCACAGTGTAGTACACTGGCTCTCCAGGCTTCTGTATTTCGCCTACTGAAGGGTTTTGTGTGAGGGTGAGGTGGATGAAGCACATGTAAGGGACTGGGGAGGAATTGTCTCACTGGGAGGAGCCCAGAACCAAAGGCTTCTGCTAGGAAGTGGGATCTTTTGCTGAGGCTCAGTAAGGTTCTGTCTTAATGGAGCTACAAGGCTGGGAGTGCAGATCTCTGTCTGTCCGTGTCTAGCCTGGGTTTTGTGGGCTTTGAATCCTTGGCCACAACTCCCTCCAGAGCACTGCAGTGTCTTGCTCGTGCACCAGGTCTGGTGTGGGGCGGGCAGCCCCCATGACGCCTGCTAGGTAAAGCCTCGTTATGAATGCCTGCGGGCTGGGTTGAAAGGTCACGGGTAGGACTCTGGCTGGAGTGACCCCCTCACATTTGCTGTCTCCGGGACTGCTAAGATGTGCAAGGGACAGGGCTGGTTTTGTGTCAGCCTGATTACTACAGGCAGACACAGAGTCAATCACTTTGGAGCTGGTAGTAGTGGACAGGATCTGCCCAGATGCCTTCTAAGGAGCATCTCTGCAGGGATGTGCATGGCCATGTCCCACCCTCTGTGATGGGGACCTAGGATGGACCGAAGGCGTGGCCTGCCCAGTTCCTTCCCCCTTCGTTACGGTTGTGTGAGCTTCTGTGTAGTGCATCTGATCTGACCTCCTCTTTCTCACAGCTGCCCAGTCCCGGTCAACGCCCAGGCCAGGTGAGTCCCCAGTATCCTTCCTTGGGATGTTCTTCTCTTTCTGTACAATTCTCACTTCCTGCGCTCCACAGAGCCCTCATTCTTCTCAGATTGGACACTCTGGGGCATATTATTTTCCCCTGCTCTTTAATGGAGATCTCAGCATGACACTTTTTATCAGACATAGGGGTCATGAGCCTTCTGTCTTCTGTTCCATTTATCTCAGCTTTCATGAAGCAGTTTCACACCGTCCCAGTGACCTACCCTTACAGGTTCGGGAAGTGGACTCATGTTTAATCCGCTTTGGCCCTTTTCTGTTCAGAGCTGATATGACCTTTGTGAGGATTGAGAGTGATTGCCAAAGTCTCCTGGGAAGGCAACGTCAGCTGAAGCCTTAAACATGACTTTGGCCATGGGCAAGCAATGCCAGTGCCGGTCCCATACCATCCCTCACTCCTTCAAGCACCCCAGATGTTTTTTATTACACTTTTAATTTCTGGTTACACGGGGAGATTGTACAGGATTGTTACATAGGCATACGTATGCCATGGAGGTTTGCTGCATCCATTCCTTTGTCACCTACATTAAGTATTTCTCTTAATGTTATCCCTTCCCAATCCCTCCACCCACTGCTATGCTTCCCCTAGCCCCCACAACAGGCCCCACTGTGTGATGTTCCCCTCCCTGTGTCCATGTGTTCTCATTGTTCAACACCCACTTATGAGTGAGAACATGTGGTGTTTGGTTTTCTGTTCTTGTGTCAGTTTGCTGAGAATGATGGTTTCTAGCTTCATGCATGTCCCGGAAAAGGACATGAACTCATCCTTTTTTATGGCTGCATAGTATTCCATGGTCAAACACTCCAGATTTTGCAGGGCCACATCTGCATCCAAAAAAGGCAGAGGCCATGTTTGTCAGGGTGAGGGATACTATTTCTGGTGCCTCCACTTACCAGGAAACTTGATACCCCTTTGGATGGCTCTTTGGTTCCCCTAACATTTTAGCTGGAACTGTCAGAATCTCAGCAATGGTGTCATATGTGCCCGTCAGTCCATGTGTCAGTGGATGGGACAGGTTAACCCTTTGTAGCTGAGAAGAGGACATCCCACACTTCAGAGGTAGGAGGGACCGGACTGGTCTCCAGCGAGGCCTCTGTCCCTGGCTGTGCTCACTGGACTGAAGACGGGCAGACACATGGGGAGCAAGTGGCAGGAACCAGAAATGGAGTAGTTTTCATGATGCTTGCCTTGTCCAGAGACCTTTCCTTTAGGAGCTTTGCACCCCAAGTTTAATTCTAGCCTTTGTGTTTGTTGCAAGTTACAGACACGTGGCCGACCACCAACTTACCTGCATCGACAGAAGGTAAATAACCCTCATCCCTCCCTAGGACTCACTCAACCTCTGGATAAATGTTTTATCTGTAAATGACAGGATGAGGCTCGTGGTGGGCCCCTCTCTTGTTGATGTCCCTGTGGGTTGCATGGGAGGAAGGTGGAGTCTCTGGGAGGCCAGTCTTGGGTCTGATGTTGGAGATGGAGGGTGCTAATGAACTGTCCCCCATGGATTTCCATTCCAAGTATCAGGAAAGATCCTCATTCAGGTGCTGGGGACAAGCCTTGAAGGAATCCTTACTCCTGCTGGGACCTTGTTCCTGGCCCTCAGGCCGTGGGCCGCAGAGGTGTGGGGAGTGGGTGAAAGTGCCTGTCTCTGCAGCTCTCTGGCCAAGGCCCAGTGATACCTCTGAAATGTTCAAAAGCCAGACAGGACTATGGGTTTGCCACCAAGTTTCTGAGCAGGGAAGGGTCTGGGCCTGCCAACTGGATCTACGTAACTCCATCCTCTGTGTGCCCAGGGTAGAGAGTGGGTATCCATTCCTGTCAACTCCAGTGTGGCCACAGGTGTTCCCCAAACATGAGCCTTCATAAACCCAGGCGGGATAGGGCGCCATTGCTCCTTCGATTATGATGAAGCTGAGTCTCTGGTTTTAGTCATTTTCAAAGGTGACTGCCTGCCCAGCTGACTATAGCCATTAGGACGTGCCCCACATATGGAACATTCCTTAGATTGTTGACCTGCTGATAGGGAAGAATGAAGAATTCTTGTGTTCCCCTGTAGGATCTGAATCCAGTTTGGCCCTGAGGCTGGTGAATGGAAGTGACAGGTGTCAGGGCTGAGTGGAGGTCCTCTACTGAAGCTCCTGGGGCACCGTGTGTGATGATAGCTGGGACATCAGTGATGCCAATGTGTGGTCTGCAGGCAGCTGGGCTGTGGTTGGGCCATGTCGGCCCCAGGAAATGCCCGGTTTGGTCAGGGCTATGGACCCATTTGTCCTGGATGATGTGCACTCCTCAGGGCATGAGTCCTACCTGTGGAGCTGTCCCCACAGTGGCTGGCTCCTCCATTAACTGTCAGCACAGTGAAGACGCTGGGGTCATCTGCTCAGGTGGGCCTCCAAGGCTTGGGGCTCCCTGTGTTGGGGTGGAGTGTGGTCAGGAAGCGAGGTCTCATTCTGCTGTCATCTCCTCACTCAGAGCTTTTCCTAGATATCTCCTTAGTTCTCTGCTAGGAAACAGCATGAGTCACTGCCACATTGCCAGGTATTGGGGAGGTCAGGGAGGACAATGGGCCAGATTGAAATGAGGATCATGTGTTTGTTCACCTACTGAGGCAACTCAAGCAGGAGGAGAGAGAGGAAAGCGCCGGGCCTTTGTCTTTTAGTGCATCTGGAAGGGAGTAGCTGGGGCCCGGTTATTCATGAAGAAAGAGGTTGATTTGGACCGTGGCTTTGCAGCTCCATAGGAGCACGGTGCAGGCATCTGCTTGGCTTCTGCTGAGGGCCTCAGGCTGCTTGCACTCCTGGTAGAAGGGGATGAGGAGCTGTCCTCGGCAGAGGTCACAGAGGAAGCAAGAGAGAGCAAGAGGGAGGGCCCAGGCCCTTTTCAACTAGTAGCTCTAGTTATGAACTAAGAGAAGACCTCACCCCTGACCAGGGGGGTCACTGAGGTACTCACGATGGGTTGGCCTCCGTGACCCTACAGGGTGCATCAGATCTCACCTCGATACTTGGGGTTCCAATCGCAACATGAGACTTGGATAAGACAAGCATCCAAACTATTGCACGCTGGCTCTCCAGGGTTCCATCTTTCTCCTACTGAAAGGTTCGGGTGAGGGTGAGGCAGATGAAGCACATATAGTGGGATTGGCAGAGGGACTATCTCACTGGGAGGAGCCCAGAACCAAAAACTCCTGCTGGGAATAGGAGGTTTTCTGCTGAGGTCCAGCAAGGAGGCATCAGAATGGATTCACAAGGTTGGGAGTATAGGTCTGTGTCTGTTGGTGTCCGGCCTGGGTTTTGGGAGTGTGAATGCCTGACTGCAATTCCCTCCAGAGCATAGCAGTCTTGCCTGTGCACCAGGTCTGGTGTGGGGTGGGCAGCCCCCATGATGCCTGCTAGGCAAAGCCTTATTATGAATGCCTGTAGGCTGGGCTAGAAGATCACAGGCAGGACTTTGGCTGGAATGGCCTCTTCGTACTTGCTGACTCAGGAACTGCTAAGACGTGCAAGGGAGAGGGTTGGTTTTGTGTCAGCCTGATTACTACAGGCAGACACAATCTGCCCAGATGCCTCCCAAGGAGCATCTCTGTGGGGACATGCATGGTGATGCCCCACCCTCTGTGTTAGGGGGCTAGGATGGACTAAGTGTCAGACTTTCCCAGGGCCTTCCACCTTTGTTACAGTTTTTCCAGCTTCTATGCAGTGCATCTGACCTGATCTCCTCTTTCTCACAGCTGCCCAGTCCCGGTCGACACCCAGGCCAGGTGAGTCCTCAGTGTCCTTCCTCGGGATGTCTCTTCTCTTTCTGCATAATTATCCTCTTTCCCATGTGACAGAGCCCTCCTTCTGATCTGTGTGGATACTCTGAGTCATACTATTTCTTCTGCTCTGCAACTGAGACCCCAGAATGGCACTTTTTAGCCATCCATGGTTAAGAAGGTATGACCTTTCAGAGAATTAAGAGTTATTGCCAAAGTCACTGAATAGGAAATGTCAGTTGAAATCTTAAACATGACTGTCCGTGGGTAAAGCAATACCAGTGCAGGCCTGAAACCTCCATTCCTCACTCGTTCAAACACCCCCAGATTCTGCAGGGCCCCATCTACAGCCAGAAAGGCAGAGGCTGTACTTGGGCAGGGAGAGAGATAATAGACATTTCTGGGGCCTCCATTTTTCAGGAGGCTTTATATTCTTTTGGGCAGCTCCCTGATCCTTCCAGCATTTTACCTCCAACTGTCAGAGTCTCAGCAATGGTGTCAGATGTGTCTGTCAGTCCATGTGTCAGTGGCTGGGACAGGTTAACCCTTTGTAGCTGAGAAGAGGACATCCCACACTTCAGAGGTAGGAGGGACCGGACTGGTCTCCAGTGAGGCCTCTGTCCCTGGCTGTGCTCACTGGACTGAAGACGGGCAGACACATGGGGAGCAAGTGGCAGGAACCAGAAATGGAGTAGTTTTCATGATGCTTGCCTTGTCCAGAGACATTTCCTTTAGGAGCTTTGCACCCCAAGTTTAATTCTAGCCTTTGTGTTTGTTGCAAGTTACAGACACGTGGCCGACCACCAACTTACCTGCATCGACAGAAGGTAAATAACCCTCTCACCTCTCCCTAGGGCTCACTCTCTACCTCAGGACAAATGTTTTATCTGTAAATGACAGGATGAGGCTCATGGTGGGCCCCTCTCTTGTTGACGTCCCTGTGTGTTACATGGGGAGGAAGGTGGAGTCTCTGGGAGGCCAGACTTGGGTCTGATGTTGGAGGTGGAGGGTACTGGTGACCTGTCTCCCGTGGAATTCTGTTCCAAGTGGTCAGGAAAGATCCTCATCCAGGTGCTGAGAACAAGCCTTGGAGGGCTTCCTAATCCTGCTGTGACCTCATTCCTGGCCCTCTGGCCATGCACTGCTGAACTGCAAGGTTGGATGGAAGTTCCTGTCCCTGCAGCTCTCTGGCCAAGGCCTTGCCATCCCTGACAATTTGCTAGAAGCCAGAGAGGACCACATGGGTGCCACTGAACTCTTGAACACGGGGATGGCATGGGCCTGCCCTCTGGAGCTGTGGAGCTCAGTGCTGTGTGTACCCAGAGTAGGCAGTGGGGGGGTCCATTCCTGTCACCTTCACTGGGATCACAGACGCTTCCCCAAAACTTGAGCCTCCACAAACCGGGGCAGAATAGGGTATCCCCTCTCCTTCCTCTATGATGAAGCTGAAATTCTGGTTGCAGTCATATGCAATCGGGACTGCCGGCCCAGGTGACTTTGGCCAGTAGGAAGTGCCCTGAGTGTGGAACGAGCCTTAGATTCTTGAACTGCTAATAGGGATGAATAAAGGGTTCTTGTGTTCCCCTGTAGGATCTGAATCCAGTTTGGCCCTGAGGCTGGTGAATGGAGGTGACAGGTGTCAGGGCCGAGTGGAAGTCCTCTACCGAGGCTCCTGGGGTACCGTGTGTGATGACAGCTGGGACATCAGTGATGCCAATGTGGTCTGCAGGCAGCTGGGCTGTGGTTGGGCCATTTCGGCCCCAGGAAATGCCCGGTTTGGTCAGGGCTATGGACCCATTGTCCTGGATGATGTGCGCTGCTCAGGACATGAGTTCTACCTGTGGAGCTGCTCCCACAATGGCTGGCTCTTCCACAACTGTCAGCACAGTGAAGACGCTGGTGTCATCTGCTCAGGTGGGCCTCCAAGACCTTGGGCTCCCCTGGGCTGGAGTTTGCTCAAGAAAAAAGTTCTAATTACATTCTGATCTCCTCGCTCAAAGTTTGTTCTATGTTTCCTATATTTCTGAAGTCTTCTTAGTGCTCTGCTAAGAATCCATATGAATTCACTGCCTAGTGTTCCTGTGGTCACTTGGGACAGGGGACCAATCTCAAACTGCAACCCCAACTTTATCCCCATCCTGAGGCAGTGCAAGGAATAGGCAGAAGAGCAAAGTGCTGGCTCCCCAAGGCTCCATTTCTCCCCTGCTGAGTAGCACTGGGTGAGGGTATCATGGACACAGCACAGACAGCAGGAAAGGGCCGGGATCCTCCGACTATGAGGAACTCTGCGCTAAAGATGCTTGTCTGGAAGCAGGGTCTCAGCTAAAATTCAATAAGGAGGTCTGGAAATAGAGGCACATGGCTTAGGAGTGTAAACGGGTGTCTGTTTATGTAAGGCCTGGGTCATGTGGGGTTGGAGTCCTTGGTCATAGCTCCTTTCAGAACACTGCGGAGCAGTGCCTGTGCCCGAGTCTGGTGGGGGAAGGGCAGCCCCCATGAGGCCGGCCAGGCATGGCCTTGTTATTGCCTGTGGTTGGGGCTGGAAGATCACATGAGGGATTTTGCCTGGAGTGGCCTCCTCAAACTTGCTGACTTAGGAACTGCCAAGAGGTGCCATGGAGAGGGTTGGTTTTGGGTCAACCTGGTCACCCTTGGCAGACACCAAGTTAATCACCTTGGAGGTGGCAATTGTGGACAGGATCTGCCCTGTTCCCATCTCAGGCTCATCTCTGTGGGAATGTACATGGCAATGTCCCTCCCTCTGTGACAGGGACCTAAGAGGACTGAGTGTCAGACTCACCCAGTTTCTTCCACTGTAGTTCAGGTATTGACAGTTTCTGTTAGTGCATCTGATCTGACTTTCTCTTTTTCTTACAGCTTCCCAGTCCCAGTCAACGCTCAGGCCAGGTGAGTCCCCAGCATCTGGGATGTCCCTTCTCTTTCTGCCCAATTAACCCTAGCCTCAATCCACAGAGCTCTCCAGCTCCTCTGGGCAGATACTGTGGGGCATATTATTTTCCCCACCACTCTGTAACTGAGACCCCATCACAGTGCTTCAACAGACATAGGAGGAAGGAGGCTTCTGACTTCTGTTCCATTTATCTCAGCTTTCCTGAAGCACTTTCATGCTGTACTATGGGTAACACTTACAGGTTCAGGAAGTGGCCTCATGTTTAATGAGGTTTGTCTGCTTTATATTCAGAGCTGATCTCTCCGTTCTGAGAATTGAGAGCTGTTGATAAAGTTACCTGGGAAGGCAGTGTCCGTGGAAGCCTTAAACATGACTTTGTCCATGGGCAAGCAATGTCAGCTCCGGCTGATACCTCCATCCCTCACTTCTGCAAACACCCCAGATTTTGCAGGGCCAAATCTGCATCCATAGAAGGCAAAGGCCATGCTCCGGAGGGAGAGTGATACTATTTCTGGTGCTTCCATTTACCAGGAAACTTGATAGCCCAATGGGCACCTCCTTGGTTCCCCTAACAGGTGGAACTGCCAGAATCTCAGCAATGGTGTCACATGTGCCCATCAGTACAGGTGTCAGTAGATGGGGCAAGCTAACCTTTGTGGATCAGAGAGGACATCTAGAGGGTATAGGACAGGTCTCCAGTGAGGTCTTTGTTCCTGGCCAAGTTCACTGAGCTGAAGACTTAGACAGACACTTGGAGCAAGTGGCAGGAACGAGAAACTGAATAGTTTTCATGATGCTTGCCTGGTCCAGAGACCTTTCCTTGTTGAGCTTTTCACCCTCAAGTCTAATTCTGTCCTTTCTGTTTGTTGCAATTTACAGATGCTTGGCCAGCCACTGACTTACCTGCATCTACAATAGGTAAATCATCCTCTCACCACTCCCTAGGATTCACTCTCTACCTCCTTCAAACATTTCTTTAGAAAGTGATAGAATGAGGCTGAAGGTGGGTGTCTCTGTTTTTCATGTCCCTGCAGGTTGCCTGGGGAGGAATGTGGCCTCCCTGGGAACCTAGTCTTGAGTCTGATGTTGGAGGGTGGAGGGTGCTGGTGACCAGTCACTTCTGGGAATCTGTGTTATGTGTTCAGGAACGATCCTCATCCAGGTGCTCAAGACAAGCCCTGGACAGCTCCCTAATACTCCTGGGCTCTTGTCCCTGGCCCTCAGCCAGCGGTTGCAGACCGGAGCTGAGTAGCGGACAGTACCTGTCCCTACAGCTGTCTGTCCTGTTATTGCTGGCACTTTGCCAGAAGCCAGAGAGGACCCTGTGGGTGCCACCAAACTCCTGAACATGGGGCAGTTCTCGCCCTCCTATCTGGAGCTGTGCAGCTTCATCCTGTGTGAGAATGGAGCTCAGAATGGGGAGTGAGGCGTCCATTCCTGTCACCTCTAGAGGGGTCACAGGTTCTTCCCGAGTACTTGAGCTTCCATAGACCTGGGCAGAGTAGGACATCACTACTTCTTCCACTACCATGAGGCTGAACTTCTTTTCGTAAAATATTCAAAGGTGATTACTTGCCCAAGAGACTTAGGCCATCAGGAAGTGCCCTGAGTGTGGAAGATTCCTTAGATCACTGATCTCATGATCCATATGGATGAAGAGCTCTTGTGTTCCCCTATAGGATCTGAATCCGGTTTGGCCCTGAGGCTGGTGAATGGAAGTGACAGGTGTCAAGGCCGAGTGGAGGTCCTCTACCGAGGCTCCTGGGGCACCGTGTGTGATGACAGCTGGGACATCAGTGATGCCAATGTGGTCTGCAGACAGCTGGAATGCGGATGGGCCATGTCAGCCCCAGGAAATGCCCGCTTTGGTCAGGGCTATGGACCCATTGTCCTGGATGACGTGCGCTGCTCAGGGTATGAGTCCTACCTGTGGAGCTGCTCCCACAATGGCTGGCTCTCCCACAACTGTCAGCACAGTGAAGACGCTGGTGTCATCTGCTCAGGTGAGCCTCCAAGACCTTGGGCTCCCTCTGTTGGGCTGGAATTGGTTCAGGAAGAAAGTCCTAATTACATTCTGATCTCTTCAAAGCTTGTTCTATGTTTCCCATGTTTCTGAAGTCTTGTTAGTGCTCTGCTCAGAATCCGTATGAATTCACTGCCTAGTGTTCCTGTGGTCACTTGGGACAGGGGACCAAACTCAAACTGCAACCCAGAATTTATCCCTATCATGAAGCAGTGCAAGAAAGAGGCAGAAGAGCAAAGTGCTGGCTCCCCAGGGCTCCATTTCTCCCCTGCTGAGTAGCACTGGGTGAGGGTATCATGGACACAGCACAGACAGCAAGACAGGGCAGGGATCCTCTCACTGCAGGAAACTCTGAACTAAGAATGCTTGTCTGCGGGTGGGTTCTCAGCTGACAGCCAATAGGGGAATCTGGAAATAGAGGCATAAGGCTGACAAGTGCACAAGGGTGTCTGTTCCTGTCAGGCGTGGGTCACACGGAGTAGGAGTCCTTGATCACAGCTCCTTTCAGAACACTGCGGAGCACTGCCTGTGTCCCAGGTCTGGTGTGGGGACGGCAGCCTCCATGACGCCAGTCAGGCAGGTCCTTGTCATTGCCTGTGGTTGGGGCTGGAAGATCACATGACGATTGTGGCTGGAGCAGCCTCTTCAGCCCTGCTGAATCAGGAACTGCCAAGACATGCCAGGGAGAGGATTGGTTTTCAGTCAACGTGCTCACCCTGGGAAGACACCAAGTTAATCATCTTGGAGGTGGCAATAGTGGACAGGATCTGCCCAATCCCTTCCAAGGAACATCTCTGTGGGAATGCGCATGGCAACGCCCCTCTGTGTGACAGGGGAGAAGGATGGACTGGGTGTCAGACTCGTGCAGATCCTTCCTCCTTTGCTCTAGTTTTACAGTTTCTGTTGGCGCATCTGATCTGATCTTCTCTTCTCTTTGCCACAGCTTCCCAGTCCTGGTCAACACCCAGGCCAGGTGAGTCCCCAGCATCCTTTCTCAGGATGTCCCTTCTCTTTCTGCCCAATTACCCCTTCCCCCACTCCACGGAGCTCTCCTGCTCCTCTGTGTGGATACAGTGGGGCATATAACATCTCCCCACCACTTTGTAACTGAGACCCCAGCACAGCGCTTCAACAGACATAGGATGGAGGAGGCTTCTGACTTCTGGTCCATTTAGCTCAGCTTTCCTGAAGCAGTTTCATACTGTACTATGGGTAACCCTTACAATTTCAGGAAGTGGCCTCATGTTTAATGAGCTTTGACTCCTTTCTATTCAGAGCTGATCTAACCTTTCTGAGAACTGAGAGTGGTTGGTAAAGTCACCTGGGAAGGCCATGTCAGTTCCAGTCTTAAACATGACTTTGTCCATGGGCAAGCATTGCCAGTGCAGGCCTGATACCTTCACCCCTCACTCCATCAAACACCCCAGAATTTGCAAAGGCAGAGGCCATGCTCGCTGGGAGAGTGATAGTAAATATTTCTGGTGCCTCCACTCACCAGGAAACTTGATACCCTTTGAGCAGCTTTTTGGTCCCCTAAACATTTTAGCTGGACCTGTCAGAGTCTCAGCAATGGTGTCAGATGTGCCCATCGGTGCATGTGTCAGTGGATGGGGCAGGCTAACCTTTGTGGCTGAGAAGAGGGCATCTAGGAGGGATAGGACTGGTCTCCAGTGAGGCGTTTATTCCTGGCTGAGCTCACTGATCTGGAGACTTGGACAGACACTTGAAGCAAGTGGCAGGAACCAGAAACTCAATAGTTTTCATGATGCTTGCCTGGCCGAGAGACTTTTCCTTTTGAGCTTTTCACCCTCAAGTCTTATTCTGTCCTTTCTCTTTGTTGCAATTTACAGATGCTTGGCCAGCCACTGACTTACCTGCATCGACCATAGGTAAATCATCCTCTCACCGCTCCCTAGGGCTCACTCTCTACCTCTTTCAAGTATTTCTTTTGAAAATGATGGAATGAGACTCAAGGTGTGCTCTCCTGTGTTTCATGTCCCTGCGGGTTACCTGGGGAGGAAAGTGGACTCCCTGGGAACCTAGTCCTGGGTCTGATGGTGGAGGGCGGAGGGTCCTGGTGACCTGTCTGCCCTGGTATTCTGTTTTGTGTGGTTAGGAAAAGACCCTCATTCAGGTGCTCAGAACACGCCCTGGATGGCTCCCTCATCCTGATGGGTCCTCATTCCCGGCCCTCAGGCCATAGTTTATAGATCTGTGAAGAGCAGGGGAAAGCGCCTGTCCCTTCAGGTGACTGAGCAATGTCCTGCCATTCCTGTCAGTTTGCCAGAAGCCAGAGAGGACCATGTGGGTATCACAAAACTCCTGAACATGGGGAAGGTGTCAGCTGTCTCTATGGAGCTGTGCAGCTTCATCCTGTGTTAGAATGGAGCTCAGAAGCGAATACACACACAATTATTCCTTACGCCTTTGGGGTTGTCCTTACTGCTGATGTCTGATCTCCAGTGGCTGGAGCCAGACCTCACATATTAAACTAAAACCTGATTGGCTTACAACTTCTTTAAACTTTTCTAAACAGGGAAAGGCAACGGAGAGCTCGGACATGCCTGTGAGCAGTCCAGCACAGATATCTTGGTTAAAGTACAAGGATGTAGAAGGTACTATGTGCCTGTAAGCATGGCCTGTCTACTAACAGTTATACAGGATAGGGCCTAACAACGTTATTAGCACACTTATTCTGCAAAAAGAAAGAAAACTTTTAAAAGTAACCTTTCTACTTTCCACAATGAAGAATCCTTGTGTTCCCCTGTAGGATCTGAATCCGGTTTGGCCCTGAGGCTGGTGAATGGAGGTGACAGGTGTCAAGGCCGAGTGGAAGTCCTGTACCGAGGCTCCTGGGGCACCGTGTGTGATGACAGCTGGGACATCAGTGATGCCAATGTGGTCTGCAGACAGCTGGACTGTGGCTGGGCCACGTCAGCTCCAGGAAATGCCCGTTTTGGTCAGGGCTATGGACCCATTGTCCTGGATGACGTGCGCTGCTCAGGGCATGAGTCCTACCTATGGAGCTGCCCTCACAATGGCTGGCTCTCCCACAACTGTCGCCATAGTGAAGACGCCGGTGTCATCTGCTCAGGTGGGCCTCCAAGACCTTGGGCTCCTTCCCCTGGGCTGGAGTTTGCTCAGGAAGAAAGTCTTAATTACATTCTGATCTCCTCACTCAAAGCTTGTTCTGTTTCCCATATTTCTGGAGTCTTGTTAGCACTCTGCTCAGAATCCATATGAATTCACTGCCTGGTATTCCTGTGGTCACTTGGGACAAGGGATCACACTCAAACTGCAACCCCAACATTATCACTATCCTGAGACAGTGCAAGGAAGAGGCAGAAGAGAAAAGTGCTGGCTCCCCAAGGCTCCATTTCTCCCCTGCTGAGTAGCACTGGGTGAGGGTGTCGTGGACACAGCACAGAGAGTGGGGCAGCGGAGGGATCCTCTCACTGGGGGAATCTCTGAACTAAGGACGCTTGTCTGGAGGTGGGTTCTCAGCTGAGACCCAATAAGGAGGGCTAGAAATAGAAGCACACGGCTTAGGAGAGTAAACGTGACAGTTCGTGTCAGGCTTAGAGTGTCTGTTCGTGTGAGGCCTGGGTCACATGGAGTTGGAGTCCTTAATCACAGCTCCTTACAGAGCACTGTGGATCACTGCCGTGTCCCAGGAATGATGGGGGGATTGCAGCCCTCATGAGGCCGGCCAGGCATGGCCTTGTTATTGCCAGTGGTTGGCGCTGGATGATCACTTGAGGGATTTTGCCTGGAGTGGCCTCCTCAGACTTGTTGACTTAGGAATTGCCAATAGGTGCCATGGAGAGGGTTGGTTTTGGGTCAACCGGGTCCCCCTTAGTAGACACCATGTTAGTCCCCTTGAAGCTGGCAATCATGGACATGATCTGCCCTGATCCATTGCAAGGAGCATCTCTGTGGGGTATGCATGGCAATGTCCATCCCTCTGTGATAGGGGACTAGGATGGACTGAGTGTCAGAGTGGCCCAGTTCCTTCCTCCTTTTTCCAGTCCTGCTGGTCTCTGTTAGTGCTTCTGATCTGACTTTCTCTTTTTCTTACAGCTTCCCAGTCCCAGTCAACGCCCAGGCCAGGTGAGTCCCCAGCATCTGGGATGCCCCTTCTCTTTCTGCCCAATTACCCCTAGCCTCAATCCACAGAGCTCTCCAGCTCCTCTGGGCAGACACTGTGGGGCATATTATTTTCCCCACCACTCTGTAACTGAGACCCCAGCACAGCACTTCAAGAGACATAGGAGGGAAGAGGCTTCTGACTTCTGTTCCATTTATCTCAGCTTTCCTGAAGCAGTTTCATACTGTACTATGGGTAACCCTTGCAGGTTCAGGAAGTGGCCTCATGTTTAATGAGCTTTGTCTAATTTATATTCAGAGCTGATCTCTCCGTTCTGAGAATTGAGAGTGGTTGATAAAGTCATCTGGAAAGACAGTGTCCATGGAAGCCTTAAACATGACTTTGTCCATTGGCAAGCAATGTCAGTGCAGGCTGATACCTCCACCCTCACTGCTGCAAACACTCCAGATTCTGTAGGGCCAAATCTGCATCCAGAAAAGGCAGAGGCCATGCTCCACAGGGAGAGCAATACTATTTCTGGTGCCTCCATTTACCAGGAAACTTGATAGCCCAATGGGCACCTCCTTGGTTCCCCTAACAGGTGGAACTGCCAGAATCTGAGCAATGGTGTCACATGTGCCCATCAGTCCAGGTGTCAGTCGATGAGGCAGGGTAACCTTTGTGTCTCAGAAGGGGACATGTAGGAGGGATAGGACTGGTCTCCAGTGAGGCCTTCGTTCCTGTCTGAGTTCACTGAGCTGAAGACTTAGACAGACACTTGGAGCAAGTGGCAGGAGCCAGAAACTGAATAGTTTTCCTGATGCTTGCCGGGTCCAGAGACCTTTCCTTGTTGAGCTTTTCACCCTCAAGTCTAATTCTGTCCTTTCTCTTTGTTCCAATTTCCAGATGCTTGGCCAGCCACTGACTTACCTTCATCTACAATAGGTAAATCATCCTCTCACTGCTCCCTAGGGTTCACTCTCTACCTCTTTCAAACGTTTTTTTTGAAAGTGATAGAATGAGGCTGAAGGTGGGTGTCTCTGTTTTTCATGTCCCTGCAGGTTGCCTGGGGAGGAAGGTGGCCTCTCTGGGAACCTAGTCTTGGGTCTGATGTTGTAGGGTGGAGGGTGCTGGTGACCTGGGAATCTGTGTTATGTGTTCAGGAAAGATCCTCACTCAGGTGCTCAAGACACACCCTGGACAGGTTCCTAATCATCCTGGGTTCTTGTTCCTGGTCCTCAGCCAACGGTTGCAGACCAGAGCTGAGTAGGGGACAGTGCCTGTTCCCACAGCTGTCTGGCAAAGTCCTGTTATTGCTGACACTTTGCCAGAAGCCAGAGAGGACCCTGTGGGTGCCTCCAAACTCCTGAACATGGGGCAGTTCTCGCCCTCCTATCTGGAGCTGTGCAGCTTCATCCTGTGTGAGAATGGAGCTCAGAATGGGGAGTGAGGCGTCCATTCCTGTCACCTCTAGAGGGGTCACAGGTTCTTCCCGAGTACTTGAGCTTCCATAGACCTGGGCAGAGTAGGACATCACTACTTCTTCCACTACCATGAGGCTGAACTTCTTTTCGTAAAATATTCAAAGGTGATTACTTGCCCAAGAGACTTAGGCCATCAGGAAGTGCCCTGAGTGTGGAAGATTCCTTAGATCACTGATCTCATGATCCATATGGACGAAGAGTTCTTGTGTTCCCCTGTAGGATCTGAATCCGGTTTGGCCCTGAGGCTGGTGAATGGAAGTGACAGGTGTCAGGGCCGAGTGGAGGTCCTGTACCGAGGCTCCTGGGGCACCGTGTGTGATGACAGCTGGGACATCAGTGATGCCAATGTGGTCTGCAGACAGCTGGAATGCGGATGGGCCATGTCAGCCCCAGGAAATGCCCGCTTTGGTCAGGGCTATGGACCCATTGTCCTGGATGACGTGCGCTGCTCAGGGTATGAGTCCTACCTGTGGAGCTGCCCTCACAATGGCTGGCTCTCCCACAACTGTCAGCACAGTGAGGACGCTGGTGTCATCTGCTCAGGTGAGCCTCCAAGACCTTGGGCTCCCTCCTCTGGGCTAGAGTTTGCTCAGGAAGAAAGTCCTTATTACATTCTGATCTCCTCACTCAAAGCTTGTTCTGTGTTTTCCATATTTTTGAAGTCTTGTTAGTGCTCTGCTCCGAATCCATATGAAATCACTGCCTAGTGTTCCTGTGGTCACTTGGAACAGGGGACCAAACTCAAACTGCAACCCAGACTTTATCGCTATCATGAGACAGTGCAAGGAATAGGCAGAAGAGAAAAGTACTGGCTCCCCAGGGCTCCATTTCTCCCTCGCTGAGTAGCACTGGGTGAGGGTATCATGGACACAGCACAGACAGCGGGACAGGGCAGGGATCCTCTCACTGCAAGACACTCTGAACTAAGGATGCTTGTCTGCGGGTGGGTTCTCAGCTGACAGTCAATAGGGAAATCTGGACATAGAGTCGGAAGGCTGACAAGTGCACAAGGGTGTCTGTTCCTGTCAGGCGTGGGTCACACGGAGTAGGAGTCCTTGATCACAGCTCCTTTCAGAACACTGCGGAGCACTGCCTGTGCCTGAGTCTGGTGTGGGGACGGCAGCCCCCATGAGGCCTGCCAGGAATGGCCTTATTATTGACTGTGGTTGGGGCTGGAAGATCACATGAGGGATTTTGGCTGGAGCGGCCTCTTCAGCCCTGCTGACTCAGGAACTGCCAAGAAATGCCAGGGAGAGGATTGGTTTTCAGTCAACGTGCTCACCCTGGGAAGACACCAAGTTAATCATCTTGGAGGTGGCAATAGTGGACAGGATCTGCCCAATCCCTTCCAAGGAACATCTCTGTGGGAATGCGCATGGCAACGCCCCTCTGTGTGACAGGGGAGAAGGATGGACTGGGTGTCAGACTCGTGCAGATCCTTCCTCCTTTGCTCTAGTTTTACAGTTTCTGTTAGCGCATCTGATCTGATCTTCTCTTCTCTTTGCCACAGCTTCCCAGTCCTGGTCAACGCCCAGGCCAGGTGAGTCCCCAGCATCCTTTCTCAGGATGTCCCTTCTCTTTCTGCCCAATTACCCCTTCCCCCACTCCACGGAGCTCTCCTCCTCCTCTGTGTGGATACAGTGGGGCATATAACATCTCCCCACCACTTTGTAACTGAGACCCCAGCACAGCGCTTCAACAGACATAGGATGGAGGAGGCTTCTGACTTCTGGTCCATTTAGCTCAGCTTTCCTGAAGCAGTTTCATACTGTACTATGGGTAACCCTTACAATTTCAGGAAGTGGCCTCATGTTTAATGAGCTTTGACTCCTTTCTATTCAGAGCTGATCTAACCTTTCTGAGAACTGAGAGTGGTTGGTAAAGTCACCTGGGAAGGCCATGTCAGTTCCAGTCTTAAACATGACTTTGTCCATGGGCAAGCATTGCCAGTGCAGGCCTGATACCTTCACCCCTCACTCCATCAAACACCCCAGAATTTGCAAAGGCAGAGGCCATGCTCGCTGGGAGAGTGATAGTAAATATTTCTGGTGCCTCCACTCACCAGGAAACTTGATACCCTTTGAGCAGCTTTTTGGTCCCCTAAACATTTTAGCTGGACCTGTCAGAGTCTCAGCAATGGTGTCAGATGTGCCCATCGGTGCATGTGTCAGTGGATGGGGCAGGCTAACCTTTGTGGCTGAGAAGAGGGCATCTAGGAGGGATAGGACTGGTCTCCAGTGAGGCGTTTATTCCTGGCTGAGCTCACTGATCTGGAGACTTGGACAGACACTTGAAGCAAGTGGCAGGAACCAGAAACTCAATAGTTTTCATGATGCTTGCCTGGCCGAGAGACTTTTCCTTTTGAGCTTTTCACCCTCAAGTCTTATTCTGTCCTTTCTCTTTGTTGCAATTTACAGATGCTTGGCCAGCCACTGACTTACCTGCATCGACCATAGGTAAATCATCCTCTCACCGCTCCCTAGGGCTCACTCTCTACCTCTTTCAAGTATTTCTTTTGAAAATGATGGAATGAGACTCAAGGTGTGCTCTCCTGTGTTTCATGTCCCTGCGGGTTACCTGGGGAGGAAAGTGGACTCCCTGGGAACCTAGTCCTGGGTCTGATGGTGGAGGGCGGAGGGTCCTGGTGACCTGTCTGCCCTGGTATTCTGTTTTGTGTGGTTAGGAAAAGACCCTCATTCAGGTGCTCAGAACACGCCCTGGATGGCTCCCTCATCCTGATGGGTCCTCATTCCCGGCCCTCAGGCCATAGTTTATAGATCTGTGAAGAGCAGGGGAAAGCGCCTGTCCCTTCAGGTGACTGAGCAATGTCCTGCCATTCCTGTCAGTTTGCCAGAAGCCAGAGAGGACCATGTGGGTATCACAAAACTCCTGAACATGGGGCAGGTGTCAGCCGTCTCTATGGAGCTGTGCAGCTTCATCCTGTGTTAGAATGGAGCTCAGAAGCGAATACACACACAATTATTCCTTACGCCTTTGGGGTTGTCCTTACTGCTGATGTCTGATCTCCAGTGGCTGGAGCCAGACCTCACATATTAAACTAAAACCTGATTGGCTTACAACTTCTTTAAACTTTTCTAAACAGGGAAAGGCAACGGAGAGCTCGGACATGCCTGTGAGCAGTCCAGCACAGATATCTTGGTTAAAGTACAAGGATGTAGAAGGTACTATGTGCCTGTAAGCATGGCCTGTCTACTAACAGTTATACAGGATAGGGCCTAACAACGTTATTAGCACACTTATTCTGCAAAAAGAAAGAAAACTTTTAAAAGTAACCTTTCTACTTTCCACAATGAAGAATCCTTGTGTTCCCCTGTAGGATCTGATTCCGGTTTGGCCCTGAGGCTGGTGAATGGAGGTGACAGGTGTCAAGGCCGAGTGGAAGTCCTGTACCGAGGCTCCTGGGGCACCGTGTGTGATGACAGCTGGGACATCAGTGATGCCAATGTGGTCTGCAGACAGCTGGACTGTGGCTGGGCCACGTCAGCCCCAGGAAATGCCCGGTTTGGTCAGGGCTATGGACCCATTGTCCTGGATGACGTGCGCTGCTCAGGGCATGAGTCCTACCTATGGAGCTGCCCTCACAATGGCTGGCTCTCCCACAACTGTCGCCATAGTGAAGACGCCGGTGTCATCTGCTCAGGTGGGCCTCCAAGACCTTGGGCTCCTTCCCCTGGGCTGGAGTTTGCTCAGGAAGAAAGTCCTTATTACATTCTGATCTCCTCACTCAAAGCTTGTTCTGTTTCCCATATTTCTGGAGTCTTGTTAGCGCTCTGCTCAAAATCCATATGAATTCACTGCCTGGTATTCCTGTGGTCACGTGGGACAAGGGAGCACCCTCAAACTGCAACCCCAACATTATCACTATCCTGAGACAGTGCAAGGAAGAGGCAGACGAGAAAAGTGCTGGCTCCCCAGGGCTCCATTTCTCCCCTGCTGAGTAGCACTGGGTGAGGGTGTGGTGGATACAGCACAGACAGTGGGGCAGCGGAGGGATCCTCTCACTGGGGGAATCTCTGAACTAAGGACGCTTGTCCGGAGGTGGGTTCTCAGCTGAGACCCAATAAGGAGGGCTAGAAATAGAAGCACACGGCTTAGGAGAGTAAACGTGACAGTTTGTGTCAGGCTTAGAGTGTCTGTTTGTGTGAGGCCTGGGTCACATGGAGTTGGAGTCCTTAATCACAGCTCCTTACAGAGCACTGTGGATCACTGCCGTGTTCCAGGAATGATGGGGGGATTGCAGCCCTCATGAGGCCGGCCAGGCATGGCCTTGTTATTGCCAGTGGTTGTTACTGGAAGATCACTTGAGGGATTTTGCCTGGAGTGGCCTCCTCAGACTTGTTGACTTAGGAACTGCCAAGAGGTGCCATGGAGAGGGTTGGTTTTGGGTCAACCTGGTCCCCCTTAGTAGACACCATGTTAGTCCCCTTGAAGCTGGCAATCATGGACATGATCTGCCCTGATCCATTGCAAGGAGCATCTCTGTGGGGTGTGCATGGCAATGTCCATCCCTCTGTGATAGGGGACTAGGATGGACTGAGTGTCAGAGTGGCCCAGTTCCTTCCTCCTTTTTCCAGTCCTGCTGGTCTCTGTTAGTGCTTCTGATCTGACTTTCTCTTTTTCTTACAGCTTCCCAGTCCCAGTCAACGCCCAGGCCAGGTGAGTCCCCAGCATCTGGGATGCCCCTTCTCTTTCTGCCCAATTACCCCTAGCCTCAATCCACAGAGCTCTCCAGCTCCTCTGGGCAGATACCGTGGGGCATATTATTTTCCCCACCACTCTGTAACTGAGACCCCAGCACAGCGCCTCAACAGACATAGGAGCGAGGAGGCTTCTGACTTCTGTTCCATTTATCTCAGCTTTCCTGAGCACTTTCATGCTGTACTATGGGTAACCCTTGCAGGTTCAGGAAGTGGCCTCATGTTTAATGAGCTTTGGCTGCTTTATATTCAGAGTTCATCTCTCCGTTCTGAGAATTGAGAGCGGTTGATAAAGTCATCTGGAAAGACAGTGTCCATGGAAGCCTTAAAACATGACTTTGTCCATTGGCAAGCAATGTCAGTGCAGGCTGATACCTCCATCCCTCACTGCTGCAAACACTCCAGATTCTGTAGGGCCAAATCTGCATCCAGAAAAGGCAGAGGCCATGCTCCACAGGGAGAGCAATACTATTTCTGGTGCCTCCATTTACCAGGAAACTTGATAGCCCAATGGGCACCTCCTTGGTTCCCCTAACAGGTGGAACTGCCAGAATCTCAGCAATGGTGTCACATGTGCCCATCAGTCCAGGTGTCAGTCGATGAGGCAGGGTAACCTTTGTGTCTCAGAAGGGGACATGTAGGAGGGATAGGACTGGTCTCCAGTGAGGCCTTCTTTCCTGTCTGAGTTCACTGAGCTGAAGACTTAGACAGACACTTGGAGCAAGTGGCAGGAGCCAGAAACTGAATAGTTTTCCTGATGCTTGCCGGGTCCAGAGACCTTTCCTTGTTGAGCTTTTCACCCTCAAGTCTAATTCTGTCCTTTCTCTTTGTTGCAATTTCCAGATGCTTGGCCAGCCACTGACTTACCTTCATCTACAATAGGTAAATCATCCTCTCACCGCTCCCTAGGGTTCACTCTCTACCTCTTTCAAACATTTTTTTTGAAAGTGATAGAATGAGGCTGAAGGTGGGTGTCTCTGTTTTTCATGTCCCTGCAGGTTGCCTGGGGAGGAAGGTGGCCTCTCTGGGAACATAGTCTTGGGTCTGATGTTGTAGGGTGGAGGGTGCTGGTGACCTGGGAATCTGTGTTATGTGTTCAGGAAAGATCCTCACTCAGGTGCTCAAGACACACCCTGGACAGGTTCCTAATCATCCTGGGTTCTTGTTCCTGGTCCTCAGCCAACGGTTGCAGACCAGAGCTGAGTAGGGGACAGTGCCTGTTCCCACAGCTGTCTGGCAAAGTCCTGTTATTGCTGACACTTTGCCAGAAGCCAGAGAGGACCCTGTGGGTGCCTCCAAACTCCTGAACATGGGGCAGTTCTCGCCCTCCTATCTGGAGCTGTGCAGCTTCATCCTGTGTGAGAATGGAGCTCAGAATGGGGAGTGAGGCGTCCATTCCTGTCACCTCTAGAGGGGTCACAGGTTCTTCCCGAGTACTTGAGCTTCCATAGACCTGGGCAGAGTAGGACATCACTACTTCTTCCACTACCATGAGGCTGAACTTCTTTTCGTAAAATATTCAAAGGTGATTACTTGCCCAAGAGACTTAGGCCATCAGGAAGTGCCCTGAGTGTGGAAGATTCCTTAGATCACTGATCTCATGATCCATATGGACGAAGAGTTCTTGTGTTCCCCTGTAGGATCTGAATCCGGTTTGGCCCTGAGGCTGGTGAATGGAAGTGACAGGTGTCAGGGCCGAGTGGAGGTCCTGTACCGAGGCTCCTGGGGCACCGTGTGTGATGACAGCTGGGACATCAGTGATGCCAATGTGGTCTGCAGACAGCTGGAATGCGGATGGGCCATGTCAGCCCCAGGAAATGCCCGCTTTGGTCAGGGCTATGGACCCATTGTCCTGGATGACGTGCGCTGCTCAGGGTATGAGTCCTACCTGTGGAGCTGCCCTCACAATGGCTGGCTCTCCCACAACTGTCAGCACAGTGAGGACGCTGGTGTCATCTGCTCAGGTGAGCCTCCAAGACCTTGGGCTCCCTCCTCTGGGCTAGAGTTTGCTCAGGAAGAAAGTCCTTATTACATTCTGATCTCCTCACTCAAAGCTTGTTCTGTGTTTTCCATATTTTTGAAGTCTTGTTAGTGCTCTGCTCCGAATCCATATGAAATCACTGCCTAGTGTTCCTGTGGTCACTTGGAACAGGGGACCAAACTCAAACTGCAACCCAGACTTTATCGCTATCATGAGACAGTGCAAGGAATAGGCAGAAGAGAAAAGTACTGGCTCCCCAGGGCTCCATTTCTCCCTCGCTGAGTAGCACTGGGTGAGGGTATCATGGACACAGCACAGACAGCGGGACAGGGCAGGGATCCTCTCACTGCAAGACACTCTGAACTAAGGATGCTTGTCTGCGGGTGGGTTCTCAGCTGACAGTCAATAGGGAAATCTGGACATAGAGTCGGAAGGCTGACAAGTGCACAAGGGTGTCTGTTCCTGTCAGGCGTGGGTCACACGGAGTAGGAGTCCTTGATCACAGCTCCTTTCAGAACACTGCGGAGCACTGCCTGTGCCTGAGTCTGGTGTGGGGACGGCAGCCCCCATGAGGCCTGCCAGGAATGGCCTTATTATTGACTGTGGTTGGGGCTGGAAGATCACATGAGGGATTTTGGCTGGAGCAGCCTCTTCAGCCCTGCTGACTCAGGAACTGCCAAGAAATGCCAGGGAGAGGATTGGTTTTCAGTCAACGTGCTCACCCTGGGAAGACACCAAGTTAATCATCTTGGAGGTGGCAATAGTGGACAGGATCTGCCCAATCCCTTCCAAGGAACATCTCTGTGGGAATGCGCATGGCAACGCCCCTCTGTGTGACAGGGGAGAAGGATGGACTGGGTGTCAGACTCGTGCAGATCCTTCCTCCTTTGCTCTAGTTTTACAGTTTCTGTTAGCGCATCTGATCTGATCTTCTCTTCTCTTTGCCACAGCTTCCCAGTCCTGGTCAACGCCCAGGCCAGGTGAGTCCCCAGCATCCTTTCTCAGGATGTCCCTTCTCTTTCTGCCCAATTACCCCTTCCCCCACTCCACGGAGCTCTCCTCCTCCTCTGTGTGGATACAGTGGGGCATATAACATCTCCCCACCACTTTGTAACTGAGACCCCAGCACAGCGCTTCAACAGACATAGGATGGAGGAGGCTTCTGACTTCTGGTCCATTTAGCTCAGCTTTCCTGAAGCAGTTTCATACTGTACTATGGGTAACCCTTACAATTTCAGGAAGTGGCCTCATGTTTAATGAGCTTTGACTCCTTTCTATTCAGAGCTGATCTAACCTTTCTGAGAACTGAGAGTGGTTGGTAAAGTCACCTGGGAAGGCCATGTCAGTTCCAGTCTTAAACATGACTTTGTCCATGGGCAAGCATTGCCAGTGCAGGCCTGATACCTTCACCCCTCACTCCATCAAACACCCCAGAATTTGCAAAGGCAGAGGCCATGCTCGCTGGGAGAGTGATAGTAAATATTTCTGGTGCCTCCACTCACCAGGAAACTTGATACCCTTTGAGCAGCTTTTTGGTCCCCTAAACATTTTAGCTGGACCTGTCAGAGTCTCAGCAATGGTGTCAGATGTGCCCATCGGTGCATGTGTCAGTGGATGGGGCAGGCTAACCTTTGTGGCTGAGAAGAGGGCATCTAGGAGGGATAGGACTGGTCTCCAGTGAGGCGTTTATTCCTGGCTGAGCTCACTGATCTGGAGACTTGGACAGACACTTGAAGCAAGTGGCAGGAACCAGAAACTCAATAGTTTTCATGATGCTTGCCTGGCCGAGAGACTTTTCCTTTTGAGCTTTTCACCCTCAAGTCTTATTCTGTCCTTTCTCTTTGTTGCAATTTACAGATGCTTGGCCAGCCACTGACTTACCTGCATCGACCATAGGTAAATCATCCTCTCACCGCTCCCTAGGGCTCACTCTCTACCTCTTTCAAGTATTTCTTTTGAAAATGATGGAATGAGACTCAAGGTGTGCTCTCCTGTGTTTCATGTCCCTGCGGGTTACCTGGGGAGGAAAGTGGACTCCCTGGGAACCTAGTCCTGGGTCTGATGGTGGAGGGCGGAGGGTCCTGGTGACCTGTCTGCCCTGGTATTCTGTTTTGTGTGGTTAGGAAAAGACCCTCATTCAGGTGCTCAGAACACGCCCTGGATGGCTCCGTCATCCTGATGGCTCCTCATTCCCGGCCCTCAGGCCATAGTTTATAGATCTGTGAAGAGCAGGGGAAAGCGCCTGTCCCTTCAGGTGACTGAGCAATGTCCTGCCATTCCTGTCAGTTTGCCAGAAGCCAGAGAGGACCATGTGGGTATCACAAAACTCCTGAACATGGGGAAGGTGTCAGCCGTCTCTATGGAGCTGTGCAGCTTCATCCTGTGTTAGAATGGAGCTCAGAAGCGAATACACACACAATTATTCCTTACGCCTTTGGGGTTGTCCTTACTGCTGATGTCTGATCTCCAGTGGCTGGAGCCAGACCTCACATATTAAACTAAAACCTGATTGGCTTACAACTTCTTTAAACTTTTCTAAACAGGGAAAGGCAACGGAGAGCTCGGACATGCCTGTGAGCAGTCCAGCACAGATATCTTGGTTAAAGTACAAGGATGTAGAAGGTACTATGTGCCTGTAAGCATGGCCTGTCTACTAACAGTTATACAGGATAGGGCCTAACAACGTTATTAGCACACTTATTCTGCAAAAAGAAAGAAAACTTTTAAAAGTAACCTTTCTACTTTCCACAATGAAGAATCCTTGTGTTCCCCTGTAGGATCTGATTCCGGTTTGGCCCTGAGGCTGGTGAATGGAGGTGACAGGTGTCAAGGCCGAGTGGAAGTCCTGTACCGAGGCTCCTGGGGCACCGTGTGTGATGACAGCTGGGACATCAGTGATGCCAATGTGGTCTGCAGACAGCTGGACTGTGGCTGGGCCACGTCAGCCCCAGGAAATGCCCGGTTTGGTCAGGGCTATGGACCCATTGTCCTGGATGACGTGCGCTGCTCAGGGCATGAGTCCTACCTATGGAGCTGCCCTCACAATGGCTGGCTCTCCCACAACTGTCGCCATAGTGAAGACGCCGGTGTCATCTGCTCAGGTGGGCCTCCAAGACCTTGGGCTCCTTCCCCTGGGCTGGAGTTTGCTCAGGAAGAAAGTCCTTATTACATTCTGATCTCCTCACTCAAAGCTTGTTCTGTTTCCCATATTTCTGGAGTCTTGTTAGCGCTCTGCTCAAAATCCATATGAATTCACTGCCTGGTATTCCTGTGGTCACGTGGGACAAGGGAGCACCCTCAAACTGCAACCCCAACATTATCACTATCCTGAGACAGTGCAAGGAAGAGGCAGACGAGAAAAGTGCTGGCTCCCCAGGGCTCCATTTCTCCCCTGCTGAGTAGCACTGGGTGAGGGTGTGGTGGATACAGCACAGACAGTGGGGCAGCGGAGGGATCCTCTCACTGGGGGAATCTCTGAACTAAGGACGCTTGTCCGGAGGTGGGTTCTCAGCTGAGACCCAATAAGGAGGGCTAGAAATAGAAGCACACGGCTTAGGAGAGTAAACGTGACAGTTTGTGTCAGGCTTAGAGTGTCTGTTTGTGTGAGGCCTGGGTCACATGGAGTTGGAGTCCTTAATCACAGCTCCTTACAGAGCACTGTGGATCACTGCCGTGTTCCAGGAATGATGGGGGGATTGCAGCCCTCATGAGGCCGGCCAGGCATGGCCTTGTTATTGCCAGTGGTTGTTACTGGAAGATCACTTGAGGGATTTTGCCTGGAGTGGCCTCCTCAGACTTGTTGACTTAGGAACTGCCAAGAGGTGCCATGGAGAGGGTTGGTTTTGGGTCAACCTGGTCCCCCTTAGTAGACACCATGTTAGTCCCCTTGAAGCTGGCAATCATGGACATGATCTGCCCTGATCCATTGCAAGGAGCATCTCTGTGGGGTGTGCATGGCAATGTCCATCCCTCTGTGATAGGGGACTAGGATGGACTGAGTGTCAGAGTGGCCCAGTTCCTTCCTCCTTTTTCCAGTCCTGCTGGTCTCTGTTAGTGCTTCTGATCTGACTTTCTCTTTTTCTTACAGCTTCCCAGTCCCAGTCAACGCCCAGGCCAGGTGAGTCCCCAGCATCTGGGATGCCCCTTCTCTTTCTGCCCAATTACCCCTAGCCTCAATCCACAGAGCTCTCCAGCTCCTCTGGGCAGATACCGTGGGGCATATTATTTTCCCCACCACTCTGTAACTGAGACCCCAGCACAGCGCCTCAACAGACATAGGAGCGAGGAGGCTTCTGACTTCTGTTCCATTTATCTCAGCTTTCCTGGGCACTTTCATGCTGTACTATGGGTAACCCTTGCAGGTTCAGGAAGTGGCCTCATGTTTAATGAGCTTTGGCTGCTTTATATTCAGAGTTCATCTCTCCGTTCTGAGAATTGAGAGCGGTTGATAAAGTCATCTGGAAAGACAGTGTCCATGGAAGCCTTAAAACATGACTTTGTCCATTGGCAAGCAATGCCAGTGCAGGCTGATACCTCCATCCCTCACTGCTGCAAACACTCCAGATTCTGTAGGGCCAAATCTGCATCCAGAAAAGGCAGAGGCCATGCTCCACATGGAGAGCAATACTATTTCTGGTGCCTCCATTTACCAGGAAACTTGATAGCCCAATGGGCACCTCCTTGGTTCCCCTAACAGGTGGAACTGCCAGAATCTCAGCAATGGTGTCACATGTGCCCATCAGTCCAGGTGTCAGTCGATGAGGCAGGGTAACCTTTGTGTCTCAGAAGGGGACATGTAGGAGGGATAGGACTGGTCTCCAGTGAGGCCTTCGTTCCTGTCTGAGTTCACTGAGCTGAAGACTTAGACAGACACTTGGAGCAAGTGGCAGGAGCCAGAAACTGAATAGTTTTCCTGATGCTTGCCGGGTCCAGAGACCTTTCCTTGTTGAGCTTTTCACCCTCAAGTCTAATTCTGTCCTTTCTCTTTGTTGCAATTTCCAGATGCTTGGCCAGCCACTGACTTACCTGCATCTACAATAGGTAAATCATCCTCTCACCGCTCCCTAGGGTTCACTCTCTACCTCTTTCAAACATTTTTTTTGAAAGTGATAGAATGAGGCTGAAGGTGGGTGTCTCTGTTTTTCATGTCCCTGCAGGTTGCCTGGGGAGGAAGGTGGCCTCTCTGGGAACATAGTCTTGGGTCTGATGTTGTAGGGTGGAGGGTGCTGGTGACCTGGGAATCTGTGTTATGTGTTCAGGAAAGATCCTCACTCAGGTGCTCAAGACACACCCTGGACAGGTTCCTAATCATCCTGGGTTCTTGTTCCTGGTCCTCAGCCAACGGTTGCAGACCAGAGCTGAGTAGGGGACAGTGCCTGTTCCCACAGCTGTCTGGCAAAGTCCTGTTATTGCTGACACTTTGCCAGAAGCCAGAGAGGACCCTGTGGGTGCCTCCAAACTCCTGAACATGGGGCAGTTCTCGCCCTCCTATCTGGAGCTGTGCAGCTTCATCCTGTGTGAGAATGGAGCTCAGAATGGGGAGTGAGGCGTCCATTCCTGTCACCTCTAGAGGGGTCACAGGTTCTTCCCGAGTACTTGAGCTTCCATAGACCTGGGCAGAGTAGGACATCACTACTTCTTCCACTACCATGAGGCTGAACTTCTTTTCGTAAAATATTCAAAGGTGATTACTTGCCCAAGAGACTTAGGCCATCAGGAAGTGCCCTGAGTGTGGAAGATTCCTTAGATCACTGATCTCATGATCCATATGGACGAAGAGTTCTTGTGTTCCCCTGTAGGATCTGAATCCGGTTTGGCCCTGAGGCTGGTGAATGGAAGTGACAGGTGTCAGGGCCGAGTGGAGGTCCTGTACCGAGGCTCCTGGGGCACCGTGTGTGATGACAGCTGGGACATCAGTGATGCCAATGTGGTCTGCAGACAGCTGGAATGCGGATGGGCCATGTCAGCCCCAGGAAATGCCCGCTTTGGTCAGGGCTATGGACCCATTGTCCTGGATGACGTGCGCTGCTCAGGGTATGAGTCCTACCTGTGGAGCTGCCCTCACAATGGCTGGCTCTCCCACAACTGTCAGCACAGTGAGGACGCTGGTGTCATCTGCTCAGGTGAGCCTCCAAGACCTTGGGCTCCCTCCTCTGGGCTAGAGTTTGCTCAGGAAGAAAGTCCTTATTACATTCTGATCTCCTCACTCAAAGCTTGTTCTGTGTTTTCCATATTTTTGAAGTCTTGTTAGTGCTCTGCTCCGAATCCATATGAAATCACTGCCTAGTGTTCCTGTGGTCACTTGGAACAGGGGACCAAACTCAAACTGCAACCCAGACTTTATCGCTATCATGAGACAGTGCAAGGAATAGGCAGAAGAGAAAAGTACTGGCTCCCCAGGGCTCCATTTCTCCCTCGCTGAGTAGCACTGGGTGAGGGTATCATGGACACAGCACAGACAGCGGGACAGGGCAGGGATCCTCTCACTGCAAGACACTCTGAACTAAGGATGCTTGTCTGCGGGTGGGTTCTCAGCTGACAGTCAATAGGGAAATCTGGACATAGAGTCGGAAGGCTGACAAGTGCACAAGGGTGTCTGTTCCTGTCAGGCGTGGGTCACACGGAGTAGGAGTCCTTGATCACAGCTCCTTTCAGAACACTGCGGAGCACTGCCTGTGCCTGAGTCTGGTGTGGGGACGGCAGCCCCCATGAGGCCTGCCAGGAATGGCCTTATTATTGACTGTGGTTGGGGCTGGAAGATCACATGAGGGATTTTGGCTGGAGCGGCCTCTTCAGCCCTGCTGACTCAGGAACTGCCAAGAAATGCCAGGGAGAGGATTGGTTTTCAGTCAACGTGCTCACCCTGGGAAGACACCAAGTTAATCATCTTGGAGGTGGCAATAGTGGACAGGATCTGCCCGATCCCTTCCAAGGAACATCTCTGTGGGAATGCGCATGGCAACGCCATTCTGTGTGACAGGAGAGAAGGATGGACTGGGTGTCAGACTCGTGCAGATCCTTCCTCCTTTGCTCTAGTTTTACAGTTTCTGTTAGTGCATCTGATCTGATCTTCTCTTCTCTTTGCCTCAGCTTCCCAGTCCTGGTCAACGCCCAGGCCAGGTGAGTCCCCAGCATCCTTTCTCAGGATGTCCCTTCTCTTTCTGCCCAATTACCCCTTCCCCCACTCCACGGAGCTCTCCTGCTCCTCTGTGTGGATACAGTGGGGCATATAACATCTCCCCACCACTTTGTAACTGAGACCCCAGCACAGCGCTTCAACAGACATAGGATGGAGGAGGCTTCTGACTTCTGTTCCATTTAGCTCAGCTTTCCTGAAGCAGTTTCATACTGTACTATGGGTAACCCTTACAATTTCAGGAAGTGGCCTCATGTTTAATGGGCTTTGACTCCTTTCTATTCAGAGCTGATCTAACCTTTCTGAGAACTGAGAGTGGTTGGTAAAGTCACCTGGGAAGGCAATGTTAGTTCCAGTCTTAAACATGACTTTGTCCATGGGCAAGCATTGCCAGTGCAGGCCTGATACCTTCACCCCTCACCCCATCAAACACCCCAGATCTTGCAGGGCCACTTCTGCATCCAGAAAAGGCAGAGGCCGTGCTCGCTGGGAGAGCGATAGTAAATATTTCTGGTGCCTCCACTCACCACGAAACTTGATACCCTTTGAGCAGCTTTTTGGTCCCCTAAACATTTTAGCTGGACCTGTCAGAGTCTCAGCAATGGTGTCAGATGTGCCCATCGGTGCATGTGTCAGTGGATGTGGCAGGCTAACCTTGGTGGCTGAGAAGAGGGCATCTAGGAGGGATAGGACAGGTCTCCAGTGAGGCGTTTATTCCTGACTGAGCTCACTGATCTGGAGACTTGGACAGACACTTGGAGCAAGTGGCAGGAACCAGAAACTCAATAGTTTTCATGGTGCTTGCCTGGTCCAGAGACCTTTCCTTTTGAGCTTTTTACCCTCAAGTCTAACTCTGTCCTTTCTCTTTGTTGCAATTTACAGATGCTTGGCCAACCACTGACTTACCTGCATCGACCATAGGTAAATCATCCTCTCACCACTCCCTAGGGCTCACTCTCTACCTCTTTCAAGTATTTCTTTTGAAAATGATGGAATGAGACTCAAGGTGTGCTCTCCTGTGTTTCATGTCCCTGTGGGTTACCTGGGGAGGAACGTGGACTCCCTGGGAACCTAGTCCTGGGTCTGATGGTGGAGGGCGGAGGGTCCTGGTGACCTGTCTGCCCTGGTATTCTGTTTTGTGTGGTTAGGAAAGCCCCTCATTCAGGTGCTCAGAAGAAGCCCTGGATGGCTCCGTCATCCTGATGGCTCCTCGTTCCTGGCCCTCAGGCCATAGTTTATAGATCTGTGAAGAGCAGGGGAAAGCGCCTGTCCCTTCAGGTGACTGAGCAATGTCCTGCCATTCCTGTCAGTTTGCCAGAAGCCAGAGAGGACCATGTGGGTGTCACAAAACTCCTGAACATGGGGAAGGTGTCAGCCGTCTCTATGGAGCTGTGCAGCTTCATCCTGTGTTAGAATGGAGCTCAGAAGCAAATACACACACAATTATTCCTTACGCCTTTGGGGTTGTCCTTACTGCTGATGTCTGATCTCCAGTGGCTGGAGCCAGACCTCACATATTAAACTAAAACCTGATTGGCTTACAACTTCTTTAAACTTTTCTAAACAGGGAAAGGCAACGGAGAGCTCGGACATGCCTGTGAGCAGTCCAGCACAGATATCTTGGTTAAAGTACAAGGATGTAGAAGGTACTATGTGCCTGTAAGCATGGCCTGTCTACTAACAGTTATACAGGATAGGGCCTAACAACGTTATTAGCACACTTATTCTGCAAAAAGAAAGAAAACTTTTAAAAGTAACCTTTCTACTTTCCACAATGAAGAATCCTTGTGTTCCCCTGTAGGATCTGATTCCGGTTTGGCCCTGAGGCTGGTGAATGGAGGTGACAGGTGTCAAGGCCGAGTGGAAGTCCTGTACCGAGGCTCCTGGGGCACCGTGTGTGATGACAGCTGGGACATCAGTGATGCCAATGTGGTCTGCAGACAGCTAGACTGTGGCTGGGCCACGTCAGCCCCAGGAAATGCCCGTTTTGGTCAGGGCTATGGACCCATAGTCCTGGATGACGTGCGCTGCTCAGGGCATGAGTCCTACCTATGGAGCTGCCCTCACAATGGCTGGCTCTCCCACAACTGTCGCCATAGTGAAGACGCCGGTGTCATCTGCTCAGGTGGGCCTCCAAGACCTTGGGCTCCTTCCCCTGGGCTGGAGTTTGCTCAGGAAGAAAGTCTTAATTACATTCTGATCTCCTCACTCAAAGCTTGTTCTGTTTCCCATATTTCTGGAGTCTTGTTAGCGCTCTGCTCAAAATCCATATGAATTCACTGCCTGGTATTCCTGTGGTCACGTGGGACAAGGGATCACACTCAAACTGCAACCCCAACATTATCACTATCCTGAGACAGTGCAAGGAAGAGGCAGACGAGAAAAGTGCTGGCTCCCCAGGGCTCCATTTCTCCCCTGCTGAGTAGCACTGGGTGAGGGTGTCATGGACACAGCACAGACAGTGGGGCAGCGGAGGGATCCTCTCACTGGGGGAATCTCTGAACTAAGGATGCTTGTCCGGAGGTGGGTTCTCAGCTGAGACCCAATAAGGAGGGCTAGAAATAGAAGCACACGGCTTAGGAGAGTAAACGTGACAGTTTGTGTCAGGCTTAGAGTGTCTGTTTGTGTGAGGCCTGGGTCACATGGAGTTGGAGTCCTTAATCACAGCTCCTTACAGAGCACTGTGGATCACTGCCGTGTTCCAGGAATGATGGGGGGATTGCAGCCCTCATGAGGCCGGCCAGGCATGGCCTTGTTATTGCCAGTGGTTGTTACTGGAAGATCACTTGAGGGATTTTGCCTGGAGTGGCCTCCTCAGACTTGTTGACTTAGGAACTGCCAAGAGGTGCCATGGAGAGGGTTGGTTTTGGGTCAACCTGGTCCCCCTTAGTAGACACCATGTTAGTCCCCTTGAAGCTGGCAATCATGGACATGATCTGCCCTGATCCATTGCAAGGAGCATCTCTGTGGGGTGTGCATGGCAATGTCCATCCCTCTGTGATAGGGGACTAGGATGGACTGAGTGTCAGAGTGGCCCAGTTCCTTCCTCCTTTTTCCAGTCCTGCTGGTCTCTGTTAGTGCTTCTGATCTGACTTTCTCTTTTTCTTACAGCTTCCCAGTCCCAGTCAACGCCCAGGCCAGGTGAGTCCCCAGCATCTGGGATGCCCCTTCTCTTTCTGCCCAATTACCCCTAGCCTCAATCCACAGAGCTCTCCAGCTCCTCTGGGCAGATACCGTGGGGCATATTATTTTCCCCACCACTCTGTAACTGAGACCCCAGCACAGCGCCTCAACAGACATAGGAGCGAGGAGGCTTCTGACTTCTGTTCCATTTATCTCAGCTTTCCTGAGCACTTTCATGCTGTACTATGGGTAACCCTTGCAGGTTCAGGAAGTGGCCTCATGTTTAATGAGCTTTGGCTGCTTTATATTCAGAGCTCATCTCTCCTTTCTGAGAATTGAGAGCGGTTGATAAAGTCATCTGGAAAGACAGTGTTCATGGAAGCCTTAAACATGACTTTGTCCATTGGCAAGCAATGTCAGTGCAGGCTGATACCTCCATCCCTCACTGCTGCAAACACTCCAGATTCTGTAGGGCCAAATCTGCATCCAGAAAAGGCAGAGGCCATGCTCCACATGGAGAGCAATACTATTTCTGGTGCCTCCATTTACCAGGAAACTTGATAGCCCAATGGGCACCTCCTTGGTTCCCCTAACAGGTGGAACTGCCAGAATCTCAGCAATGGTGTCACATGTGCCCATCAGTCCAAGTGTCAGTCGATGAGGCAGGGTAACCTTTGTGTCTCAGAAGGGGACATGTAGGAGGGATAGGACTGGTCTCCAGTGAGGCCTTCTTTCCTGTCTGAGTTCACTGAGCTGAAGACTTAGACAGACACTTGGAGCAAGTGGCAGGAGCCAGAAACTGAATAGTTTTCCTGATGCTTGCCGGGTCCAGAGACCTTTCCTTGTTGAGCTTTTCACCCTCAAGTCTAATTCTGTCCTTTCTCTTTGTTGCAATTTCCAGATGCTTGGCCAGCCACTGACTTACCTTCATCTACAATAGGTAAATCATCCTCTCACCGCTCCCTAGGGTTCACTCTCTACCTCTTTCAAACATTTTTTTTGAAAGTGATAGAATGAGGCTGAAGGTGGGTGTCTCTGTTTTTCATGTCCCTGCAGGTTGCCTGGGGAGGAAGGTGGCCTCTCAGGGAACATAGTCTGGGGTCTGATGTTGTAGGGTGGAGGGTGCTGGTGACCTGGGAATCTGTGTTATGTGTTCAGGAAAGATCCTCACTCAGGTGCTCAAGACACACCCTGGACAGGTTCCTAATCATCCTGGGTTCTTGTTCCTGGTCCTCAGCCAACGGTTGCAGACCAGAGCTGAGTAGGGGACAGTGCCTGTTCCCACAGCTGTCTGGCAAAGTCCTGTTATTGCTGACACTTTGCCAGAAGCCAGAGAGGACCCTGTGGGTGCCTCCAAACTCCTGAACATGGGGCAGTTCTCGCCCTCCTATCTGGAGCTGTGCAGCTTCATCCTGTGTGAGAATGGAGCTCAGAATGGGGAGTGAGGCGTCCATTCCTGTCACCTCTAGAGGGGTCACAGGTTCTTCCCGAGTACTTGAGCTTCCATAGACCTGGGCAGAGTAGGACATCACTACTTCTTCCACTACCATGAGGCTGAACTTCTTTTCGTAACGTATTCAAAGGTGATTACTTGCCCAAGAGACTTAGGCCATCAGGAAGTGCCCTGAGTGTGGAAGATTCCTTAGATCACTGATCTCATGATCCATATGGACGAAGAGTTCTTGTGTTCCCCTGTAGGATCTGAATCCGGTTTGGCCCTGAGGCTGGTGAATGGAAGTGACAGGTGTCAGGGCCGAGTGGAAGTCCTGTACCGAGGCTCCTGGGGCACCGTGTGTGATGACAGCTGGGACATCAGTGATGCCAATGTGGTCTGCAGACAGCTGGAATGCGGATGGGCCATGTCAGCCCCAGGAAATGCCCGCTTTGGTCAGGGCTATGGACCCATTGTCCTGGATGACGTGCGCTGCTCAGGGTATGAGTCCTACCTGTGGAGCTGCCCTCACAATGGCTGGCTCTCCCACAACTGTCAGCACAGTGAAGACGCTGGTGTCATCTGCTCAGGTGAGCCTCCAAGACCTTGGGCTCCCTCCTCTGGGCTAGAGTTTGCTCAGGAAGAAAGTCCTTATTACATTCTGATCTCCTCACTCAAAGCTTGTTCTGTGTTTTCCATATTTTTGAAGTCTTGTTAGCGCTCTGCTCCGAATCCATATGAATTCACTGCCTAGTGTTCCTGTGGTCACTTGGAACAGGGGACCAAACTCAAACTGCAACCCAGACTTTATCGCTATCATGAGACTGTGCAAGGAATAGGCAGAAGAGAAAAGTACTGGCTCCCCAGGGCTCCATTTCTCCCTCGCTGAGTAGCACTGGGTGAGGGTATCATGGACACAGCACAGACAGCGGGACAGGGCAGGGATCCTCTCTCTGCAAGACACTCTGAACTAAGGATGTTTGTTTGCGGGTGGGTTCTCAGCTGACAGCCAACAGGAGAATCTGTAAATAGAGGCATAAAGCTGACAAGTGCACAAGGGTGTCTGTTCCTGTCAGGCGTGGGTCACACGGAGTAGGAGTCCTTGATCACAGCTCCTTTCAGAACACTGCGGAGCACTGCCTGTGCCCGAGTCCGGTGTGGGGACGGCAGCCTCCATGAGGCCTGCCAGGCATGGCCTTATTATTGCCTGTGGTTGGGGCTGGAAGATAACATGAGGGATTTTGGCTGGAGCGGCCTCTTCAGCTCTGCTGACTCAGGAACTGCCAAGACATGCCAGAGAGAGGATTGGTTTTCAGTCAACGTGCTCACCCTGGGCAGACACCAAGTTAATCATCTTGGAGGTGGCAATAATGGACAGTATCTGCTCGATCCCTTCCAAGGAACATCTCTGTGGGAATGCGCATGGCAACGCCCCTCTGTGTGACAGGGGAGAAGGATGGACTGGGTGTCAGACTCGTGCAGATCCTTCCTCCTTTGCTCTAGTTTTACAGTTTCTGTTGGCGCATCTGATCTGATCTTCTCTTCTCTTTGCCACAGCTTCCCAGTCCTGGTCAACGCCCAGGCCAGGTGAGTCCCCAGCATCCTTTCTCAGGATGTCCCTTCTCTTTCTGCTCAATTACCCCTTCCCCCACTCCACAGAGCTCTCCTGCTCCTCTGTGTGGATACAGTGGGGCATATAACATCTCCCCACCACTTTGTAACTGAGACCCCAGCACAGCGCTTCAACAGACATAGGATGGAGGAGGCTTCTGACTTCTGGTCCATTTAGCTCAGCTTTCCTGAAGCAGTTTCATACTGTACTATGGGTAACCCTTACAATTTCAGGAAGTGGCCTCATGTTTAATGAGCTTTGACTCCTTTCTATTCAGAGCTGATCTAACCTTTCTGAGAACTGAGAGTGGTTGATAAAGTCACCTGGGAAGCCCATGTCAGTACCAGTCTTAAACATGACTTTTTCCATGGGCAAGCATTGCCAGTGCAGGCCTGATACCTTCACCCCTCACTCCATCAAACACCCCAGATTTTGCAGGGCCACTTCTGCATCCAGAAAAGGTAGAGGCCGTGCTCGCTGGGAGAGAGATAGCAAATATTTCTGGTGCCTCCACTCACCAGGAAACTTGACACCCTTTGAGCAGCTTTTTGGTCCCCTAAACATTTTAGCTGGACCTGTCAGAGTCTCAGCAATGGTGTCAGATGTGCCCATCGGTGCATGTGTCAGTGGATGGGGCAGGCTAACCTTTGTGGCAGAGAAAAGGGCATCTAGGAAGGATAGGACTGGTCTCCAGTGAGGCATTTATTCCTGGCTGAGCTCACTGATCTGGAGACTTGGACAGACACTTGGAGCAAGTGGCAGGAACCAGAAACTCAATAGTTTTCATGATGCTTGCCTGGTCCAGAGACCTTTCCTTTTGAGTTTTTTACCGTCAAGTCTAACTCTGTCCTTTCTCTTCGTTGCAATTTACAGATGCTTGGCCAGCCACTGACTTACCTGCATCGACCATAGGTAAATCATCCTCTCACCACTCCCTAGGGCTCACTCTCTACCTCTTTCAAGTATTTCTTTTGAAAATGATGGAATGAGACTCAAGGTGTGCTCTCCTGTGTTTCATGTCCCTGTGGTTTACCTGGGGAGGAAAGTGGCCTCCCTGGGAACCTAGTCCTGGGTCTGATGTTGGAGGGCGGAGGGTCCTGGTGACCTGTCTGCCCTGGTATTCTGTTTTGTGTGGTTAGGAAAGCCCCTCATTCAGGTGCTCAGAACAAGCCCTGGATGGCTCCGTCATCCTGATGGGTCCTCGTTCCTGGCCCTCAGGCCATAGTTTATAGATCTGTGAAGAGCAGGGGAAAGCGCCTGTCCCTTCAGGTGACTGAGCAATGTCCTGCCATTCCTGTCAGTTTGCCAGAAGCCAGAGAGGACCATGTGGGTGTCACAAAACTCCTGAACATGGGGCCGGTGTCAACCTTCTCTATGGAGCTGTGCAGCTTCATCCTGTGTTAGAATGGAGCTCAGAAGCGAATACACACACATTTATTTCTTACGCCTTTGGGGTTGTCCTCACTGCTGATGTCTGATCTCCAGTGGCTGGAGCCAGACCTCACATATTAAACTAAAACCTGCTTCGTTAAGAACTTCTTTAAACTTTTCTAAACAGGGAAAGGCAACGGAGAGCTCGGACATGCCTGTGAGCAGTCCAGCACAGATATCTTGGTTAAAGTACAAGGGCGTAGAAGGTACTATGTACCTGTAAGCATGGCCTGTCTACTAACAGTTATACAGGATAAGGCCTAACAACGTTATTAGCACACTTATTCTGCAAAAAGAAAGAAAACTTTTAAAAGTAACCTTTCTACTTTCCACATTGAAGAATCCTTGTGTTCCCCTGTAGGATCTGAATCCGGTTTGGCCCTGAGGCTGGTGAATGGAGGTGACAGGTGTCAAGGCCGAGTGGAAGTCCTGTACCGAGGCTCCTGGGGCACCGTGTGTGATGACAGCTGGGACATCAGTGATGCCAATGTGGTCTGCAGGCAGCTGGACTGTGGCTGGGCCACGTCAGCTCCAGGAAATGCCCGGTTTGGTCAGGGCTATGGACCCATAGTCCTGGATGACGTGCGCTGCTCAGGGCATGAGTCCTACCTATGGAGCTGCCCTCACAATGGCTGGCTCTCCCACAACTGTCGCCATAGTGAAGACGCTGGTGTCATCTGCTCAGGTGGGCCTCCAAGACCTTGGGCTCCTTCCCCTGGGCTGGAGTTTGCTCAGGAAGAAAGTCCTAATTACATTCTGATCTCCTCACTCAAAGCTTGTTCTGTTTCCCATATTTCTGAAATCTTTTTAGCACTCTGCTGAGAATCCATATGAATTCACTGCCTGGTATTCCTGTGGTCACTTGGGACAAGGGATCACCCTCAAACTGCAACCCCAACATTATCGCTATCCTGAGACAGTGCAAGGAAGAGGCAGACGAGAAAAGTGCTGGCTCCCCAGGGCTCCATTTCTCCCCTGCTGAGTAGCACTGGGTGAGGGTCTCGTGGATACAGCACAGACAGTGGGGCAGTGGAGGGATCCTCTCACTGGGGGAATCTCTGAACTAAGGATGCTTGTACAGAGGTGGGTTCTCAGGTGAGACCCAATAAGGAGGACTAGAAATAGAGGCAGACAGCTTTTGCGTGTCAATGTGACAGTTCGTGTCAGGCTTAGAGTGTCTGTTCATGTGAGGCCTAGGTCACGTGGGGTTGGAGTCTTTGATCACAGCTCCTTACAGAACATTGTGGAGCACTGCTGTGTCCCAGGTATGGTGGGGGATGGCAGCCCTCATGAGGCCGGCCAGGCATGGCCTTGTTATTGCCAGTGGTTGTTATTGGAAGATCACTTGAGGGATTTTGCCTGGAGTGGCCTCCTCAGTCTTGTTGACTTTAGTAACTGCCTAGAGGTGCCATGGAGAGGGTTGGTTTTGGGTCAACCTGGTCCCCTTTAGTAGACACCAAGTTAGTCTCCTTGAAGCTGGCAATCATGGACATGATCTGCCCTGAGCCATTGCAAGGAGCATCTCTGTGGGGTGTGCATGACAATGTCCATCCCTCTGTGATAGGGGACTAGGATGGACTGAGTGTCAGAGTGGCCCAGTTCCTTCCTCCTTTTTCCAGTCCTGCCGGTCTCTGTTAGTGCTTCTGATGTGACTTTCTCTTTTTCTTACAGCTTCCCAGTCCCAGTCAACGCCCAGGCCAGGTGAGTCCCCAGCATCTGCGATGTCCCTTCTCTTTCTGCCTAATTACCCCTAGCCTCAATCCACAGAGCTCTCCAGCTCCTCTGGGCAGATACCGTGGGGCATATTATTTTCCCCACCACTCTGTAACTGAGACCCCAGCACAGCGCCTCAACAGACATAGGAGGGAAGAGGCTTCTGACTTCTGTTCCATTTATCTCAGCTTTCCTGAAGCAGTTTCATACTGTACTATGGGTAACCGTTGCAGGTTCAGGAAGTGGCCTCATGTTTAATGAGCTTTGGCTGCTTTATATTCAGAGCTGATCTCTCCGTTCTGAGAATTGAGAGTGGTTGATAAAGTCATCTCGGAATGCAATGTCCACGGAAGCCTTAAACATGACTTTGTCTATTGGCATGCAATGTCATTGCAGGCTGATACCTCCATCCCTCACTCCTTCAAACACCCCATATTCTGCAGGGCCAAATCTGCATCCAGAAAAGGCAGAGGCCATGCTCCACATGGAGAGCAATACTATTTCTGGTGCTTCCATTTACCAGGAAACTTCATAGCCCACTGGGTGTCTCCTTGGTTCCCCTAACAGGTGGAACTGCCAGAATCTCAGCAATGGTGTCACATGTGCCCATCAGTCCAGGTGTCAGTGGATGGGGCAGGCTTTCCTTTGTGTCTCAGAAGAGGACATCTAGGACGGATAGGACTGGTCTCCAGTGAGGCCTTTGTTCCTGGTTTAGTTCACTGAGCTGAAGACTTGGACAGACACTTGGAGCAAGTGGCATGAACCAGAAACTGGATAGTTTTCTTGATGCTTGCCTGGTCCAGAGACCTTTCCTTGTTGAGCTTTTCACCCTCAAGTCTAATTCTGTCCTTTCTCTTTGTTGCAATTTCCAGATGCTTGGCCAGCCACTGACTTAACTGCATCGACAATAGGTAAATCATCCTCTGACCGCTCTCTAGGACTCACTCTCTACCTCTTTCAAACTTTTCTTTAGAAAGTGATAGAATGGTACTGAATGTGGGTACCTCTATTTTTCATGTCCCTGCAGGTTGCCTGGGGAGGAATGTGGCCTCCCTGGGAACCTAGTCCTGGGTCTGATATTGGAGGGTGGAGGGTGCTGGTGACCTGTCTCCCTTGGGAATCTGTGTTATGTGTTCAGGAAAGATCCTCATCCAGGTGCTCAAGACAAGCCCTGGGCAGCTCCCTAATCCTCCTGGGTTCTTGTTCTGGTCCTCAGCCAATGGGTGCAGTCCTGAGATGAGTTGAGGAAAGTGCCTGTCCCCATATCTGTCTGGAAATGTCCTGTTATTGCTGGCACTTTGCCAGAAGCCAGAGAGGACCCTGTGGGTGCCTCCAAACTCCTGAACATGGGGCAGTTCTCGCCCTCCAATCTGGAGCTGTGCAGCTTCATCCTGTGTGAGAATGGAGCTCAGAATGGGGAGTGAGGCGTCCATTTCTGTCACCTCTAGAGGGGTTACAGGTTCTTCTCGAGTACTTGAGCTTCCACAGACCTGTGCAGAGTAGGACATTAGTACTTCTTCCACTACGATGAGGCTGAACTTCTTTTTGTAATAGTATCCCAGAGACTTTGGCCATCAGGAAGTGCTCTGAGTGTGGAACATTTCTTGGATCATTGATCTCATGATCCATGTGGATCAAGAGTTCGTGTGTTCTTCTGTACGGTCTGAATCCGGTTTGGCCCTGAGACTGGTGAATGGAAGTGTCAAGTGTCAGGGCCGAGTGGAGGTCCTATACCAAGGCTCCTGGGGCACCGTGTGTGATGAAAACTGGGACACCAATGATGCCAATGTGGTCTGCAGGCAGCTGGGCTGTGGCTGGGCCCTGTCAGCTATAGGAAATGCCCGGTTTGGTCAGGGCTATGGACCCATTGTCCTGGATGATGTGCGCTGCTCAGGGCATGAGTCCAACTGTAGAGCTGCCCCCACAATGGCTGGCTCTCCCACAACTGTCAGCACAGTGCAGACGCTGGTGTCACATGCTCAGGTGGGCCTCCAAGACCTTGGGCTCCCTCTCTTGGGCTGGAGTTTGCTCAGGAAGAAAGTCCTAATTACATTGTGATTTCCCCACTTAAAACTTGTTCTATGTTTCTCATATTTTTGAAATCTCCTTAGCGCTCTGCTCAGAATCCATATGAATTCATTCTCTAGTGTTCCTGTGGTAACTTAGGACAGGGGATCAAACTCGAACAACAACCCAGACTTTATCCCCACCCTGAGGCAGTACAAGGAAGTCAGAAGAGAAAAGTGCTGGCTCCCCAGGGCTCCATTTCTCTTCTACTGAGTAGCACTGGGTGAGGGTATCGTGGACACAGCACAGATAGCGGGACAGGGTGGGATCCTCTCATTGGTAGGAGGCTCATGGAGAGGAGAGGACATATTTTGGGGTAGGGAATTCTCACTTGAGCCTCCTATAAGGAGCATTTGGATTGTAGGCATATGGGCTAGGAGTACAATGGTGTCTGTGCATGTGTGACCTGGATCTTGGTCAGTTTCGGTTCCTTCCAAAGAACTGCAGTGCATTGACTATGTGCCAAGTCTGTTGTTGGGAGGGCAGACCCCATGAGATCTGCCAGGCAAAGCCTTGGTTGTTGCCTGTCTGTTGTGCTAGAAGATTACACATAGGATTTTTGCTGGAGTGGTATCCTGAGACTGACTGACTTTGTGAATTGCTAAAACCTGTGAGGGAAAGGGTTGGTTTTCATTCAACTTGGTCATCACATCCAGACACAGAGTTAATCTCCTTCGAGCTGGAAATGGTGGGTAGAATCTGCTTGGACCCCTTAAAAGAAGGATCTTTGTCCAGCCAAGACATTGGCATTCAGCAAGTCTGGGTGAAACTCCTGGGCCCTGTTTGAAGCCTACAGCCACTCCCTACCTCATCCAATGTGGAAGGTTCCCTTATCTACCAGTTGTCAATTGATTTTTAAAGAGGATCTAGTATTAGGGATGCTTTTGTGTGCACATGGCAGGAACTCAATTCAAACTCTCTTAAGCTAGAAAGAAATTCATTGGCTCAGGTGTCCAGAATGTTTAGTGGTAGATCTGGAGGTTCAGGTACAGCTGCTTCCAGAAGTTCCAAGTCTTCTTTTCCTATGCTTTACTTACGTCTACTCTTTTCTCTGTGTGGGCTTCACTGTCAAGTTGCTTTTTTCACAAGGCTGGAAGACAGCAGTGGGCAGCCACAAGTCTATTTCCCACCAGGAGAATGAATCAATCTGTCCCGGTACCTCTGTCTGACAAGGCCTGGGAGGACTCTGATTGACCTGCTTGTCCACAGCTGCTTTCTTCCAAACCATCTCAATTAGCTCTGATGGCTCCATCAGAGTTCTATACCCACCTTCATGTTCCCTAGGGGCGATGAGAAGGATGTGGGCACTAGGTTCTACTTGAACCTTGTAGGATGCTACTTTTTTTTTTTTTTTTTAAGAAATGACTGTTTCTATTAGAATAAAAAACAGGCAGGATGTTTAGGACAGAGACAGCAGTCCCTCAGTTTGACCCTTCCTTTCCTTTGATACTCTCTGCTCTTTGCTGGCTGATGTTACCCCTCTATCCCAAGATGAAACCTTCCCTCTCCCTGGCTGTTGGCCATGTTCATTACCATCACCTCTGTCTCATTTAGGACTTTTTTGTTATCCTCACCTGAAAACTTTTACCCCTTAGCCATTCATAACCCATTCCTCTTTCCCTCAGCCCCTGGCAACCACTAATCTGCTTTCTGTCTCTGCAGATTTTGCTAAAGAACTCTGATCATTTCTGTGAATGGAATCATAGCCTTTTCTGTCTGGCTTCATTCAGTTAACATATGTTTTCAAGGTTCATTCATGTTTTAGCATGTGTTAGGACTCCATTACTTTTAATTGCCAACTAATATTCCATTGTATAGCTATGCCACCTTTTGTCTATCCATTTATCAGCTTATGGACATTTGAGTTGCTTTAATCTTTTGGCTGTTATGAATAATGCTGCTGTGGGCATTAGTATACAATTTTTTGCACTTGTTTCCAATTTTGGGGGATATATACCTAGCAGTAGGATTGCTGGGTAGTAGGGTAATTCTGTTTAATTTACCATGGAAACACCAAACAGTTGCCACAGCTGCTGCACAAATTTGCATTCCTCCTAGTAATGCCTGAGAATTTTGATTCCTCCATATCCCCACCAGCACTTGTTAAGATGTCTTTTTCATCATGGCCATCCTAGTGGGTGTAAGGTGGTATCTCATGGTGTTTCGATTTGTGTTTTCCAGGTGACCAATGATGTTGAGCATCTTTTCATGTGCTGGTGGGCCCTTTGTACATATTCTTGGGAGAACAGAGGCTTCATTTTGTAGATGCTAAACTGAAGACCAGGGCACCTAGACTAATGTCAGTATCTTAGCCCAGCTCCCAGGCTCACAGGACAGAGTTCAGGTACACAGAGGGATCAGGATGCCTGACCCAGTGTTGTGTCTAGCATGTGACTTTCCTGCCTTACTCTGCCATTTTCCCTCCACTCTCCGGCATAGGCACAACCTGGTATGTACAACTAGGTGTCATCGTAGTCACTTCTGCCCACTGTCCCTGTAGCTCATGGTATTCAGTGGGTCCAAGTTTTATTGCATATTGAGGACAAGCTTTGGGTTTGAAAGTGACTCAGAACAAGCCTTGGGCCTGATGGAGTGGTCCCTGTGAGCAGAGTGAGTCAGCCAGAGGTGGAGAGGTGGAATCTCCCAAGAACAGGTTCTAAGGCTGCACCTTGTCAGGTGGCTGGGAGCCGATCTTGGTTGCATCCTGCTGCAGGGGCGCTTGAGCCAGTGGTCCCTGCAGATCCAGGCTGACAGCTCCTGCACTTTAACCTTTGAATCTCAAGACCAGGCTCAGCACTTGAATTGCTGGGCACTGGAGTAACTCCACTGGAGAACATGCACAGCTCAGTCCACACCCAAGGGTTCTAGAAAACAACCCTTAAGGATAACATGATGAAGAACAGGCTTTGGCCAATGTCTATGCTGCTGGAGAACATTAACTGGAGACCCAGAAACCTTGGCCTTCTAAAAGAATTCTGAATATCACTCTGACCTCAGACCCTCTTCCTTTAGGAGATACAGGAGAGAGTGAATTTTCCTGTCTTTTCTAGAATACAATTCTGGTTTGGTCCTGAGGCTGGTGAATGGAGGTGACTGGTGTTAGGGCCAGATGGAGGTCCTGTACCAAGGCTCCTGGGGCACCGTGTGTGATGACAGCTGGGAGACCAATGGTGCCAATGTGGTCTGCAGGCAGCTGCGCTTTGGCTGGGCCATGGCAGCCCCAGAAAATGCCAGGTTTGGTCAGGGCTCAGGACCCATTGTCCTGGAAGATATGCCCTGCTCAGGGAATGAGTGAGTCCGACCTGTGGAACTGTCCCCACAGTGGCTGGCTCTCCCATAACTATCAGCACAGTGAAGACGCTGGGGTCATCTGCTCAGGTGGGCCTCCAAGACCTTGGGCCTCTATTTTAGTGTGTACTTTTCTCCAAGACATGGCTTCTCTTTGCATTGGCTTCCCCTCAGCCCGAGCTCCTCTTCAAGATGGGCAGTTTCTCTGATATCTCAACAGGGCGATAACATCAGCAAATGTTGTTGGTGTCTTTGAATTTTATGGATGGGTGCTGGCTTTTTCCTTACATAGGTTCTTATGGCAAACAAGGGTTCAATCTACTTTTAGGCTGTAGGAATCAATTCTTTCAACACTTTCTCTTGAGACAAACCCTTAAGGTTTATATCTATAATTCCATTTTCCTGAATGACTCCTTGGGAGTATTTCTAAGTGACCAGGTGGGGACAGGTACTCAGCATTTCTCTCACTCATCCTCCTGGGCACTGAGACTGACTCATGTTTTCTTCTTTTCCTTGCAGCCGCCCAGATAAATTCTACTGTGGCAGGTGAGTCTGCTCCACCCCAGCCTAGTAATATTCCTCTTGGGAATTCCACCTTCTCTTGTTTCCAGAAGTAGGAGGAGTAGGGCCGGCTCCTCCTGAGGGGTGATTTTTCTCTGAGGACTCTGAGCTTTGTGAGGGTGACGAGCTGAGTTCCCATGGCCATCATTCTCATGTCTGGCTCACCGCAGAGGGCCCCTGTGGCCTCCTGCTATCACCTGCTTAGGGTGCTAAGTGCTGGCACAGATGCTGCTATGGAAGGAGGCTTTGGGCCTCCCATCATGTCAGATGAAAATAACTGTCTAAATTAACCCAAGGAAAATTGGGACCTTCATTTTAGAAATAGGGCCAAGTAATACTTCTGCACATATTTGTCAAATAAAGAATTCCTTCACTTTGAGGGAGCCATCCACAAGGTGTTCTTTGTGCCACATTGAGAATATCCTGGGCCAAATACATTGGGAGATACTACCTACTCTAGACCTTACTGGCCATGAACAGCGTAAACTGAAATGGTCAAGGCCCTGAGAAGTCCTGTACTAAGGAAAAGGATTTAACTGTGTCAATCAAGCAAATGACTGTGGAATGGAAAAATTATCTAGTAAAATTCTAAACAGCTTTATTTTTTTTTCTAGATTGGTGGCATCCAATAACTACAACCACTGCAAGTAAGTATCACATTTTCTACCTGAACCATAGGTCATACATTTCCTATCTGTAAGTGTGGCTATCCATGAGTGAACGCTCTGCCCCCACCCCCAGCCTTCCTCAATCTGCACATATCCCTGGCTTGTCTCACTACACTTTTCATCCAGCAGTCACACACCCTCTTCACATCTCCCCTGCTGGGAATATGACTTTTGTTCTAACTAAGGCATTCTACAGTATTTTCTCTTCATTTGAATCAATGAGATAAGTATTCTTAAAATAATAGATTTAAAGGCTTTTATTTTGGGGGGTGTCTCCAAAGCTTTGGGAAGAAGAAGGAAGACAGATAGTAAATGGATAATTTTACTACAAGTTATGCTTTTCCATGTCATTTTTATTTCACTATATGGATATGTTTCAATAGATTTTCATTGCTTTTAAAAAATGATAGGGCTACTTTTCTGTGTAATGAAATCTTTTCTTACCATCATTTTAAGTGCCTGTATTGTATTCTATTATACAGCTATGCCATGAATTATTTAACAGATCCTCAGATGCTAGATATTTGTTTGCATTTCTTCGGTACTGTAAATTATTCTGTGATGAAGAATATTTTTATAGACATATTTTTTGCATACCTCACTAATTTTTTCTTTAGGATATAAATAGGTTTACTAGAATAAAGTCAATGTCAACATAATGCCTGGTACATAGAATGTACTTTGTACATATTAACTTTTACTGTGTTAGGTATTTTAAGATTTTGCTATGTGTATGGTCAAACTGCCATGAAGAATGGTTGTAAAATTATGGAATGACATAAGAGACAAAGTGATCTTTTTCCTCAGAGCTCACAATATTATTTAGTACTCAACCAACTAGAAGATTACAATTGTGACAAGTGTTTCCAAGGAAAAGTTCAGTGTGCAAAGAGGAAGTATTAGTAGAGATCTTCCTCAATTGGGGAGGTAGGGGAAGTTCTTTATGGAAGTGACATTTAAACTGGGAGTTAATAGAGGATCAGGTTCATTTGCCGAAGTGTCTTCCAGCCAGAAGGAATGCTTTGAAGGCCCCAGGGTAGGAAGGAGCTTGGCTCTTTGAAGGAGGGTGGGGTGGTGTCAAGGAGGGACTGTAGGAGATCTGCTGGGTGAAGCCAGATCAGTTAGGGCCTTGTGAGTAGATTAAGAGTCCCATCTTTATCCTAAGGGTAGAGAGGCTGTGGAAGGGTTTTAAGCTTGAGAGTTAGCTAACTGGAAATATATTTGCAAAAGATCATGTTTATCTTTTCTGCCAATCTGTGCATTTCCTGAAGGCAGGGGCCTTTTTCATAATGTATCCTTATTATCTACCATTGTGTTTGCCTTTCAAGAAATGTTTATTGAAAGAATAAATGACTGGATAAATTAATGAATAAATACATAATTACTGTTGGCATTTTGGCATACATTCCATACACTGTACACACATACACACACACACACACACACACACACACACACACACACACAACGACATGCTTAATATCCCATTATATAACCCATCATTTTTATTTAAGTGTATAAAATACTTTTTCATGGCCTTAAAATTAGCATTTTTATAGCATTGAAATTATTTGTATAGAAGAAGGTTTAATGACTACACCATTTTCCATTGTATAGAGATACCATAATTTAGTTAATCGGCTACTTATTGTGGGGCAAAAACATTGTTTTCAATTACAATGTATAATGTTAAGTTACTATATACAATAGCATATTTTATAACTATTTCTATTTAATTTTTAGAAATATGTAATTTATATCCTTGTCTCTGAAAGTTTGACTGTATCCTTAACCATTTCCCAGTGTAGAAACAGAGCTGGTGGGCAGGCCAAAGGACCTTCAAGAAGCACTTTCTTCCCACCAAATGGGAGAATATATTTCTAAGCATATATCTGATAAGGGACTTGTACCTAGAATAAATAAGTAACTCTTGTAGTTAGTGATAAAAAGTCAAATAACCCAACTGAACAATGAGCAAAAGACTGGAAAGATATTTCTCTGTAGAAGATATACAAATGGCAGAGCAGGCATTGAAAAGATGCTCAATGTCATTAGCCACCAGGAACATGCAAATGGAAACCAAAGAGAGATGCCGCTTCACACCCAGGAGGTGGGCTATAGTCAAAAAGCCAGATGATAGCAAGTTGGTGAGGAGGTGGAGAAATTGGAACCCTCGTGCATGGCTCCCGGGAATGTAAAACGGTGCAGACACTTTGAGAAGCAGTTTGGTGGCTCCCCAAAAGGTTAGACCTGGAGTTGCCATATGACCCACCACTTGTACTCCTAGGCATATGCCCAGGAGAAATGAAAACATATGTCCACACAGAAACTTGTATGTGAATGTTCAGAACAGCTTTATTCATAGCAGCCAAATGTGAACACAATGCAAATGTCCATCATGGTGAATAGAGAAACAAATATGGTACATCCATGCAATGAAGTATTATTTAGCAATAAAAATGAATTTAATAGTGGCCAGGTGTGGTAGCTCACACTTGTAATCCCAGCACTTTGGGAGGCCAAGACAGGCAGATCACCTGAGGTCAGGAGTTCGAGACCAGCCTGGCCAATATGGTAAAATCCTGTCTCTACTAAAAATATTAAAAAATTATCCTGGTGTGGTGGTGGGTGCCTGTAATCCCGGCTATTAGGGAGGCTGAGTTAGGAGAATTGCTTCAACCCAGGAGATAGAGGTTACAGTGAACCGATATGGTGCCACTGCACTCCAGCCTGGGCGGTGACAGGGGCAAAACTCTGTTTCAAATAATAATAATAATAATAATAATAATAATAATACTGATTTATGCTACAACGTGATGAAACATGCTGAGAAATCAGTGGTTGCCAGGAATGGAGGATATGGAGAAATGGGGAGTGATTGTAATGAGTACAAGGTTTCTTTTTGGGGTGATGAAATAATCTAAAATTGACCGTGGTGGTTTCAGAGCTCTGAGTATGCTAAAAACCATGGACTTGTCTTCCTTAGAAAAAGTAAACAAAAAGTTATGAAAAAGAAAAAAAAATTTAATTTATATCACTGAGTGTGCCCATGTTTTTCAAAAGTTTTTATTACAATAAGCCAACCAACAAAATGTTTGACCATTTAGTATTTATCCCTTTCTGATAAATAACAATAAAAGCTAATATCACTGGGTGCTCATGTATCTGGTACTAAAAGTTTATATAGACATACAAACATATCTCATGTATGTATAAATGTTTGTATATATGTATCTTATTTAATATCTGTAAAAGTCTGATGAGGCAGATGCCTTTACCACTCTCATTTTTCTGATGAGGAAACTGAGGCAGAGAGGTTAAGTAGCTGGCTCCAGATCATAGAACTGATAGAGGCAGAGCCAAGATGCAAACCCAGGCTACCTATTGCGGAAACCCTGCTCCTGACCCCACGTCGCACTACTTGTGAAATGGCAGAGTCCTGTGCTCATGGAAGATGCTAGGGAATACACTGTGTTATGAACTGCTCTCCACGGTCAGTGCTATGCTATGTTATCCCACGTCCCTGTCTGTAGCTGATTGAACAACGATAGCAGTCACTTTGTTGGTATCTTGGCATTTTTGCTTCCAGGTGACACATGCTCCCTCTGAAGCTAAGGTCTCTTCCTCCCAGAGGATTGCTGTCCAGGCCCAAAAGGGAAAACAGAGACTTGAATCAAAGCTCCTAATGTTGAGCCACCTAGAACTAGGCCCAAGAGAGGGGACTTGTTTACAGGGAAAGTTAAGTCATGTTATAAATTGCAGAGGATGAAACCTGATGATACTTAACGCAGAAGATGACTGCTTGTCACAAAATACCTGAAGACCTGGTGCAATGGAGATGTCCCCTCTCTCCTCTCTAGGACCCTCTTCAAATTGTGGTGGCTTCTTATTCAATGCCAGTGGGACCTTCTCCAGTCCATCCTACCCTGGATACTATCCCAACAATGCTAAGTGTGTTTGGGAAATAGAAGTGAATTACGATTACCGCATAAATCTGGGCTTCAGTAATCTGCAGTAAGTAATGCTTGGACATCTGGTGAGGGGTGAGTTCCTTTGCAGCACACGCAGTGGTTTAGACTGTGTCCTGGGCTGCGATGCTTTTCACTCTCGTGTACCATGGACAAGTGTTTGGTGGCTGTGATCCCTACCATAAAGCATCAGGCAATACTGGGAAGTCTTTTGACTTAATTGAGGAAAAGCTAGAAGAAAAACCTGTATTCAACGGCATCACTTGTAAAGTCCAAACTATTTATAAAACGGAGGGGCAATAGGAATTTCAGTGTTGACTTGAATACATTTTGTCCATACAGGTTGGAGGGGCACAATAGCTGCAGTTTTGATTATGTTGAAATCTTTGATGGATCACTGAACAGCAGCCACCTGCTGGGGAAAATCTGTAATGATACCAGGCAAATATTCACATCTTCTTACAACCGAATGACCATTCACTTTCGAAGTGACATCAGTTTCCAAAATACCGGCTTTTTGGCTTGGTATAACTCCTTCCCAAGCGGTAAGTACACACTAGACCATGCCTATGAGGCTTAATGGGTTTACCCAGCTGCCTCTTTGGGGGCATCGTTGTTCCCCAAGGAAATCAAAGAAGGGTCTCAGTGATGCGTTGCCCATTCTCCTCTCGGCACTGACTGTGTGAGCCTCAAGGAGGGGCAGGCCCTTGGCAAGGCAGCAAAGGGTGCAGACTAGGGGTCAGACCTGGCCTTGGATCTGCCACCAACTCTCCAGGAGACCTGGTGACCCTCCTTGCAGAGTCACCCCTCCCCATCTGGAGGTGAGGGGATCTGAGCTTGGCGATGTCTGGAGCCCCTTTCAGCTCTGCATGGAGCAGTCCAGTGCCCCCACCCCAACTTTTCCACATTTCCATTTGGTGATTTTGGGGGTGGGGAACGGCCTGTGGGATGCTTGGCCTTTGAGGCTTGTGGTGGGACATTTGTTGTGGGACATGGCCATGATCTTTCAGGTAATGTGTCTTTCAGATGCCAGCTTGAGGTTGGTCAATTTAAACTCATCCTATGGTCTATGTGCTGGGCGTGTGGAAGTTTACCATCGTGGTACATGGGGGACAGTTTGTGATGACTCCTGGACCATTCATGAAGCTGAGGTGGTCTGCAGACAGCTAGGGTGTGGACATGCACTCTCAGCCCTTGGAAACGCCTATTTCGGCTCTGGCTCTGGCCCCATCACCCTGGATGACGTAGAATGCTTGGGGACAGAATCTACTCTCTGGCAGTGCCGGAACCGAGGCTGGTTCTCCCACAACTGTCGTCACCAAGAAGATGCTGGTGTCATCTGCTCAGGTATGGCCCAATGCCATGGAAGACCTGTTTCACCTGTAACCTGCTATAAAAGGAGAGCTTAAGGCCAGTGGCCGATGGTGTCTGTGGCCCTAGCAGGAGCTGGTCAATGTGTCCCTGTGGCCTGTGCACTCCAGAAGGGCATGCAGGGGCTGCTTTATGTTTGGCCAGTTTCTGGTCCTAGGGCCATTATGCCGAGCACTCATCTGACTAAGGACCTCCAGCAATGATTTAACTTCTTTATGCTTCAGTTTCCTTGATTGTTGAGTTGGGGTGGCTATGATAGTACTTGCTACAGACAACCATTAGGATGATTTTGGAACAATCGTGAAGTAGAGTGTGATGGGTGTTATGACCTCAGCGGTAATCCTGATGAGCCCAAATACGATGGGACTTAGGGAGCATCTGGGGAAGCTGTGTAGGCTTTTCAACAGCAATCGCTTGGTGGCCCTGGTGGACCCTCAGCGAGGCAGGGCAGGTTATGAGCCGTGTGGGTGTATCTCTGCCTCATTCTGGTCGCTCCTCCAAGCCACGCATCTGTAACCTATGCTTTTCTTCTCTTCCTTTTCAGGATACCAGCTGTCCACAACTGGTAAGTCTTCCCAATTACCATCCCGCCTCCCTGGTGTCTGGGTCTCTTCCTTGCTGCTGCCTAGACTGTGCAGGGAGAGTTGCTCACTCTCCAAGGAGTTCGTCTGTGGAGCCATCCCCTGCAGCTCCTGTCCCCTCCCCTGCCGGCCACCAGGACAGTGTGGCTTGGTCCACGTAAGATTCAGATCTCCAGTCAGTCCCAAGGCGAGGCCTGCTACCTGTCAGGCCTGCTTGTCCTCCCAGACACCAGACCCTGGTCAGTGTTGGCCGAATGGGGCCCACTGCACGCTGAGCTCCTGCCTGCCTGCCCCTGAGCTGCTCTGAGTGTTCCCAGCACGGCCCTGGCATCTCAGGTCTTTGCCTTCCATTCCCCCCTCACCTTGCCATCCTCCTCCTGGCCTCCCACAGCAGCAGCTTCAGGCCTGTCCCCTCCCATCCATTCTCTCCTGTGCATCTGCCTTCAAGTGAATCCTCAGGGGCTGCTGGTGGTGACCCCCCTCCTCAGCACAGCATGACCGCCAGGGCTCCTCATGATGCAGTCCCTATGTTTGGTGCTCTCTTCCCCTCCACTGCCTCTCCGTCCACCCGGAGGTTACCAAATCTCTTCCACCGGTGTTCCTCGGCCTGGGACACCCCATTTCTACCTCTTTGCCTGCCCCGTAATTGCTGCCCTCTTTTCCCTACTTGATCTGGGGCGGGGTGAGACCTCCGAGGTCTCCTTTGCTAGGCTTTGCTCAGTCTCAGCCTCTTCCCACTCTGCTGGGATTCGCTCTCCTCCAGACCTCCCCAAGGGCGAGTGAGCTCCCCATTGGCAAGGCCTGTGCCCAGCTCCTCTCTGCAGACCCAGCATCTGCACAGTCCACGAGCACTCAACCGCTGGGCCAGGGATGCCAGAAAACTGATCCTGATCTTTTCTTTCTGTCAACAGCTCCTTTTCCCACCGTCAGTCATCCAAACAGTAAGTTCTGAGCTCCATGACGAGTCTGTGGCAGAGTGGCCTGGAAATCCCTCTTCCCGTTCCCTCGGTGACAATGGAGCTGGGGAGGGAGATGGTTTTCCCAAACGTGGTCTCCCTGCAAGAGTGCCCCGCCAGTCCTCAGTGGACAGTCCCAGTTGAGGCCACCTCTTGTTCTTCTTTGATTTCTGTCTTGGGAATTATTTTTAAAACTGTTAAAGTCATTTAAATTTAAGATCGTCCCCAGGTGACAGTGCAGTGTGCTCTGGGGTCACCAGGATGCCTGTTTTGTCCTGACAGCAAATTATTCCTGTGGAGGCTTCCTGAACCAACCATCAGGGCACTTCTCCAGCCCATTCTATCCTGGGAACTATCCGAACAGTGCCAACTGTGTGTGGGACATTGAGGTTCAAAGCAACTACCGTGTGACTGTGATCTTCAGAGATGTCCAGTAAGTGTGTACCATGAAGAATGCCTGGGGGCCCCACAGACCTTTCAAGAGAGAATAAATGGTACTTAGAGCATCAGGAGAGATGTTTGTCCAGGAGAAGTTTTCGACCTAGCCCAGAGGCCTCCTGTGGAGAGTAGGGGAGGAGGCACAGAGCCTTGGAGTGGACAGAGCTCTGGTTTCAAGTCCTAGGTCTGCCACCTATTTGCTGTATGACCACAGGAAGTCATTCAACTTTCCTGAGCCTCAGTCAAAAGAGGGGAATAAAATACCTGCTTTCCTCACTTCACTGGTTCCTGGGAAGGTCACGAGAGAGAGAGAAGAGAGAGAGAGAGAGAGAGAGAGAGAGAGAGAGAGATGTGAAAATATTTACAAAATGTTATCCAATGGAAAAAGATGGTTGCTAGGAGTTATGACAGTCTTAGAGCCAATAATAACACAAATAATCTTATTAACCACCACACTGGCCAGGTATGGTGCCTCAGGCTTGTTAATTCCAACACTTTGGGAGGCCAAGGCAGGAGGATCACTTGAGCCCGGGAGTTCAAGACCAGCTTTGGCAACATAGGAAGACCCCCATATCTACAAAAAATACAAAAATTAGCTGGGCATGGTGGCCTGCACCTGTAGTCCCAGCTACTCAGGAGGCTGAGGTGGGAGGATCGCTTAGAGCCTGGGAGTTCAAGGCTGTAGTGAGCTGTGATAGCACCAGTGCACTCCAGCTCCATGCAACAAAGTAAGACCCTGTTTCAGGAAAACAAAACAAAAACAGTCATATCTGCTTTGTGGAGCCCTTTTTCTCTACTCCCTCCTTCCTTCATGTGAGTTCCCCAGGGATCGGGCAGAGGTGGGGGAATTGCTGCTGCAGAGGGTAGGGTATCTGCTCTTCATCCAATCACAAGTAGAAATCATTGATTTGGGCAGAGGGAACATTACCAAAAGCATGGTTTTTGTTTGTTTATTTATTTTTGAGATTGAGTCTTGCTCTGTCACCCAGGCTGGAGTGCAGTGGCACAATCTCGGCTCACTGCAACCTCTGCCTCCCAGGTTCAAGTGATTCTCCTGCCTCAGCCTCTCAAGTAGCTGAGATTACAGGCACGCACCACCATGCCTGGCTAATTTTTGTACTTTTATTAGAGACAGGCTTTTACTATGTTGGCCAGGCTGGTCTAGAATTCCTGACCTCTGGTGATCCTCCCACCTCAACCTCCCAAAGTGCTGGGATTACAGGTGTGAGTCACCGTGCCTGACATCCAAAGCACATTAATGTATGATTTATCCAAGGAAGTGAGGCCCAGTTGACCGTGAAGAGGCAACAGTATTTTCTAGTGTCCTGAACAAAGGGCTACACTAATTTCTTCTCTAACGGCCACTGTTGAACAAAATTGTTTTCTCTGTTGATTTCTGTTTGCAGTGGACTTTAGAGTCTCTGCCTTACTAATTCATTTGGGATTTTGCAAAAGATCCATCATTTTATTCTCTTTGTCGTTACAATACAAAGATTGCATGTAAAACCTATACAGTCCTTTGGGAGAAGGTTAACCGTATCTGGTTCTTTAACCAGCATCTTGATAGAAATGACCATCACCATTTGTGACATTTTACAAAGCCCTTTGCTGTATGCTGTTTTATTTGAGCTTCACCACAGCCCTCTTCAGGGTGCACGGATCAGAATTTTGCCTTTGTAAGTAGGAAAAGCTTCAGAGAGATTATTTGACTTGCCCAATATTTACTTATTCGATTATTTATTTCTCTCACTATGAACTCATGGATATTAATTTTATTCTGTGGGGGCACTAGGGACTTTTCAGTGGAAGAAAAAGGGTTTAAATTAGGATGTGAGTCCTTCCTTTCTTGATGTAAAGGGCTGACAGGTGAGGGGCTGCAGAATTCATATGTGTGACTGCAAAGGGCCGGACTAAAACCCAGCATGGAGGCTGAGGAAGATGAGATTCCCTTGATTTTAGGAGACCTATGATTTTTTTAAAATTATATTTTTATTTTTTTGAGACAGGGTCTCACTCTGTCGTCCAAACTGTAGTGCAGTGGCACAATCTTGGCTCACTGCAACCTCCGCCTCCCAGGTTCCAGCAATTCTCCTGCCTCAGCCTCTCAAGTAGCTGGGATTACAGGAGCATGCCACCATGCCTGGCTATTTTTTGTATTTTTATTAGAGACAGAGTTTCACCATGTTGGCCAGGCTGGTCTTGAACTTCTAACCTCAGGTGATCCACCCGCCTCAGCCTCCCAAAGTGCTGGGATTATAGGTGTGAGCCACTGTGCCCAGCCAAGGAGAACTATGACTTTCAATGATGAACTTTGTCAGAGTTTCTGGCACAGAGGTGCGACCCCACCCTGAGATCTGACTCCCTGCACCAAATTCTGGGAGGAAATGAAGCCAAAACAGTGTGTCCTCTCTCTGCAGGCTTGAAGGTGGCTGCAACTATGATTATATTGAAGTTTTCGACGGCCCTTACCACAGTTCCCCTCTCATCGCTCGAGTTTGTGATGGGGCCAGTGGCTCCTTCACTTCCTCCTCCAACTTCATGTCCATTCGCTTCATCAGCGACCGCAGCGTCACGAAGAGAGGGTTCCGGGCTGAGTACTACTCCAGTCCCTCCAATGACAGCACCAGTACGTCCCCCTGTGGGAATGCTCTGGGGGGACTGGGGACATCCTGAGAGCTTCTGTGGCTCAACTGTCCCGTGGTTGTGAAATAAGAAATGAAGACACCCTTTCAGGTCACCAGAGCTTGATTTCCTGCTGAAAGGGGCCAGGAGCAGTGGGCCTTGGGACTCTGGCTGCCCAGAAATGAAGTCAGGGCTAGAACTGGCTGACGGATGATGATTGGCCTTACTGTGGTCATCAGAGAGTAATGACCTAAGTAGAGAGTCTCAGATGATGCTCTTAGCAGTGCGTGATGAGTCGGTGCCAGAGGCAGAGGTAACCAGTTGGCTTGAAACCTTGTGACTTTCTCAGAGTGAGGGACACTGTGACGATGGCCTGAGACCTAACACATTTGGCTTCTATCTGGAGATGAACTGAGCTGAGTGGCTGGAAGTGGCAGAGATAAGGTCACTCAGCCACTTCCAGCAGAGATTGTATGGCCATGATTTGAGTTGCTGTGTCAACTGATGTGTAGATTGGCCAATGGCCAGGCAGGGTGGCTTATGCTCTTAGGATTAAAGATCGACTTGCTTCATGGCTAAAAGACCTTGTTTCATGATATCTCCACAATTTGACCATACAGTTACTTTACTTCATAGATAAATGGTAACTTGGCCAAGTATTCCACTTATTTAAAAATCCTGCCTCCACTTCTCCATCAGAGGAATCCTGAGTCCACATGTTCTCCTTGGGCTTTCATAAGGATGGGGCTGACTTGACCCCAGGGTACTTTGGGGGTTTCCGTGAGGCCTATGCCCACATCTTAAGTGCTGACTCTCCCTGTCAGCCACTGTGATCTGTGTACTTTTTAAGTGGAAAGAGCATCTGGCCCCATAATACTGGTGGAGTCCGGGGCGCTGACTGAGTGTTTTATCTGTCCTTGTCCATTAGACCTGCTCTGTCTGCCAAATCACATGCAAGCCAGTGTGAGCAGGAGCTACCTCCAATCCCTGGGCTTTTCTGCCAGTGACCTTGTCATTTCCAACTGGAACGGTTACTACCAGTGTCGGCCCCAGATAACGCCGAGCCAGGTGATATTCACAATTCCCTACTCAGGCTGCGGCACCATCAAGCAGGTAAGCCTGGGGCTTTCCACTCCATGTCCCAGTGCACAAGCTTTCTTAGAGTGGTATGTGCTGGGCTTCTTGAATTCTGGGGCTATAGAAATTATGATTTGGGTATAATCAGGACATAATTGGAATAAAGGAAGATAAACCTCTGCTGCTGTGATATGGCTGCAGTCACTTCCAAATAAGAGGAAGGAAGCTTAGCAGGTAGAGTCTCTCCAGCTGTGTTCAGCAGAGAGGGCATCTGGCAGGCTGCCAGTCCCATCAGCAATAACAACAGCAGCTCCTGGGGCAGCTCCAGATTTTGCAGGGCCTGAAGTTTATATAGTTAGGGTTTTGGGGAGTGGGTGTGGAGAGGGGCAGGGGACTTATTAAGCCAAAGAATACAAATATCTATGAACTTTTAGAAACTTTGTAAAAACGTATGGCTGTGCAAACACATTGCTAGGCCTTGGAGGAGGCCTGCACATTGCACCAGGCAGGGTAGAGGAGCCCCCAAAGCTCCAGTTTCATGAGCTCCACAGTCAGTTGACCTCTGAAGCTACCATTTGTTGAGCTATCACCATCTGAGATGACTTCCTGCCTCCAATTCTGGGTGAAAGTGAAGCCAAAATGGTGTGTCCCTTCTCTACAGGCTTGAAGGTGGCTGCAACTATGATTATACTGAAATTTTCAACAGCTCCTACCACAGATTTCTGTGGTTTGCCTGGGACTTTGCAGATTTTAGCATAGAAAGTCCCACGTGTTCCAGGAAACCCCTCACTCCAGGTGAACGGGGACAGGTAGTGACCCTACAGTGGCAGATGCTGTGATTAGTCTTCATCATACTCCCCCAGTCCTCATCGAGTATTCTCCTATCGTCATCCCCACTTTATGGGGGAGGCTGAGCCAAGAGGCACCAAGGCTACTCCGCCAGGAAGTAGTAGGGCTAAAGTTGGCATCTGAGAAGATAGAAAACATCATGCTGAGCAAAGAAAGCCGGATGGAGAAAAGTGGGTGTTCTGTGATTCCATTTATATGAAACTTAGAAGGAGAACGTTAAGTGTGTAATGACTGAAAGCTGATCCCCTGGCTGCCGGCTGCCAGGCTGGAAGGAATGAACAGCAGAGGGGGCAGATGGCAGAGGGGCAGGAAGGAGCTGCTTGGGCTGGAGTTGTTCTGACTCTTATTGTGGCAATCTCATTATCAGGCCTCATTGAACCGGACATTTGTCATAGCGGCATTTAACTTTGCATAAATTTATTCTAAGTTAGCCACTCTAAATTCTGAATTTTTGTCTCGAACCTAAATAATTATTTTAAGATTTTGTCTGTCAAAGACAGAAAAAGTTGCCAATGCTTTTATTTGGCTTGGGAGTGTAGAGTATACACAGCATGAATGGCTCACCTGAGTACAGTGCACAGAGCACGCACGTTGGCACACACACGTTCAGATGGCTTCAGTTTGTCCGGATCACGTTCATTCACCAATGTCCTATTGTTTGCTGGGTGGCAGGCGCCATGTGGCAGGCACCATGCTAGGTGCCAAGGTCATGCTGTTCCTTGCCTGGCAAAGTCAACCCCGCTCCTTTGACACACAAGAAACACTGAGGGGCAAAGGGACTCTCATGTAGCAGCTGGCTGGGCTCGTGGGCTCTGTAGCCTTGTTCTAAGGGCCTGCAGCAGGCATGTGGTCACCTGGCTCCCTGAGACTCCAATACACCATTTCCTCTTTGGAGAGGACTTTAATGGGCCAGGTAGATTCACTTGCAAAGATGAGTATATATTGGGCATGCCACACATGTGTTCTGGCTTTTATATTTCACCCTGTACATTAATTTTGTTGATTATTTATTTATTTATTTATTTTGAGACAGAGTTTCCCTCTGTTGCCCAGGCTAGAGTGCAGTGGCACGATCTCGGCTCACTGCAATCTCTGCTTCCCAGGTTCAAGCAATTCTTCTGCCTCAGCCTCCTGAGTAGCTGGGATTACAAGTGTCTGCCACCATGCCCAGCTAATTTTCTTGTATTTTTAGTAGAGACAGAGTTTCACCATGTTGGCCAGGCTGGTCTCGAACTCCTGACCTCAGGTGATTCACCCGCTCTGGCCTCCCAAAGTGCTGGGATTACAGGTGTGAGCCACTGTGCCCGGCCTTAATTGTGTTGGGTTCTGGCTTGTGGGTTTGGTCAATGGAGGTCAGTCCACTGAAGGTGACCATTGCCCCATGCCAATTATGCATCCTGCAGACTGATGCTTGAGTGGCCCTGCTGAGGGCCCTTCACACCTGTTCACACCCATTCACAACCATTCACACTCATTCACACCCATTTGGAGCAGCCAGACAACCCTGTCGCCCTGTTTCTTCTAACTTGGCTGATCATGCACAGCACATGTCACATTCTTATTCCTCCACTTGTTTATTTATTTTAATTTTTTAATGACAGGTTCTCATTCTGTTGCCCAGGCTGGAGTGCAGGGGCAGATCACAGCTCACAGCAGACTTGAGCTCCTGGGCTTAAGTGATCTTCCAGCCTCAGCCCCTAGAGTAGCTGGGACTATGGGCATGCACCACCATGTCTAGCTGATTAAAAACGTTTTTCTTTGTAGAGGTGGGATCTTGCTATGTGTTCCAGGATGGTCTCAAACTCCTGAGCTCAAGTAATCCTCTTGCCTTGGCCTCCTAAATGCTGGGATTACAGGCATAAGCCACTGCGCCTGGCCTCCTCTATTTTCTTTAAATACTCATATTGCCTATCACACTGAGTGCCTCAGGGCAGGGCCAATGTTTCGTTCATCTTTGCAACCCCCAGTGCCCCAGTCCTGAGCCTAAGGATTGATATATAGTATTATCAGCAGCTCATATGGATGCCAGACACTGAACTAAGTGTGCTATCTGACTTTTAAAATTATCAGGACAACTTTATTCCCACTTAATTATGAGGCAACGAAGACTCACAGAAGGTAAGCCACTTGCCCAAGGCAATAATGGCCATGACCTGCGAGTCTAGACACAGACATAGGGCTGGGCGATCCATGACTGGAGCTCCCCACAGCTGCACCAGGCTGGCCTGGTTAGCAGGTATATGATAAAAGTTTGCTGGTGTGGCTGAGCTAGATGAGGCCCTCCTGCCACGAGTTGGATTGTCTCTTTGGAAATATCCATTGATTTATCTGTAAAACTTTCCATTACATACCAAACTGACTTCCTTCCAAACTGAGCAGTATCTAATAATGGATTTTAATCTAAAATCAGATCTGCTTCTTCTGACCAAGAAATAAATCTGCATTTCATGTGCATTGTTTGGAGTGGATTCAGAATTTACTTCCATTGTAGACACCATATGCAAATGTGACATCCACGCAAATATTTATGTTAATGTATAGAGTTCAATGGAAAGCACTTGAGAGTGTCTTTGAAAGAGGAAGAAGGGTCATACGGTTGATTGTTAAGTCATACGGCTTATTGTGACAACTGTTGGCACTGAAATATAAAGCAAAAAAACCTTTTTTTAAGACAGTTTGAAGTCAGAAAACGTATACTAAGAGCAGGTGGAGAACGCAGAACCCTTTCCTTTGGTTCTTCCCCAGACCTGGACCCAGAGTGCGGACTCTGGCGCCCTCTGCTTGCCAAAGGATAGGCACACGCCATCTCCAAGTGGTTCTGGGAGGGGTGGAAGTCTTGTAGCGTCATGTTGCCCCTCTCGTTCACACCCACATCAGCCATGGGATTCCCTTAGCAGGTGACATGTGCCTGACTCTGCTCTCCTGCCTGCCCCTCCTAGGTAGACAATGACACCATCAACTATTCCAACTTCCTCAAAGCAGCAGTCTCCCATGGCATCATCAAGAGGAGGAAGGACCTCCTTATTCACGTCAGCTGCAAGATGCTTCAGAACACCTGGGTCAACACCATGTACATTGCTAATGACACCATCCGGGTCGAAGAAGTGCAGTATGGCAATTTCGACGTGAACATTTCCTTTTATTCTTCCTCCTCTTTCTTGTATCCTGTGACCAGCCGCCCTTACTACGTGGACCTGAACCAGAACTTGTATCTTCAGGCTGAAATCCTCCATTCTGATGCCACGCTGGCCTTGTTTGTGGACACCTGCGTGGCATCACCATACTCCAATGACTTCACGTCTTTGACTTATGATCTCATCCGGAGCGGGTAAGGAGTGTCTTTAAGAGATGGCCTTAAACCTTTACTTGGTAACTCAAACGTGAGTAGCCTCAAAGGCTTGAGGAATGCGAATTTTGATGAACTGTAGTTCCCAGAGCTTCAAGCTTAACTAGATCCCTTTCTACATGTAGTAACGTCCCGTAGCTTTTACCTTTTGAAGTGCTTTTACTCTGTGTTCTGTATCACATCCCTGATTTCTCATCAGGTAGGATGACCGTGTATCATCTCCAGTTAACACCTGGGGAGAATAGACAGCTCAGCAGTGTTCACCCAGTACGTTAGCTGTAAACTGGGATTAGACTCCAGGTGACTGAACTGCAGCCATAGGGTTAAAAAGACCTGTGTATAGTGGAAAAAGCATTGATTTGGAGCAGACCAAGGTTGAATTGCCAGCTTTGCCATGTGGCAGGTGCATGATTCTGGGCCACTGAAAGCACTCCTTGAGTGATTCCAAGGTGTAGCCTTGGCTGTGCTTGGCTGTGGCATTCTGGTCTGTGTGGAGCCCTGAATGGCAGGGTTTTATGACAAATGCAGTGACTGCCCGGAGGCTTCTGAGTGACCCTAACCTTTTCCCAAGGACCCCACCTCTGAACAAGCCTCTGGCTATTTTTGCTTCCTCCTTTGCCACTAAGGAAGCTGCTGTGAAAAAAAAAAAAAAATCTCAGTGTTTGAGAGAATCTGGGTTGCACATGGAGGAAGGAAGGAGGCTCTGGAAGACAGAAGGAGGAGAGCGGGCCCTGGCCACGTTCCCGGGTGCAGCCAGGCTGCCCTGGAGACTATACCCACCACCTGTGAGAAATGCCCATCCTGGGCCCGTGGGCCAGCTGTCCTGGCTCTTCTCTTTCCCATGTTCTTCAAAATCCCACAATTCTATAATAACTGGGGTGGTGTGAGCTGCTTCCTCCATATCTTAGGAAAATTCCTGTAAGTATATCCTGAGATTATTTTCCTTCTGACACTACCTGAGAGGAGATGCCTGAGGGAAAGAGGATGGAGTTGATATTGGGGTAGGGACTTCCGGAGGGTTTGCAGGCCAGTGTGGAAACTACAGCTCTTGAAACTCAGGGCAGGCTGAGAAGGGTCAGGAGAGATTGGCCTTGGGAGAAGGAGGGCCAGGACTCTGTACTCAGAGTGCAGCCAGATGGGACCTTGCCTGGCTCTGGCACCAGGAGACAGAAGGAAAGGTCATTTTCTTTTCTGCCCTGTCTCTGGGTCCCGCTCCTGGGCTCCAAACTCCAGCTATTTCCCTGACTCACCTGGCTTACCTGGGGCCATCGAGGATGTGGTCTTTGTGGGATTAGGCCCCAACCCACTATGCAGTATGGGGCCTGCTTCTCTGTTGGGAAAGTCCCCACAGGATTTGCTGCCTAAAGATACCGGTGAGGTGCTTCAGCTGCCAGGATTTGTCTGCAGGCCCCGCAGTGAGTGTCTGAGCCACACGTTCTGACAGAAGGAAGGCGAGGTGTGCAGGAGGCCAGGGCAGTGAGGACAGGCTGTGGAGTTTCTCGCCTGGCACAGCTGAGTCATGAGGAATCGTGCCTTGGTAAGAGCTAAGGGGCTGCTGTTCTCTTCCAGATGCGTGAAGGATGAAAGCTACCGGCCCTACTCACAGCCGTCTCCTGGCATTGCCCGCTTCCAGTTCAGTGCCTTCCACTTCCTGAGCCGCTTCCCCTCCGTGTACCTGCAGTGTAAAATGGTGGTGTGCAGGGCGTATGACTACTCTTCCCGTTGCTACCGAGGCTGCGTGGTGAGGTCCAAGAGGGATGTGGGCTCCTACCAGGAAAAGGTGGATGTCGTCCTGGGTCCCATCCAGCTGCAGACTCACCACGCCAAGAAGAGGAGCCTCGGTAGGTGGTCGCTCTCAGACCCCACTGGCCAGCGGGGCGCACACCCTTGACTCTCGGGGACTTGAGATGTTTCTCTTGGTTTCATGTTCCAACTGAAATTTGAGCACTCCACTGTGATACGCCTGGCCATACGGAGTTGAATCAGACCTGGTTCCCACCTCCCCCAAGGCTCATGGTCCTTGGAGGACCCATTGAAGGGCATGGTCCAGAGACTTTTGACCTGGATGTCCCACAGACCTGACCACCCAGAAACCATGCTTCCCATCTGCAAAATGAAAACGTTGTTACTTCTTAGCACTGTTGAGAGAGTTACATAAAGGAATTTTGGAGAAACTGCCTCAGGCTGTGCCTGGTGCGAGTCATTGAGTGCTTGGTCAATGGTAGTTTTTGTTACTCTTGCTGTTTTCACCCATGTTAACAACACGAATGATGACAGTATTCCTCACAATGATGGTAACTGTAACAGCAGACGTGTTGACATCAGGGTCTAGACAGGGCCGTGGGGATGCCAGCAGCATGGATTTGTTCTGACCGCTGGCAGGCTCTGCTCGGCACAAGCCATGTCACTTTTCTTCTCTAGAACGGGGAGCACACCTGCTGCTGTGTTGTGGGTGTGGATGAGGGAATGCATGTTTGCAGAGTGATGCCCAGGATTTCTGGCCCAGGCTAGGGCCAGGTCAATGGACGTGGTGGCCATGGTGTTGGGGGTGGATGGGGCAGCAGTAATTGTCACATGCCCTCTCCTCGGTCAGGGCACTGCCCATGGGCATCTGTGACAGCTCTCTCTCATCTTGATTCCTATTCAGGCCATCTTCATGTCCAGCTGATTCCGGACTCTTTCCTCACTTATTCATTCATTCAATGCATGTTTGACAAAGGCCTGTTATGCGCCAAGAGGCAGATAAATAAACAGATGTAGTTCAAATCCATGCCCTTGAGGGGCTTACAGTCTTGCAGGAAAAGATGCAATTCAGAGTCAGTCTCATGCATGGTACATGCAACGGGACCGGAGCGAGGAGCAAAGGACGGCAGGGCAGGGTGACGGCACCTGCGGGCACAGGCTAACTTTCCTCCTCTCCCTTTTGTTCCCTGCAGCCGCTGCAGTAGCTCACGTCCTGGGGACCTCTTACCTAGGACTCTTGTGATCATTTTCCAGCTGGTCTAAAATACCCAACTCTCTCCCCTCCTATCCATCTGGAGCCTCAGGCTAGATTTGTTCTCCCAAAGCCCAGTTCCCGGTTTCTGCTCAGAAAACCTTCCCTGACTCTCTCCTTGGCTGACAAATGTGAAATCTCTCTAGTCTGACACTCAGCTGCCCATTGGGGCCTGCCCTCAGTTTCCCATCTAGCACTTCCTTTTCCATGTTTCTTATCCCTCCCCACCAAACAGCTCTGATGGCCTTTACCATGCGTAGGGGGCCACGGCCTTTGCTTATCTCTCTTCTCCTCTGCCAGGCTCCATCCTGGTCCCTACTCTATTACTGCCATCTCCTCTCCTTCCTAGACCTGTTGGTGGCTGAGGCGGAGGAGATGGCCAGCTCCCAGGGGAGCTGTCACAGCGCTGCCATCGCTGCAGGGGTCTTCCTGGCTGTGGTCCTGGCTGTGGCGGCCTTCACACTGGGAAGGAAGACATGCAGCAGCAGTGGTCGGCCTCTGAGCTCCCACTTCTTTACGGATCCGCCTCTTGTGGGTTTTGACATCTGCAGAACTGTGGGCTGGAGCAGTTCAGGGAAAGAAGCAAACTCCTTCAGTCCCTTAGGAAAGGAGTCCTGTCTGCATGAAGTCTCTAGAGAGAAGGGGATTGACAGGCCACCCAAGGAGTTCAGAAGAAACAAAGGAATGAGCTGGGTTCCAAGGAGGCGGTGAATTTGCCTAGAAAGTCAGAGTGAAACCAGACTCAGGACTCCTAGGTCAGGCTTGGCAGGAATGGGAGTTTTTGTGTACTGCCGTGGTAATACCAATGTTTGCCCCATGAAGGCAACCTCAGGACCCCTGTCCCAGGCGGGGAAGAGCCAAGACAACCTAACTCTAGATGTGTGAGTTGAGCTGCGTGAGATCCCAGCAGGGCAACAGCTGCAGGGGAGACCCCAGGATGAGGGGACAGAGAATTCCAACAGAGACTTGGTCATAGCTGCAGGGCTGACTAGGGCTGCCCGAGAGCTGCCCACCCCTGCAACTGCGGTGAGAGGCCATGAGCCTCCATGGGATGCAGGATGAGTCTCGGGCCCTACCAGAATTCAGAGGAGCTAGGGTGCCCCAGGGACTGTCTCTTCCTGGTTTTCATTCTCCTTGCCATCACCTCCCACACTTACCTTTAACCTCCCACACTTTCCCTAACTGCCCCAGCCTGGGAGGTTGAGGGTCACTTACCCTCAACTCAGACATCTGATAATTCACAAAAGGTTCAGAGGCTGGGAACCCAACATGGAATCCCAACTTCATTCATTCATTCATTCATTCATTCATGTCCAGGTTGTACCCTGAGCTTGAAAAGGAGCAGTGGAGGCTCTACAGGTCCTGCTGTGAGGATGAGGGGCACCTTGGGGCTGGGGGCTCAGCAGGCTTGCCCTGAGTCGTCCCAATGGGTGACAGCCACAAATCAGGTTCTGTGCTTGGACCTGTGGATACAAAGAGGGGTCATGCATGACCCCACCATTATAAAGGGGAAATTTATTTCTACTGGAAGCATTTCCACCTCCTGAAGTGTCGTCTCTCCTTAGTGCTTCTTCACAGATGACCACCGCAGTCTTAGCCACTTGTCAGCCCCTCAAGGAAGGAGGTAATGGCTCCTTTGTCAGCAGGGCCCAGCCAAGCGTGTGGCTATCAGGGAGAGATGAGTTTGGTAGCAAGAGGCAGTGAGGTCCAGATGACAGGTGGAGTAGAAGACAGGGCCACTGGTGACAGGGGCTCTGGACTAAAGCTTTCAGAGTGTGACTGAGGGTCCAGTCACAGGGGACACAGAGGAGTGGGCTTGATTGGGTGAAGCGACCCCTCTACCATCCACATCACTGTCAGGGAGGATTGGGCTGACACCAAGTGGCTGTGGTTCCCAGCAACTGAGACTGTGGTTTGAGGCAAGTGTTCTCAGCTCTACTGCACATGAGAATGGCCCAGGGGCTTTTGAACCTACTGCTGCCAGACTGCACCTGGGACAGTTAGATGAGAATCTAACCAAGGGGTAGTTCTGGAGATTGGTGACCCACCAGACTCAGATTGTTCCGAGATTGAGAGCTGTTGGTTTAGGGCTCCTTAAGTCCCCCTGAAAGAGTCCAGGCTGTGCCCTGTGCATAAGAAGGAGCAGTGGAGGCTATGGGTTCCCATGGTGAGGATGAGGGGGACCCTGGGGCTGGGCTCTTGGCAGGCTTACCCTGAATGGTCCTGAAAGACCTACTTTCCAAGTCTCAAAAGACCATATCAAAGTACTACTGACCTGAAGTGCCTCATTTCTGCTGATTCACATTTGCCCCAGTCTCTGCCATCCATAAGAACATGCCACAGAGGAAACACTGATTAAGCCTCTTCTGCCAGCTGGGCACCTTGGGCATAATCTTCTAATCCTCCGCGTGACCAGGTACTATCATTCTTACCTGGCAGGGATGGAAACTGAGGCTGAGAGACGTGAGTCAGCACAGAACTGCACAGGGTTCAGGCAGAGAGTGGCAGAGCTGGGGCCTCAGTTGGGGACACTGACTCCTGGTCCTGGGTTCCAGCATCTCTGTTCCATCATCCCCAAGGCACCATGAGTCCAGAAGGCCTGGCCTCACATTGAGTTTGCACAGAGAACTGCATCAGTCACACTCCTGTCTGCAGCTCCTGTGTGGGATGTGATACCAGGTGCAAAAGGAGGGGTTACAAGAGGGTTGTGATGACCACACTACACCCATACCCCAGCTGGCCCCGTGGGACTACTCAATGGACCTGTGGTGGCTCCTCCAAGCTCTCTGCACCTCCAGGACCTGCTCAGAGCCCAGTGATCCTGCCCTGGGCTCCACCCTCAGTAGAGTGACTGACAACCAGGGGCCAGGAGAACACAAGGCCAGGCCACATGGCACCTGTTTTGAGCTGTCTCCTGTGTCCTTGTAGGGACAGAGGCTGCCCTCCAGCCCCTTCCAACCACACCAGCATCTCACCACTCTCCTGTTATCCCACCTGCCAATGCCAGAGGGCGCTGCAGAACAACCTTGGAGCTATTTTATTCCTGAGGGACTTGTTGCTGTGTTTATTGTGCATGTCAGTCGTTGTCCATTATAGGAAGGGGTCCACAGTTTTCAGCTGTAATGAAAGACTATTGTGAAAGCCTGCCCTGGCCCCTTTTCCTTACTTTAAGGGAACAGAATCTGATCTACTGTCTGACAACAGAGTGATGGTAGCTCCCTTTTCTGCCTGGTCCCTACCATAGGCTAAAGGTGGCACCCAGCAGCCCCTCGAGATCCTGTACCCTCCAGCCCTGTCCCTGGCATCTGGATCCCAGCAGTGGCCAGCAAGGGGTTCTGCTCTGGGCAGAGGTTCTGTCCTCTGCAAGTTTGCTGGCACCTGAGTAGCTTCTGCTGTGTGGGAGCCAGGGACAGCCCAGCCTATGGTTGTTTCCTGTGGGGGATGAAACCTTTGACCTCAGAGTCTCCCCGCATTGCCTGGGTTGGCTGGAACACTTGGTGTCCCGAATGCTTGGCGAGGTCACCCAAGTGTGTGCTGACTGGAGGGAGAAGGTCCTCTTGGGAAACCTGTGTCTGTGAAATGCTGCTTTTTCAGAAATTATGCAAGCTGGATGGTATATGGCCACAATTAAAAATTATATTAAGGACAAAAGTATGAAATACCAAAACTCAGCACTTTCTGGTTATCTGACTCCTTTTTACTACTATCTGTGCCCAAGGATATTTACGTCATGTCATGTCTGTCTGCTGGAAATACTGTCTACTGCTGAGTGACTGCCCAGCTCTCCCAGCTCCACATGTAGTGATGTCATATTGTTGGTATAAAATGGCCAATGGGGAGAGGATTCACACCATGGAAATCATGCTACAAAGGAGGCTTCCCCTTTCTCAGAGCCTACTGGTAAAGATTTCCCAACACCCCACTGCCTACAGTTTACCCAGAAAGGGGCAAATACACTAGGAGAGCTTGGCAAAAGCGTTCATTGGTCTGCTGCCATGTTCAAGTTTCCTCCATTGGCATCACGTTTTTTTTGGAAAGCATCTGTATTTTAGCAAGTGTGGAATCTAAAGCTACCCGGGAAAGAAGATGTCTTGTGAAGCTCCTACAGGCTCTGATGAAAACAGTGGTGGTTGTACTTGGCCTACTCTGGACCCCTGGGGAAAGGCAGCTGCCCGGGTCAAGGTTAGGGGCAGGTCAAAGACAGGAAGTCAAACGGTGGAGGTTGTGGGATGGCACGCATCGGAGCCCTGCCTCATCTCCCCCTGCCTGAGTCCAGCACCAAATTCCCTCTCCTGCTCCTCTTAGCCATGAGGAAGTCTGATCCCCCTCAGCCCCAGCTTTGGATATCTGGCCTAAGCCAACCTTCAGGTGACAGTTCTGTTCTCCCTGGAACTCTATTCCTGTATAAGTGCCTGGGAGCCCATATGGTTTGTCCAAGCTTTGACATAAGGAACGGCATCCCTGTTGAATCAGAGACAAACATTTGTTTCTGCAACAGTATCTTCCAGAGGCTTAAGCTCCAAGATTAAGTGATGGAGTCATGTGGGAGCACTGATGGTCTAAAGGGCTGGCCTAGGACAGCTGCTCAGGACAAGAGAGAGGCCAAGGGAGGTGAGGCCACCATGCTGAGTTATGACTAATCTGATTGAGATCTAAGATTTGTACACAGCTAGTTGGGAACATAGAGGAGTGAACTCTTTCAAAATTTGCTCCATCCTCATTCACGGCCCATGGGGAAACTCTCCATGCTCAAGGTGGCTTGGAATAGATGCATGGCCACCCAGACTTTCCTGTGTTCTGATGAAGTTAGAATCTCTCCTCAACCAACCCACCTCCACCCTGTACACCTTTGCGGCTTTCTATGTATGGGGCTACAGGTGGCAAAGATGGAGAGTCTTTGCTTCTTGATACCTGTCTTCTCCCAAGTATGTAAATACTGAAGGGCAGAATGCGGGCCTGGGGTACCTAGGGATAGTGCCAAGTTCAGACTTTTGTATTGGAGGGGTGTGTGGGGTTGGAAGATTATGAAGACACTTACAGGGGACACAGGATCAGTAACTTCTCAGGATAGAGACCCACAGTGACTGCCCCCACTTGTCACCTTCTCCCAGAGGGATGCCTTCTGTGTGCTGTGAGGAGAGGAGTGGAGTTGGTGAGGGGGTATCAGGAAGCTATTGGAACCCTTAAATCTTGTGGAAGCCTCTCTTGTTAGGTTTGGTCAGGATTTGGTTGGCTCCCATTATGTCAGGATGTCCACCCAGTTAATACAATCTCTGTCTCTTCTCCCTTTCTCTGATACACTGGATTTTCCTTTAAATTACACTCAGAGCTCTGGTAGGAGAATCAATTCAGTATGATTTTCCTGGGACTTTTCCAGTTTTAGCACTGCAAACCTCAAGTTATGGAACCCTTCAATCCCAGACAAGCCAGAATGGCTGTATCACTCTAGAGTCTCTGAGGGGAGAGGGGAGAGGAGGTCCAGGTGCCATAACAATCATCAAACACAGAAGACTGGAAAACCTTCAGCCATGAAATTTAGACTTCCACTTTTTTTAGTCTCTTTTCAATTCAATTCGAATAATTCCTTTTAGCATTTCTTGTAGGGAAGGTCTAGTGGTAATGAACTGATGAACTCCCTTAGTTATGGTTAGTCTGGGAAAGTCTTTATACTTCCTTCATTTACAAAGGACAGTTTTGCTATCTAAAGTGTTCTTGGTTGACTGATATTTTTTTCAGTATTTTGAATTTATTATTTTTACTCTCTCCTGGCCTCCAAAGTTTCTGCTATGATGTCATTCACTCATAGTCTTAAGGAGATCTCCTTTTCATATCCCAAGTTGCTTTTCTCTTGTTGTTTTCAAAATTCTTTGACTACTGAAAATTTAATTACATTGTATCTCAGTGTAAATCTTTTAGGATTTGACCTATTGGTAACCTTTGACCTTCATGAATCTGGATGTCCCTCTCTCCGCCTAGATATCAGAAATTTTCAATTGTGGTTTTCTTAAATATGTTTTTCTCCCTTTTCTCTCTCTTTTCTGCACCTGGAATTCTCAGAATACGTACACTAGTTTACTTGATGGTGTCACATAAATCCCACAGTCTTTCTCCCCTCTTTTTTGTTTTTCTTCCTTTTTTTTTTTAATCTAACCAGATGATTTAAAATAACCAGTGTTTGAGTTTCACTGATTCTTTCTTCTGCTAATTGAGCCTACTATTGAAGATCTCTATTGAGTTTCTCAGCTCAGTCATTGTATTCTTCAGCTGTAAATTTTCTGCTTGTTTCTTTTTTATGTTTCTATTTTTTTAACGAACTTATAATTTTGTTCATTGTTGTTTTGCAGATTTCATGTAGTACTAAAACTGTTCTTTTCTATGAACTTCTTTAAGACGATTATTTGAATTATTTGTCAAGCAATTAATAGATTTCCACTTCTTTAGAGTTGGTTACTGAAGCTTTATTAGTTTCCCTTGATGGGATCATGTTTGCCTGATTCTTCATGGTCCTTGTAATTTTGCATTGGTGTCTGCATCTGAAGAGTCATCACCTCTTTTGATCGTTAAAGACTGGATTTTGCAGGAAAAGATCTACTGGGTCCCTAGACAGATATGCTGCCTCTGGGACTGCAGTCAAGCTGGGATGGTTGTTGGTCATGGGACTTCTTTCATGTCTTCATTTGGGTCCATGGTTGGCAGTCTTGTTATCATGGGTGCAGGTGATCGTTTCTGTGGGGTCCCCAGAGAAAAAAGACTGCCTTTAACACTGTGGACAGCAGGGCTAGAGCTGACCATGCAGGCTGGTTTTGGGTCTGGGGCTGACGCTATGGTAGATGGCCTGTTCCTGGGGCACAGGCATACCTTCTAGAAGCAGATTTCCATGCTCTTGGGTTCCAATGGGGTGTCACAACCTCCTACCTGGGTCCTGGTCCATAAAAGTGTATATGTCTGTGGATGGTTGTCAACTTGTTGTTCTGTGGAGAAGTGAGAGCTGGGGGTTCCTATTTTGCCATCTTACTGACATCACCCTTCCCTCTGCCCTGGACATTTTTTCCTTAAACAAATAATTTCATCAGTTGGCATATAGCTTTGAACTGTATAAGTCTGTATAATTGTAATAAAGGTTTCTAAGGCCTACATTTATGGGTGTCCACAATCAGCTTGGATGTAAGGAGCAATGTGAAAATGGGTTGATCTTCTTTCTTTTCTTCTTTTCTCTTTTCTTTCTTTCCTTCCTCCCTCCCGCCCTCCCTCCCTCCCTCCCGCCCTCCCTCCCTTCCTTCCTTCTTCTCTCTTTCTCTCTCTCTTTCTTTTCTTTCTTTCTTTCTTCTCTCTCTCTCTCTCTCTCTCTCTCTCTCTCTCTCTCTCTCTCTCTCTCTGCTATTGGAGACACAGTTACTAAGGTCATAATGTTTACCTTTTGGGGCAATGAACCAGTTACTCATTAGGATGAAAATGTAATTGGCTAACATTTCACCCCTACATTGCAATCAATAAATACCACCATGATTTTAAAAACAGAAATGCTTTTTGACTCTTTGAAAGCATTTCATATTTAAATAGAAAAAATCTCCCCTCTAAGCAGAAAAGAATATTTTATGCTCTCCATGTCAAAAATGGTTGAAACAACCTCTGATATGTGAGATGAGTTGGATGGTCAAAAGCAGTGCATGAAAGAATTTCAAGATAATGACTAACTTGAAAGCTAAAAGCCATACAACTCATTAATAACAGCAGTTACCAAATGACAAGTGATAAGCTAATTTGGAATAGAGTAAAATTCAGTGATGCATTTGGTATTTTTGTGGACTTTAAGTGCTTAGTCTCTCTGATGGCTATTACCACAGAATAAAGAGAGAGAGAGAGAGAGAGAGAGAGAGAGAGAGAGAGAGAGAGAGAGAGAGGTGAAACCAAAGCATCAATTAATTTATATAGGAATTTGAATATTTTCATTGAAAATGAAGTATTTTGAACTTTCTAGGTCTATTTAATTTAAAGTATTCTGATTCTGTACCAAAGATGAGCAATAATTATTCACAATGGTACTGGGGTTATTTGTTGCATTGTGAATGTGGAATTGTAGCTGTAGTTAGCAATATATTGTCCATTGAATCTAGCTATGTCCTTGTTTTCCATGGTTTAATTCTTGCAAGCCAGTGGGAAGCCTCACTGGGCAGAGAAAGGAGCTGCCTCTCTATAGAGCCTGTGTCCCAGGGGGATAGGCACCTCCTCTAAATGCCTGGAGTCTGCAGAGTGGATGGGCGACTTCATCTTCATAGTCAAAAGTGAGAGCTGTGAAGGAAGAGGGAAGAACTGCAGCATGGAGGACGTGGGTTGGAGGGAGAAGTGGTTTCCTCGTGATCCAGGCAACTTATTAATTTATTTGTTTACCAAGGACAGAGGACTTGCCAGGTACAGAACAAACCTTTTAAAATAGGAACACATTGGATCCTAGAAAGCCCTCGAGGAAACGTCTATATTTGTTCACATTATGCAGTGTAGAAACTGAGCCCTCATTACTGGGCGTAATGGGAGCCCATTCTGATGCACTTTTCAAAGCAGATGGATTCTCATTTTCTGAGTAGTTTAGCCTCCGTAATGTTTAATTACAAATTTCAACTTGATTTGATTAAAAGGCATACAGATAACTGGGAAAGCAGTATTTCTGGGTGTGTCTCTGAGGGTGTCTCTGGAGGAGATGGGTGTGAATCAGTGAACTGAATTTAAAAAGTTTGCCACCACTGTGAGTGGTCACCAGTCAATTCATTGAGTCCAGGTAGAACAAAAACACCAGGGAACCAGGCAATCATGTGCTCTGTCTCCTGGTGCTGGGACACTCTTCTTCTCCTGCTCTGGACATCAGAACTCCTGGTTCTCTGGTCTTTGGACTTTAGGACTTGCAGCAGTGCACTAATAGGTTCTCAGGTTTCATCTTCAGATTGAGAATGACACCATCATCATCTCCCATTGCGAGGCCTTCAGACTCGTACTGAACCACACAACTGGGTCTCTAGCTTGCAGATGGGCTCTCATGAGACTTCCCTGCCTCCATAATACCAGGAGCGAATTCCCCTAATGCTATCTATCTATCTATTTATCATTTCTCTTAATCATCTATCATGTTGGTTCTGTCTCTCTGGATAACTCTGATTAATGCAGTCTGTCTTGAGGCAGATCTGTTGATTTGCTGTCTCTCTGGCCTGTGGTAGTAAAAGAACTCCAGAGAATACAAATGAGATGTTGGCCTTGGCTTTCTGCTCAAAAATCTGCCAAATGTAGTGAAAATAAAGAATGTTTTAGGGATTTGTGTTAAATTTCTTCTGTTTCCTACTGTTCAACAAGAAATAGCACATTGAATCTGGGCATGGGTCCCTTTAACAGTTCTGAGAAGAGTAAAACAAAAAAGCATACACTGTGGGAGCCTCACCCTCTGGGTATCTTTGCTGTGTGCTGTTCCCAAGGGCTGGGAATTCAGGAGGATGAACAAGGATATGGGCCCTGGGAATGGCACAGCCCCTCATGTCCTGGAGCAGTCCTGAGGTTCCCTGATGTCCTTTCCTTCTGTTTTCAGAGCCTGGGGTATGTGGGGGCCCCTTCATGCATGCTTCAGGGCTGGTTTATCAGCTTCCTTTGGAACAACTTTCCCTGTATCTGGACCATACTAGTGAGGCCAACTGAGCGAGCCTTGCTGGCACTTCCTGCTCCCAAGTGAGTGCTCAGGATATGAGTTGTCTTTGCTGAAGGTATTGTAGTTTTCTAGGGTGAAGTTCACCTTGACCTCTTCTACTTCATCTTCCGCTCATCTAAAGCAGCAGGCCTGTAAAATAAAACTGAATCCACTTACAGACCCTGCTAATAACTCCCTGCTTGTTTCGTGTTTCTCATCCTAGCATGGCTTCTCAAAATCCTGCACAGCCCGGCTTCTACACCTGTCCTCCCTTCTCATTTTTTTCTCCTCTGGAAGCCTCTCTCTGTGCCAGGTGTAACTCATGGAGACGTCTGGAAACACCAGCTGTTTTGGCAGATCCATGTTTTCACTCACGCCATCCCCTCTGCCTGGAACATATCTTTCTTCCCCATCTGACTCATCTGCCCTCCTCTGAGGGTCCTCTATTAATGTTTTCTGATGCATCTTGAGGGCTACCTCTTCCATGCCAACTTTTTAAAGCTCCTCAGGTCAATGTACCTCTCTCTCCCTTTGCCCCATCAGTCACTCCATGAAAATCTATAGTGGATTTTAGCATAAAATGTTATTAGCATTTTTTATTTTTGTCTGCCACTTTGGAAACTCTAACTCTGGGTTCAAGCCATATTTCCTAAATGAATGAACTTCTGAATAATATGATAAGATCACGGAAGCCATTAGCAACCTAGCAATAAGTTACTGCCCTGCTATCAGGACCATCATCATGGAGTTTAACGTGGGAGTCACATTTCCATTAACTCTAGACAAAGCTAAGCACAGGCCATGGTGACGGATGAGACAGGTGATGAAATCTGTATGACTAAGGGCTCTAGCCTCTCCAGATGTGGGTGGTGTCAGGATGCCCACTAAGTTACTCAGGGACTTTCTAGGATGAAGGGTACCTTGGAAATGGCTCTTACAAAAACAGCACTACAACTCTGTACCCAAACTTTGCTTTCATAAGTCAGAAAATAGTGGTATTATATTAATCATATAATAAATTTTAAGGAAAATCTAACGATTTCTAACAAGCCAATGCCATATAAACTGTATTTCATAACTGTAGTGCAATTAAATCATAAATAACAAAATTATCAAATTATTCATGTGTAAAAATAAAACCCAAAATAATTAATAAGTATAAAATAAAATTGTAATAGAAATTATTGAACATTTTGAAATAATGATGGTGAATGTAGCACATATCAAATTTTGTAAGATGCAGCTAAAGTGGCATTTAGAGGTAAATATATAGCCTTAAATTTTATTTACTTATAAACAAAAAGTAAAAAGTGAGTATTAAGGTTTTAGTAATGTCAACCTAAGGAAAAATATCAGAGAAGACCAACAAAACCAAAGTCTGTGTGCTTTATTTTGAAGCTAGTAAGAGACAAACCACTATTAAGACTGATCAGATAAAAAAGAAGGGGAAATATATACAGACCCTATATTGTGTACAAAAATAACCCTACATATACAGAAGACATCTTACAAACAATGTGTATATGCCTAGAAACAAAAGGAAAGGCAGTTTTTTGCATGATCCAGCTTTCAGCTTAGTTTTTTTTTTTTTTTTTTTTTTTCCTTTTGGCAAAGTAATTTGGTGTGCAGAGTTTTTATTTTTCTTTCACATTTCTCTCTTCCTTTACTTTTAAAACCTTTTTGGAGAGAGCATTTTAAAAGAAATGTGTCTCTGGTTTTGGGTTTTCTCATGGCTAGGACAGTTTATTCCTAGATGGATAGGTCCTATGTTATTAGAAAAGCTCATTTTTAGCAGGTTGTGAAGTCTTGTGTCCTGTGAAGAAAAAAATAGGGGGAAGAAGAGAAAAAAAAGAGGAATAAAAGGAGGAAATAATACATAAAAAAAAGGGAGAACAATCCTGGAAATCTGATATGAAACATATTACTCTGAACTCCATACGTCACTGGGCAGGTATAAAAATGATCTCTGTATATTAATAGGTTGCTGTTATTTTCTTTTGAAGTTTGTTGTCTAGCTTCAGTTTGCAAGGCTTTAAGAAAACACAGTTTAAATTTTAGCAATTTCAAACCAGAAAAGAATGAAAAAAGAAAACAAAGATAAAAAAACATTTTAAACATTATTTTGGAGACATGTAGGCAGAAAAAGTTTTAGGATTCAGTTCAAATTATAGAAAACAAAAACTGGAAAACTGGACAAGGCTGGACATTAATAATATTATAGTTTATTTTGAAACATTTTTTTTTTCTTTCTAATTCCCCAGTTTTATTAAAGACAAAATTATAGTAGAACCGATTTATTTGCAAAGTAAGTTTTAATCTTGGCTTGATTATTTGCATAAAGTACAGCAATAATAATCATTTGTCATATAGGCTCTCTCCCTCTCTTTTTTAAACAGTGGCTTTGCTGGAACCTTTTCCATAAGGAATCTAAGATCAGAACTTTTAAAAAGCCTCTAGCCCAGGCAGGGTGTGGTTGCTCATGCCTGTAATCCCAGCACTTTGGGAGGCTTAGGTGGGTAGATCACTTGAGGTCAGGAGTTGGAGACCAGCCTGGTCAACATGGTAAAATCCTATCTCTACTAAAAATACAAAAACTAGTTGAGTGTCATGGCATCACACCTGTGATCCCAGCTACTTGGGAGGCTGAGGTAGGAGAATTGTTTGAAACCAGGAGGCAGAGGTTGCAGTGAGCCAAGACCATGCCATTGCACTGCAGTCTAGGTGACAAGAGCAAAACTCTGTCTCAAAAAAACTAAATAAATAAAAAGAAAAATAAAAAGCCTGTAGCCTAGCCAAGGATTTATTTGTACCTGAGATGCCTGTAAGAATTTGGTGAATTCCTCTCTTCAAGATCTCAAGAAAACTTGAAATGCCTTGGCCTGTCAGAAAGTGACATTCTTAACTAACACTGGTCAGGACTCTGTAAAGGATAAGACATGAGGTCAGTTTTTCTAAGGGGCTTTTATTGGCTCTATAGGTCAGCTCATTTTCTCGAGGCAGTCTAAAAATATGTAATTCCAGTCAAAGCCTTGGTAAAATAACCAGTGTCTTCAATTATGCCCTGTTATAAAAAAAGATTCTTACTGAACTTATGCAAATAATTACAATGCCATAAATTAAGTATACTCACAAATAGTTTCCAAATTTTGGAGAAATTAACTAGAGAGAAAGGAATTATGTTTTAAATTTTGCTCACTAGAGTATACTTTACTCAATTGTTAAAAGCTGTAAATAGCTTAAGAGAAGCTAAAATTTTCTTGACAGAAAAAGTAAAAAGAATCAGCAAGTGTTTTAAACAAAAAGTCATAAAATATTATTTCAGTCTTTTATTAGTTCAGTCCATGCATTTAACTCCTGTTTTGCTTGATATTGGATAAAAAAATCCTCATGAATAATACATCAGCTGTCCATGAGAGTCCTAGAAATTTTTCTCTGTTTCAATGGCATGATCTCTAAAGTTATCAGAAGCCTACATTTAAGAGTACTCCTCAGAGTGCTATCACTGATTATATACTGACCTATAAAAGGGTCAAAGTAAAACAATAATTGTGGATAGCAGAAGTCTTGAAACAGCCATGGCTAAAGACACAATTGACAAGGAAATTTGGTTATTTCTGTAATATAACAATTTTATATAATAGTCATAGTTATTACTAATAACATATGCTAACACATATCAGAATTGGGAATCTCACACACTTTTGAAACACATATAAAAATGTAATCTAAAGAAGGTTAAACACCATTTTGTATTTGACAGTGCTTCCTGTTTGATTTTATTATACCAGTAAGCAGAATATGCTTTGTTTGGACTTCAGGTGACCTAATATCAAAAAATTCAAGAGGTCAAAGAGACTGAATTTAGAATTTGATTTTGCAAAGTCTCAAATATTAAAAGTTTACAACACTTCATATCACAAAATAGAACCACAGGTCATTATAAAATAAATCATTCATTTAGCCAAAGTCATAACTCAGAGTCTAAAAATGTAACAAACCTTCATTCTTTGAGAGAGAAGACTTAATTTTTCCAAACAATAAATCCTAATGAAGATAGCAAGAGGCCAGTTAAATCTTTCTTTCAATTCTTATAAGCAATCTGTTAAAGTTTAATCATCTTGATCATAAGATAAAATTTCCATAAACATTTCGTAAACTTACATAATTTTTAAAATTAAAAAGTGGGTTAATGCTTCAAGAAAACATTGCTAATTTGACATAGGGGCCTAGAGGCTGGTCTTGCATCAATGTGCCTTTGATATTAATGTTTAATTTACAGAGAACTGGGACCTGGGAGGTAGAGGTTGCAGTGAGCTGAGATCGAGCCACTGTACTCCAGCATGGGCTACAGAGTAAAACTCCATCTCAAAACAAAACACAACAAAACAAAATGATCATTCTGTTTTGGGCTGGGCTTATAGTTTTAAATCCTTCATGCCAAATTTTGACATCTTAAAGTATCTAGTAGAGATTTTAACTACAAAGCTGCTTGATTAATAAGTAAAAACAACAAAGTATGCTGGTAGTTCTGAAGATATCTCTAATTTTTCCAGCAATTTTAAAGCCAGCTTATTTATTAATGATTTACTTAAGTCACATGAACTTGAAAAGAATTTAGGCTTATTTCCTTAATTTATGAGTACTGCTTTATTTTAAAGCCAATTTAGTACCCTCTGGTTACAAAACATAAATGAAAAGATGTATGCACACATAAATACATCTAAGCACACATGGACACCCATACAGAGATCCTATAGCTTTTACTTTGGAACTCTAGCCAAGAGATATCATCACAAACTCACCAGTGTATTGAAATGGTTGGATGAAAGCAGTAGTTTTTATCTTAACACCAGTAGAATGGTCCTCTATACTAGAAAAAAATATACTGTTTTTTAAGCAAATACCATATCCTTACGTTTTTGTTTAACCAAAAACACATCTTACTCTCCTACTTCTCTAATTCTTAGCAACTCTAATTCCCAGTGAAAATCCTGGGATTGCTTAATTTAACATAACATGACTTTAAGATTTCAAATCACTGGAGAGAATTTTGAGACTAAATTTACCAAGTTAATATTACAAAAGATTACTAAAATCATGTGAACTGAGAAGCCTCTGAACTAGTTTTTGTTAGTCTGATAAACACTTAGACTTTTCTTTAAGACAATTGGTTAGAGCTCTTTCATATAACTTGGTCATAAAATATTACTTCCCCATGACACATATAATTCTATAGATGGACACAGACAGAGGCAGATCTTATACATTTTAGATTTTTCATTTGTGTGTTTTCAAAATTTTTCTTTCCCCTACTTTAGATTATTAATCTCCTGATGATCTATTCCATGTCCAAAATAATTTTTAACTAAGCAACTCTAAACGTACCTTTCCAAAGCCATGACTTCAGTCAAACAGGTTGCAAAATGTACTTCTCAAAGGCACAGACTTAGATCTAAGCAAAGTCAAGGTCTGTTACATAAACTTTAAGCTATTGTTTTTCCCCTAAAGTGCCTAGTGGTACAGACACAGAGACAAATGCCCTTACAAAATGGAGAATTCCTTTAATGATGTAAATTTTCTTTAGAAAATGTTTTATTAAAGTAACTTAATTTGATAGGTGATCTTTTAACTGGGCTTAATTGGATTACTGGCTTTAGGATAGAGCTCTTTAAGGAATGGGGCCAAGAAAGCATGCAGTTTTTAAGGACTAAACCACAATTTTCTTATCCAAATGTGTGAAGAAGGGAGTACCTCCCTGTAGTAATGACCATTTCCTGTCAACTGTCCTCAGCCACCCCTAAATTTGTAGCTGTTGTCCACCATTACACACACTAAAGTCAGATCTTCTCACAGTACAAGGTAATCTCTAGTACCCCCAAAAGCCAAAGAAACCAGGTAATGAAATACAAAAACGGAGAGTTTTAGACCTAAGAATCTGCCCATGACTGCTGAAACTCCACAAAGAAAGAAGAACACCCCTAAAAGGAGTGAGTGGTGTATTTATTCCAAGTTCTTTAAGGGATCCAAATTATCAGAAACCTTTTCTAGATTGTTTTCTTCACTTGGTACTGAAGATGGCAACAGGGTGGAAGAAAAATAAATGCAAGAACAAATTCCCTCTGATGATTCTTGTAATTTAGATGGTTGTATTTTCTGATGGCTGTGTCTGGCTTCTGGAGATTTTGGTGAAGTAGTAAATGGAAGCACCCAGTATATACACGTACCTCAGGGCCTCTGAGAAATTGATATAGTCAGCATTTTGTCAAATCCTGAATGTTTCTGTGGCACGACCTGCTTAAGCTGTTTGAAATCTCCAAAATGAGGTGCTGTGACAGGTCTGCTCAGCCTGGGGGACTCTAGCAGGTGATGGATGGTTCTCGTTCTTCTGAGACTCTCTAAAGAGCAAGCACGTTAATTTCTGGTTTTCAGGGGGCCTTGTAGAGCTTAGGTTGTTTTCAGCTACATGCACAGAAACCTCATTTCAAATTGGCTTAAACGACAAGGAAAGGAATTGACACCTGAGTCTGGATGTGCAGACGCTTTGGGGCTGACGTCACCAGCAGCTCTGGAGTGGCCTTTGCTCTGCAGCTCTGCGAGTTGGCTTCATCCTCATCCTGGTAGCAAGTGGGAAGCAGCCGTGTCCACCTCCCTCTATGTCACACCTTCCTTTGACACCATTGGACCAACCTGGGTGACATATTCAAGTCTGCATCAGTGACTAGCTAGCTTTTGGAGCTGGGTTTGGGGTCAGCTGCTTCCAAGACACATTGAGTATGCTGGGTGGAAATAGATACCTGGAAATAGTTGGGGTTCTTTGCTTCCAAGTGGGAAACCATACTAGAGAGATAACACACAAAATGCCCATCAGACCCTGAAACTCTTCCTGGTAAAATAAGAGCAAGGGTGCTGGGGAGGCAGATGATGGCTGACCTGGAATGGTGGAGAGGAGACCAGCTGGACAGTTCTGACATTGCTTATGGCAGTTGGTCACGGGGGTCTTTGAATAAGGTGCAGAAAATTACTAACCTCTCATGCAGAAGCAGAGGACACATCTGAGTGTAGCAGGCTATGAGAGAAGAGCATACAAAAGGAAATAGATGAATCCACTTAGGGCTATGTAGGAGCAAGGAAAGACTGGGGAGGATAAATTTCTGAGGGATGCAAATCCTGGGAAGCTGGTGCTTAACCAAATCTTTCCTCCACGCGGACATTGGGTCTTGGGGTACCTAAGACTTTGGTTTCCAGGGTCCTCCAGAAAAGATACTAGGTCTTTGTCCCTTCAGGCAGCCACAGCCATGGGGGGATGATGCTGGGGGTCACATAGCCATCCTGACCCATTGGAGCCCATGGCAAGATCCTCGGACTGGGGTACAAGAAAAAGGACACATCCTCTCCATGGGCTCCTGCATTTGCTCCATCTGGGCATTCACATCCAGTGGCAGGGAGCTTTGTCCTCTTCCCAGCCCAGGGCCAGGAATAGGGTGAATGAGGAGTAATGGGACAGGGTATCTGGAGTAAGAGGAGGAAGGAGAACTGCGAGGAAGTATTGAAATTTACTTCTGTAATACCTGGAGGCATAACACTAAAACAACCTTTTGCGGTGATTGTGCTCAGAGAGAAAACTTACCCACTTTTCTTCTCCCTCCATTCCTCAGCTGGGATGCGCGGAGTGTCTAGATGGCCGCCAACCCAGCAGTGCCACGCTGTTCTGCTTGAGTGGTGAAGCTCCTTCACAAAGTGAACCCATCAGGGCCTGTTCAAATAAAGTTGTGGGAGGGAAAGGCCAAGGGAAGCTTCTCAGATGCCTAAGAAGGGTGATGCAATACAAGATCATCCTGAAGATAGGAACAGGCATTTCTGAAAGAGCTGCTGTGGGAGTAGAGGCATTGAAAGGATGCCAGCCCCACTCGACTTCAGGGAAATGCATTTTATAACATTAGGTATTATTCTGATCGTATTTGATTAGAGGACATGTTGAAAGATATGACAAAATCAGGAGCTGGTTAGAGTTCAGGAAAATGGGTCCTCACGAAGTCCTGGCTGTTGTATAAATTGGTAGCAGTCTTTGGTTGGCAAATTGGCTCCCATTCCTTCATATGGCTGAAGAAATTCCCATTGTGGCTATACCAGGTTTTCTTCATCTGTTTATCAGATGATATTAGATTGTGTCCCCTCTTCCATTAATTGAGTAATGCTTCTATTTATATCTAGACGTATGCTGTTAATTCTCCTTCGTATACTAGTGGAATTGCTAGAGCATAAGGGAACTCTCTGTGTAATCTCAAAAGAAATTGCCAGCCCATTTTCCTCAGAAACCTCTTTTAACCATGACCCTGCCCCTGGGACGGAGCCATGTGGATCCTTGCATGACACATGTAGACACAGGTACTCATGCCATCCACCTGAACATTCCCACATGGGTGGGCCTGCCCCTGCAGTGGCCCCACTGTACCCCACTCACACCTTGAGCCGCTCAAGGGCCCGATTTCATGCCTTTGCTCTCCAGTGACACAGAGAGGGCTGTGGGAGAGATGGGCAGTCAGGAGTTTGGGACCTCACCCTACTTGTGCCCCTGATGCCCTGTGACTGTGGGAAAGTCTCCTGGTTTTCTCTGGATCTGGTATCTTCAGCTTTCCAAAGACCCCTGGCCTGCCTCACCTCTTGGGTATTATGAGGCTTCTGCAACACAATACAGCTGCAAGTGCTACCAGTTAGCCCAAAGAAAGAGGGCTGCCCAGGTAGGAGATCACAAATTGAGGCCAGCTTGTGATGCTTCCCCTGAACCTGCCTGGAGAGGAAAGGAACGCCTGGCTATTATATCTCTGCCTAGGTGAAACCCAGAACCTGGCTGAGAAAGATCAGTGTTGATTAGCATCTAGCCACACCTTTCTCCTCCCTCTCTAGACCACCCCGGTGATCCTACAGCTTGGCCAATCTTGGCTCCAGGTGGGAGGGAGAAGATCAGATTTCACAGATGTTTCTATATAACCCAAGCCACCAGAGCTAAGCTCACTCCTGAGGTTGGTGCCAGACCCTGCTGAGGATGAGGCTGGCCAGAGCCTTTGCTTGGGCACTGCTGTGCAGTACAGGTAACACATGTCCCCAGGCCCTTTCTCCTGGGCCTCAAACTATTTTCCTTTTCAGCTGCAGAGATTTTTTGAATTTGCTTATTGCCAAGGAAGAAGTCCATGGCTGATTAGCTGAAAGATACTGTCTTCCACACAAAACGTTTCACTTTCCCCTTAGTGCTGGTGGAGGAAGAGACAAATGGGAAAATATCTACGTCACTGTGCTGATGCCATTGTGATTTTTAAACATTTCTGGGTTCCTGAATTCCCTGTCTTGATATGTTTGGTGACCTTCCTTCCCGCCTTAAGCAACTTATGCTGAGACTCTGCAAGGCTCACCCAGAAGCAGCTGAGAGAATTGCTTTGGAGGTTTTCCAGGTGGTCTGACTGAAGGGGGTGTCTTGGTGAGCGTTCCCTGCATGAAATGTGACTGGGGTCTTCTGAGGGGGTAGCTGCGACCCCTGGGGGAGCCCACAGCAGGAGGGAGCTCTGCATCTGCGCAGTGGGTTGTCACATGGCAGCTGCAGCAACTTCAGGAGCAGCAATAATCAGCAGCTCCCAACACTGGCTGGAAATGCCTGAAAGAGGGGGAGTCACTTGCCCTCTAGAGGGCTGGGCCCTGGGAATTGAGTTAAATGCACGAGGATTGGCCAACTGATTTTAAATGCAGGCAGAAAAGCAAGAGAGTATTAATTTCTTCAGAAAGAGCTCTCTGTCTCTGTCTCTTTCCCCTGGCTCTCTGTTTCCCTCATTCTCCCCACGTTCTTTCTTTGTATCCTCCTCTTTGTCTCCCCGTTCTTTCCTGACCTTCTTGTTTCCCACTCTCCTCACTTCTCTCTCCTCTCTTGCCCTTGCCCTGTCTTTGTAGCCTTGCCCATTTCTCCTGCGCTGCTCCGCTTTGCTGACTGCACACTCCCCTCAGGGGCTGCTCATCGCCGGGAGCTCTCCTCCCCTGCCAGGATTCCTGCAAAGTTCAGCCTCGCTGTAGACCCCAGTACTACATGGTCTCCTCTGGCTAAAGCTTCAAATGCTCATCTACATTTCCAACTCAGGCGCCAGCTTACAGCTTCTGTCTAAATTAGGGCTACAGTGAGGCCTTAGGGCCACTGGTCATAGGAACCCTGAGAGCTTGGTGGAAAAACTTAATACGCTTGACATCTGGTTTCCTTGTCCTTGGTGAAGTCAGGAGACACAGAGACAACCTGATGAAAAAGAAGCAGAGGTACTGAGTTTAAACGCAGATACCGGTGAGTGCTGTGTAGGCTTGGCCATGTCACCCAGCCTCTCCTAACCTCAGCAGGAAAATTGGGGTGTCTCAACAGGGCTGTTGTGAGGAGTTAGTGAAGGAAAAGATTCCACTCAAGCAAATTGAGACAGGTTTATTACTAAAGTTCCCTGAAGTGATCATTAGCCTCATAGCCTGGGAGGTTGTATAGTCAGTGATTGTTAAGGGGCAGTTTCTTCGCCATCCCTCAAGGCCCTTACCTAAGAATCTAGATGAAAATAATTTAAGGTAGACATGCTTACAGTGCAGAAATGTCACTCAATATGACAGGCATGGTCAGGATTTGCACTTGAGATCTGCTTTCTGGAGAATCATGGTTTATTTCTTCCGGAGCCAAATTGACAGAGGTCCCAGCTGTGGGGAGATTCTTCTTTGCACCCCAAAGACTCCATATAGTCTCAGGCCCGGGAAGGACCTAAGATGTCCTGGTTGACTTTCTTGTCAGAATACACTGAATTTATAGTGTAGCGCTTTCTGTAGCATTATAAGGATTGCTCATTTACTGAGTAAGGAAACATCATCTAATTTGGTAAATGAAGCAACTGTCTGGAGAGCTTTCTTAGAGTGACAGATCAGGTGTGTGCCAGGCTACCCTGTGCTGGGTATTGGGCCATAGGATCGTGCACCCAATCTCATCCTATAAGGTTGTTAAAATCCAGATGCCCATTGTATAGATGAGTGACTGAGGCTTAGGGAGTGTAAAAACTTTGTCCAAAGCTGTTCAGCTCTAGGCCGTTAGGGTGGTTGACCAGGGCCTTTTGATTCTGAACCCATGCGCCTGCCCACTAGACCATCCCCTGACATGAGCCCAGTGTCATGTGCACTGTGGGATGCATGGGATTGCATGCAGAGCACGCTTGGATCTAGGTATTTAACTCAGGTCCCTGAATAGTGAAATTTCCATAAATAAAGATGACTAAGAATCTAGATGAAAATAATTTTCATTGAGATACCAGCTTACATCTTCCATCTAAATCAGGGATACAGTGAGTTTAAGTTTTTCCACTAAACTCTCAGGGTTCCTACACCTGCCGTAAGGCCTCAGTATAGCCCTAATTTTGATGGAAGCTGTAAGCTGGTATTTGAGTTGGAAATTCACTTAAAAATTGTAGTCAACATATTTATTTTGAAATCAAATTAATCACTGGTTTTGTTATAGAATTTACAAGGAGAAATGTTTATGTCAGAGTTAAAGTCGCTTTTTATTTTTTCCCAGGAAAGTGGGGTTTCCTGTGACATGAGACCTTTAGCTAAAAAATCAGGAATGTCTCAGATAATTTAGGACAAGCTGACCACCCTGTCAGAGCAGTAGTTTCTGACTATGGCTCCAGAGTGAGACAATTGAACTTTAATTGAATCAAATCAGAAAAGCCAGAAGAATGCTGTGGCTGAGCTGGTTTGTGAATCTGTGAATGCTGAGAGCAGTTCCTTCCTTCCGTTCTTTTTGGGTGACCCAGGGCTGCTCCCAGAATGGGACAATGATCAATGATGCCATTTCTTCTTCCTGCTCAGCTCCAACCCTTTGCACTAAAGCTCCTCTTCACAGTGTGGTCATTTTTCTTTCTTCTGCTTTCACCCATCACTAAGTTCAGATTTTCATTTTTCTTTTCTTTTTTTTTTTTTTTTTTTTTTTTTGTCTTTCAGCCACAACTGTTACAGCTCCATATGCCACAGGTAAATGCAGACAAGACTGTTTCCCTCTTTCTCTTGCCTCACACAGAGATACTGTGTTTTGGGGTTGAACTCCAAATGGATCAATGAGAAAGGCATGTACCACGGACAATTCTTGTCCAAAAGAACTTGGTATTTCTGTACCTGATAATTGGATTCAGCCTTCATAATCCCTAATTCCTCCTCCCACCCTCTCAGTGCTCCCCTTATGAGCCTCCTCCCAACTCCCCCCAACACCTCCAAGCCCCAGTAAGCCTTTACTGCTTCGGCCCTCCTGTCTAAGCAGCCTGCTGGGAAAGGAAAGGAGCCACCGCTCCACAGAGCCTGTGTCCCTGGAGGATGGGAGCCTCCTCTAAACACTTGGAGTCTGGAGATCTGAGCAGCTGGTCTATCCTTGGTGTCAGAAAACTGCTCCTCCCTCTAACCTGCCTTCTCCATGCTGTGGTCCTTCTGTCTTCCTTCAAGCTTCTCCATGAGGATGCAGGCTAGAGGGAGGAGCAGTTTTCTTGTGATGCAGGGTGGCTTGTTGGTTGGTGGATTATCTAGAGCCTAACCAGTTGCTGGGCACAGGCTAAGTGCTTTAGAAACCAGAACAGGTTTGACCACTCAAGCAAGGTGCTCTTTTCATCCTCAGTTACACTTGTGGAGCTGGAGGCATGATTGAACCTCAAGGAGATGGATTCTCATTTGTTCAGGGATTGGGCTGCTACAGGGGCAGGAGCACTGCCTATTTGTTATTTGTCTGACATGCCCTAAGAAAATATATGAAAAGAAAATGTTTGTGCTGATTTTCTGCTCACCAATCAGGCAATATGATTGGTGAGAAAGTAAATTTTAATAAGGGAAGTTAAGTTCCTCTATTTCCCACTCATCATAAAAGAATTGTACTTTAAAATGCATGTGGGTCCCCTCATAATCTCTGAATAGACTAAAACCAAAAAGCCCACCTTGTTTGTGGAGCTATCAGACTGGGCCATTAAGGTTACACTTTCTTCCCAAGGATGGGAGGTTTGGGGAATCAGTAATGTCAGGGGCCCAGGGAATGGCACGAGCCAATCCCGGGCCAAGAGCATCCTTGCAATGCCTGGGCCCCATTTCTCCTCTTGTAGCACCCAGTGACTGTGGGGGCCACTACACGGATGACTATGGCAGGATCCTCAACTATGTTGGGCCGAAAACTGAATGTGTCTGGGTCATTGAGTACAGCCCCGGGGAGACACCCATGGTGGCCCTTCAAAACCTCAGGTGAGTACTGGGTTGTGAGTTTTCTTTGATGATGATGTTGTTATTTCTAGGAAGGATCTAATCTTGACTCTTAGGGTTCACCCTCTACCCGTCCATGACAGCCATTTGACACATAATCGGACTGCATTTTCACTTCCTGTTGAAAGCTTTTCACTGACTCCTTGTTCTCCAAATAAAATTTACCTTCTTGTCGTGCCTTGCACATTCTTCAGAACTGGCTTCTCTTCTCTGCTCACTTTTGATCACTTCTCTCTGGACCCCTCTATAAGCTGAGCCACTACACTAAGTTTCCTGAACACACCCGAGTCTAGAAGTTCCTTGCCTTTGCTCACACCTGTCCTCTGCCTGAAATGCATTCTTCAATCCCTGCCAGACTCATCTGCCCTCTGCAAAGGGTTTTCATGTCGTATTTCATGAGTTGGCTCAAGAGCAACAACCTCCGTAACAATAAAACCCCTTTCCTGACTCTGCAGAGGAGGACAGGTCTTTTTCTCACAGGGGCTTACATAGTACCCCCTGGAAAGCTCTACACTGAGTTTATAGTGTAAGGTTACTCTTGCGTATGACTTCATTTGTGTTTACTAGGAGTCTGTCTTTGGATTGCAGATATTTTTCTTGAATGAATGAACGAATGAATGAAGTGATGAAGCCACAGAAGGCATTTCCAATGCAGCCTGAGTTAGTGCATTCCTATACCAGGGCACTGTTCATGGATTTCAGCATGGGAGCCACATTTCTATCAAGTCCAGACCAAGCCAAACACAGCCCACAATGGTGGTTGAGGCAAATGGTGAAATCTGTGTGACCCAGAGGTCCTGTTCCCTCCAGGCAGCCTATGGGTTCAGAATCCCACTGGGTTATGCAGGAGTTCTTGGGGTAAAGGACACTTAGAGACAGCTGCATCAAATACAAGGCTTAAACAATCTACCCACCCTGAGGCTCAGGAATTCAAAAAAGGATGAGTGGCCAAGGAGACCCAGATGGGGAAACAAGGAGAGAAGGAGGTTGAGGAAGAACCTGGAATGAAATAGTTGTGCACTTCCTATGTCATAATTTCCCCAGGGCCAGAGGGATGGGCAGCTCTGGACAGTTCCCCACATGGTCCTTTTGTCCTTTTCAAAGTTGATTTGGGATCTGACTGTCCCTGGCACCAAGGAGGGACGCGGGCAGGGCCAAGAGCAAAACTAGTATAAAGTCAGCTGTGTGTATCCTGGTGGGGTGTCCCTTTGTTGTCTTGTTATACCCCAGAGAGGCTCCAGGCCTCCCCCTGTGAAACCAAGACCTGCTGGGGGCAGAGGATGAGGGGTGGAGATCAGGACTGGAAAAGCACAGGGAGGAGAAGGAAGTGGGGAGGCCTCCCAGGACTAAGAGCCCCCATGTGCAGTTTGTCTCACAGGATGGAGATAGAGACCCCTCTCCCCTCTGCCGTGAGTAAGCAAGGCCAAGCGTGCGCTGGGAGAGGGTTCATGCCGCACCTCTTCCTGTGCCATCTGTCAGGGGAGAGGAAGGCAGAAACCAGCGAGTGGTGTTCACACATTCATTTCTGGTGGTTTTCGTCCTGACACAGGTTGCGGTTTAAGGAAACACACCACTGTGCTGGCTGCATTCACTGTTTGGGGAATTTGAAACACAGCTGTTGCTTTGACTAAAATTCCTGGGTTGGAATCCTAGGGCCATGGGCTGGGCTTCCTGGGAGACACAGAAACCATGAGACTGGGAAGCTGCCTGCTGCCCTGGTGGAGGGGAAGGTTTCTGGGAAGATGGAGGGGATGCTCGGGGCCCTGCCTGCATTATTGAAGAACTGATGAACTTTCCTTCCCTTGTTCTTATCCGTCCTTGCATTTCTAACAAGCAAAGCTGTTAGGATCCAATGTGGAGTCATTGGTGGAGGGAGGTGGCAGTCTAGCTGGAGGACAAATCCAAATGCTGATGTTTCCCTTTTCCTCTGACCTAGCAAACTCACCTGTGGCAAAGAGTATGTGGAAGTGCTGGATGGACCTCCAGGGTCTGAGTCCTTGGCCAGGAAGTGCAGCGGCTACACTCACATCTATCGCTCTTCTTCCAACATTATCACCATCAAGTACTCCAGAGAACCCAGTCACCCACCCTCCTTCTTTGAAATATATTACTTTATTGACCTTTGGGAATAGGTAGGTGGGGGGAAGAGGTACCTGCTCATGCTCCCCTGCCCTGCCTGAGCCTGGTTTTGTATATGTTGGGCAGAAGGTACACCTGTGACTGCAGAAATAAGATTGAGCCACGGTTCTTTTGGACCAGTGTTGGGTGAGGGAGAGGGAGTGTGACCCAGTGACCCTTCCAGAGAAACATACGGGTTCTGTCCCAGCATTTCTATACATACACATCTTTGAGGTTGGAAGATCAGATGTGAAAACTTCCTTTATCGTTCCTGTCCTCTTGATGTAGAAGCATGTATCTCTGAGAAGCCATCATCTTTCTTTCTACTGAATTTTATAAGCCCTGTGGCATTTTCTAATGTATTTATGCAAACTGAGTAGTATATCAACTGTATACTATAAGGAATGTATAATATACATATTCTATATGACTAATCCTAGAAAATATATAAAGAGATATGTATGTGTGTGTATGTATATATGTGTGTGTGTGTGCGTGTATAAACAAGACACTTGTGCCTCCTGGACTGAGATTATACTTGGTGCCCTATGAGTCATTCTCTGGACACACTGAAACACACAGCACATATTCCCCATCCCTAGGAGGCTTATATTCAATTGAGAACTGAAACCAGCTCACACGAAAGGTCAAACAGCAGCACAAGAAGCAATGGCCCCCGACACCTGCACCAGGCTGTGGGTGGGAACTGCAGACACTGCCAGCTCTGGGGTCTGCCCAGCTGTGCTGATCACACCAGGCTTCCCAGTGAGGTATAGCTCAGGCTGGACTCCAGCATAAGGCAGTCTGAAAAGGCTGGAGTAGGAAGTGCTGAGTAGGTGCCATAAGCAGGAGTGGAGTCACCCCAGTGCAGTGTATTTAAAAACAAAAACAACAGAGAAAGATGTTCATTTCGTAGCCCCTCTGAGGGTTTCAGGAAGGGCAGAGCTCACACTAGGGACTGCATTGGGCATTTGAGTGCATTTCAAGCACATTGCTGAAGTGACTACTCCTTCCTTCACCATGGGTGAGGTCTCTCAGGGGACAGAAGAGGGCTCAGGTCTGTCTTGGTTCTGAGTGGGCCTGGGTTTTTTTTCTAAGACACTCAGTAGGCCCCAGGGAGGGACACAGTCCTTCTTGTATGTGACTGGGGGAGAGGAGGGCCAGTGACCTTCCAGAGCTGACCTTGCAGAGTATCCCTCTACCTATAAAGCTGGAAGGAGCATCTGGATCCTGTAAACCTCATGTGAAGCAGGCACCTCCGTCATGTTATCTAAGTTGTTCCAAATATTTGTCTTGGAGCTTGAAGGATCACCTGAAACTCACTGACATGTTCGGAGAAGAAAAACGAATCCTGCTTTTATTTGCCCTGTCTGGTTTTTCTAAATGTACAGGTACAGAGGCACTACAGGCAGACCTTGTCCGCTAGCTCTGACGCACGGCACACAGAAGCCTGGGACTTAGTGTGAGCAGGTTCAGGTCTTTAAAGTTCCCAGAGCACCCTGGAGTAGAATAATATGATGGGAGCAGCTGAGTCCTGGCTTCTGTTTAGCACTCTGATGTCTTTGACTGGAAATGGTCCAGGGAGACCTCAGCCAAAAAGCAGCCAAAGAAATAACAAAGTTCCTGTGTCCAATCTCCTGCTGACTGACATGCGGCTCTAGGTCAGACTTTTCACCTGTCGACTATGATGTTCTCATGTATGAACTGGAGACACAAACAGGTGATAAAGAAACAACCATTAAACATTTACTCCACACAGCCTACTCTAGGTACAACAGGAATAATTTCACACAGGACACTTCATTTCCTCACGGCAAGAACTCTTTGGGGTAGTAGTACTGTTCTTAATTTACTTTAGCTTTGGGGAAATTGAGAGTTGAAAATAACTTCTCCAGAGGCACTCACTGTCATGCCAGCTTAGGGCTGTGACAAAGGCCATCTGACGCAGGGTCCGGGCTCCTCCCACCACATCCATCACAAGCATGAGCCACAGAGCCACGTTACTCAAGGGATGCCTGCGATTGCACTCAGAGATACTATGTGATGGGTGCTTGAAATGATACCTCCATGAATTAAGACGTGTCATCTCCCCTCACCTAAACATTGCATTCAAGTTTATTATTGATTTCATTATGTAATTTACGGTAACCAAAAAGTAGGAAAAATTTGGTGTGGAAAAATCGTCTGTGTTTTGCCCAAGATCAGAGGTCCCACAGGCAAGAGATCTTCAATGATGAAGCAGCAAAAGCTATCTAAAACCAGGACCTTTGACCTTGGTCAAAGCAGAGTTTTCAGCCCATGGTGCCAAACTGGGGCTATGGCACTCTGAGTTGAATCAGAGAAACAAGGGGAAAGCAGTGAGCGAGCTGGTCCTCGACTGTTCAGAGCTGTTTTTTCTTTCCTCCCTTTCTTCCAGGTGACCCAGTGTTGTTCCCAGGGATGGGGACAGCAATGCCACCTCCTCTTCCTGCTCAGCTCTGTCCTTTTGCACTGAAGCAACTCTTCACAGTGTGGTCTTTCCATTCTCCTGCCTTGACCCATTGGTAGCTTCCAGGTTTCAATTTTGCTTTTCTGTTTTTATGTTTATTTAGAAATCATCCATTTATGAAAATGACAAGAAGTAAATATGAGCAATGTATTTTCACCCTTTCCCTATTCTCACACAGGGACTATGTTTATCTGAGTTGGACACCAAATGTCTCAACAGGATGTGCTGGGCCATTTTCTCAGCCAAAGTAAAGTGGTACATGTATGTGAATGTCAGCTTAAGCATTGCTCAAGTCCAAAACTGCCCTCTGCACACATGGTTCCCTCTCTGTGCTCTCCCACCAAGTCCTCCAAGCCTCAGGAGGCCTCATCTGCACAGCCTCACTGGGCAGGGAAAGAGCCACCTCTCCACAGAGCCTGTGTCCGGGGAGGACAGGAGCCTCATGTAAATGCCTAGAGTCTGGAGAGCTGAGGGGCTGCTCCATCTTCCGAGTCATAGATGACAGCCTTGAAGAAAGAGGGAAGAACTGTAGCATGGAGGATGCAGGTTAGGGGGAGGAGTGGTTTCCTTGTGATGTAGGCTGCTTGTTGATTTATTTGTTTACCAAGTATGATTTATTTGTTTAACAAGTATTTTCCTACAGGACAAATCTTGAAACATGTGAACGCATTGGGTCCTAAACACCCTGAGGAAACTGCTATATTTGTCCTCATTATACAGTGCAGAAACTGAGCCCTCACTGAAAATGATGGGAGCCCATCAGACATATCTTTAAGGCAGGTGGATTCTCATTTTCTCAGGAGTTAAGCCTTTGTGATGGTTAACTGTAAGTGTCAACTTTACTGGATAAGAAGATAACTGGGAAAGCATCATTACTGGGTGAGTCTGTGAGGGTGTTTCTGGAGCAGATTGGTGTGTGAGTCACTGAACTGAGTTGGGAAGATACACCTTCAATGTGAGTGGTCGCCCATCCAAGCCACTGGGGCCCAGATAGGAAAAACATGCAGGTAAAAGGTGAAATGCTTTCATTGTCTTTTAGCATTGGGACATCCTTCTCTTCCCATTAGACATCAGAACTATTAGTTATTTGGCCTTTGGACATTGAGACTTGTAGTAGTGGTCTTTTAGCTTCTTGAGTTTCATCCTCAGACTGAGAGTGTCACCACCATCATCTCTTATTGTGAGTTGTTCAGACTTAGATTGAGCCACACAATAGGCATCCCTGGGTCTCTCCATCCCTTGCAGATGGCCTCTCATGAGACTTCCCTGCCTCCATAATGGCATGAGCCAATTCCCCTAAGAAATAAATTCCCTATCTCTCGCTATCTATCTATCTATCTTCTATCTAGCTATCTATCCATCCATCATCTCTCTCTCTCTGTATCTTTCTCATCTATCAAATCGGTTCTGCCTCTAGAGAATCCTGATGAATGCAATCTGTCTTGAGGCAGAATTGACAATTTGCTGTCTCTCTGGCCTTCAGTAGCAAAATAATTCCAGGGAACACAAATGAGAAGTTGGTGCTGGCTTTCTGCTCAAAAATCTGGAAATGTGGTGAAAATGAAGTGTTTTAGGGAGTAGATGTTAAATTTCCTCTATTTCCCACTGATCAATAAAAAATTTTGCTTTTATTTTATTTTTAAAAATTTATTTATTTTACTTTAGGTGCATACTATATCTGGCATTTCTCCCCATGTTATCCCTCCCCACCCCCCACTGTCTCTCCCCTAACCCCCCCAACTGCCCCCCAGTGTGTGATGCTCCCCTCCCTGAGTCCACATGTTCTCATTGTTCGACACCCACCTATGAGTGAGAACATATGGTGTTTGGCTTTCTGTTCTTGAGTCAGTTTGTTGACAATGATGGTTTCCAGATTCATCCAAGTCCCTACAAAGGACAGGAACTCATTTTTTATGTCTGCTTAGTATTCCATGGTGTGTATTTACCACATTTTCTTTGTCCAGCCTATCATTGATGGGCATTTGGGTTGGTTCCAGGTCTTTGCTATTGTACACAGGGCTGTAATGAACACAGGTGTGCATGTGTCTTTATAGTAGAACAATTTATAGTTCTTTGGGTATATACCCAGTAATGGGGTTGCTGGGTCAAATGGAATTTCTATTTCTAGATCCTTGAGAAATCACCACACTGTCTTCCACAATGGTTGAACTAATTTACACTCCCATCGACTGTGTAAGAGTGTTTCTATTTCTCCATATCCTCTCCAGAATCTGTTGTCTCCAGATTTTTTAATGATCAACATTCTAACTGGCATGAGATAGTATCTCAGTGTGGTTTTGATTTGCATTTCTCTAATGACCAGTGATGATGAGCATTTGTTCATATGTTTGTTGGCCTCATATATGTCTTCTTTTGGAAAGTATCTGTTCATATCCTTTGCCCCCTTTTGAATGGGATTGTTTCTTTTTTTTCTTGTATATCTGTTTTAGTTCTTTGTAGATACTGGATATTAGCCCTTTGTCAGATGGGTAGATTGCAATAATTTTTTCCCATTCTGTTGGTTGTCAATTCACTCCAATGATGGTTTCTTTTGCTGTACAGAAACTCTGGAATTTAGTTAGGTACCATTTGTCTATCTTGGCTTTTATTGCCATTGATTTTGGTGTTTTAGTCATGAAGTCCTTGCCTATGCCTATGTGCTGGATGGTTTTGCGTATATTTTCTTCTAGTGTTTTTATGGTATTAGGTTTTATGTTTAAATCTTTTATCCATCTGGAGTTAATTTTAGTGTAAGGTGACAGGTAAGGGTCCAGTTTCTGCTTTCTGCACATTGCTAGCCAGTTTTCCCAACACCATTTATTAAACATAGGGTCCTTTCCCCATTGCTTGTTTTTGCCAGGTTTGTCAAAGATCAGATGGTTGTAGATGTGTGGTGTTTCTTCTGGGATCTCTGTTCTGTTCCATTGGTCTATGTCTCTGTTTTGGTACCAGTACCATGCTGTTTTGATTACTGTAGCCTTGTAGTATAGTTTGAAGTCTGGCAGTGTGATGCCTCCAGCTTTGTTCTTTTTGCTTAGGATTGTCTTGGCTATGTGGAGTCTTTTGTGATTCCATATGAAGTTTAAAGTGGTTTTTTCCCATTCTGTGAAGAAGGTCATTGGTAGCTTGCTGGGGATAGCATTGAATTTGTAGATAACTTTGGGCAGTATGGCCATTTTCACAATATTGATTCTTCCTAACCATGAGTATGGAATGTTTCTCCATCTGTTTGTGTCCTCTTTTATTTTGCTGAGCAGTGTTTTTTAGTTCTCCTTGAAGAGGTCCTATACATCCTTTGTTAGTTGTATTCCTAAGTATTTTATTCTCTTTCTAGCAATTGTGAATGAGAGTTTACTCTTGATTTGGCTCTCTGTTTGTCTGTTATTGGTATATAAGAATGCTTGTGATTTCTGCACATTGATTTTGTATCCTGAGATTTTGCTGAAGTTACTTATCAGTTTGAGAAGATTTTGGGCTGAGACAATGAAGTCTTCTAGATATACAATCACGTTATCTGCAAATAGAGACAGTTTGACTTCCTCCTTTCCTGATGGAATACCCTATATTTCTTTTTCTTGACCGATTTCTCTGGCTAGAACTTCCAATACTATATTGAATAGGAGTGGTGAGAGAGGGCATCCTTGTCTAGTGCCTGATTTCAAAGGGAATTCTTCCAGCTTTTGCCCATTTAGTATGATATTGGCTGTAGGTTTGTCATATATAGCTTTTAGCATTTTATGATACATTCTATCAATACCTAGTTTATTGAGAGTTTTTAGCAGGAAATCAGTGCTTTGGTGAGCTACCTTAATGGCTATTACTATACTATAACTGGGTTAGTATGTTAGGCCATGCTTGCATTGTTATAAAGAAATACCTGACACTGGGTAATTTATAAGAAAAGAGGTTTAATTGGCTTATGGGTCTCCAGGCTATACAGGAAGCATAGCAGCATCTGCTTCTGGGGAGGCCTTGGGAGGCTTCCAATCATGGTGGAAGGCAAAGCAGGAGAGAGAGAGAGTTGGGGAAGAGGTGCTACACACACGCTTTTAAACAACCACATCTCTCTAAAACTCACTCACTTTTGCAAATACAGTACCAAGGAGATGGTACTAAGGCATTCAGGAGAAATCCACCCCCATGATCCAATCACCTCCCAGCAGGCTCCACCTTCAACATTGGGGATTACATTTCAATGTGAGATTTAGAGGGAATACACATCCATACTATATCAGTTAGGGACCCAACTGATTGGCCAGTCAATCTGTTTCAGTACTTCTTACCATGCTTTTCCACAAAAAGGATAATGACACCGTCAAGAAGCACAACCAACATTTGTTCCTATATCTGTATTTCTGTGTAAACCAATATATTAATATATCTATTTATCTACATCCATTTACCCGCTTCTTCCAGGTTGACTAAATGCTGAGAAGAATCACTTGCTATTACACTAGTGAATGTCCTTTTGTTTGCAAGTAACAGAAATACAATTTAGGTAGATTGAACAAAAAATGAGGAAATTTATTGCAGGATTCAGGAGTAGCTCTCAGAACTGAAGGGGCGGTGGAGACAGGAAAGCAATTTGGGAAGCTGCCCTTACCTCTCTTTCTGATGCCACTTCTCCTGACCTTGATGTTTTACTTTTTCCTCCCCTCTAGTCTGATAACATCCTCTTCTCTGTTCCTGTTGTGGAGGATGGCTGTCTCACAGCTCAGCTCCCAAGTGTATCTGTTTGTGTTAGTCCATTCTTGCATTGCTATAAAGAAATAACTTACAGAGAAAAGAGGATTAATTGGCTCACAGCTCCACAGGCTTACAGGAAGCATGGCACTGGCATCGACTGGGCTTCCAGAGAGGCCTCAGGAAGCTTCCAATTATGACAGAAGGCAAAGAGGGAGCAGATACTTCACATGGCCACAGCAGGAGCAAGAGAGAGGAGGGGGGTGGGGGTGCCACACATCTTTAAATGACCAGATGTTGAGGGAAATCACTCACTGTCATGAGAACAGCACCAAGGGGATGGTGCTAAACTATTCATGAGAAATCCTTCCCATAATCCAATCACCCCCCACCAGGCCCCACCTCCAACACTGGGAAATTGGGGGGTACAATTTGATGTGAAATTTTGCGAGGGGACGCAGATCCAAGCCATGTCACTGTTCATAGTTCAAAGTGACAGCAAAGATTCACTTGCACCTGTGATTTCTATCTGGAAACTTCCAGGGAGAGACTGATTTGTGTGAACTAGGTTGAGCAGCCACCTCTGGTTGGATGGCCAATCACCAGCAGGGCAGACTCAGAGCACAATTGTGAGGGTGCCCATTCAGGCAGCACTGGGCTCAGGTTTCAGAGGGAGGTTTGTGGGGGCCCCGAAGAGCAGTCATTGCAGAAAGTAACTACAGTGTCACCTGTCGTGTCTGCCTGGCCAACGTTTTTTTTTTTTTTTTTTTTTTTTTTTTTTTTTTTTTTTTTTTTTACCATATTGCTCTTGAACTTGAGTTTATCTTATCTTTACTGAGTACTTCAGGTATGCAGTAGGAAATGAGTGGTTAAAGAGAAGAAATGAAAAAGGGAAAGTGATGACAAACTGAGCATGGCCAGTAGAAAAATGAATCCAGCAGAGGAATGAGGAGACTGTCTTTGCCCATCAAATATTCTGATTTTGGGGGACATGTTGTTGACCTTAGCAACCATCTGTGGGTGAGGGAAGCTCAGCAAAGACCATTTGTCCTGTCACGCTGACGAAGCCCAGCAATATTAAGCATTTAGTGACCTTTGTCTCTGGAGAGGTAACATTCCAGCCAAAATGTGGAGGCAGCTATTTGCAGAAAGAGCTTCCTGGAAGTGCAAAGGATCTTTAGCAAGAGCAAGCTGCCTTTATTCTGGGGGCTCAAAGAGGTTCACTGGGGCTGGAGTGAGTGAGGGTAGGGGAAAAGGAGGAGGTAAGGGCAGAGAAGGGACTAGGGGCTAGACCAGAGGAGGTTTCTCAGGCCACAGTTAGGATACTGAATCCTGTTTAACTGCAAGAGGAAGCATGGAAGGGTTTGACATTTATTTCCTGCTGTAACAGGGCACTACCAGCTGGATGGTTTAGAACAACAGAAACTTCTCTCACAGTTCCAGAGGCTAGAAGTCCAACAGCAAGCTGTCAACAGGGTCACACTTCCTCTGACAGCGCTAGAAAAGAATGTGTTTCAGGGTGGTTCTCCCACCTTCTGGTAGCCTCTGGTGTTCCTTGACTTGTAGATGCCATCTCATCCCCATGTTTCTTCACATCCTCCCCCCACTGCAAGTGTCTGTGTCCAAATTCCCCCTTGTTATAAGCACAGCAGTTATACTGGATCACGCCCCATCCTCTCAACCTTATTTTAGCTTAGCTACCTCTGTAGAAACCCTATTTCCACATAAGGTCACATTCAAAGGTACTGGGGTTAGAACTTCAACATATCTTCTGCAGGGAGGGGGACACAATTCAATATGTAACAGTTTTAAACAAGGAAGTAACATGATGTGTTTTAAAAATATCATACTGGCTGCTGGGTGTATTTTGAATTATGAGGAGGGTCCTTTGAGGAGCTTCCTGCATTAGTCCAGGTGAAAGATGATGGTAGTTTCGACCAAGGGGTGGCTGTGTAGATGGAGAGAAATGGTTTCCTGGGTGTAGCCTTGGCCTGAGCCTGTGGTATAGGCAGAAGTGAGGCAGCTTGAAGCCAATGATAATAATAGAGATTCAGGTATTACAAACTCTTAGCTAATGTGAAGCAACTATGAAGTACTCACTAAGCCTCATGCTCAATTAGCTGTTTTTAATCTTTCCTGTGAATTATCTCATTTAATCCTCCACCTCCCTATGAGGTAGACATTATCATCACCCCTATTCACAGATGGTGAACATGAAGCTGAGCACTGTCTAGGAATTTGGCTGAGATCCCACAGCTCACCCCATAATGAAACAGCTTTTTCCACCCCAGTCTGTTGCTGCCACATCCAGGCTCTTGGTGACGTTTCAGCAGTCTATTTCAGAATATGCTGAAGGCTTGTTTGCTGAGACTGGAGATTTATGGCACAGAGGGAGATAAGATTGGATAGGTCAGACTCCTATTTCCATCATTTATGACTATTTGTCTTATTCTTCAACTGTACACACACACACACACACACAGAGAGAGAGAGAGAGAGAGAGAGAGAGAGAGAGAGAGAGAGAGAGAGATACAGGTATCTATCTATAACAATGCTAATATTGAGCTGTTAGCATGTTTGGGGCCTCATTCTAAATTGCGGTTTCTCAATCTCAGCACTATTGGCCTTTTGGCCAGGTCATTCTTTGACGTGGGCCTGTCCTGTGCATTGCAGGATGTTTAGCAGCATCCCTAGCCTCCACTAGACGCCAGTTGCGACAACTAAAAATATCTCCAGACAATGACAAATACCCGCTGAGGGACAAAATTGCCCCTGGTTGAGAATTACTGTACAATACTTCACATTTAACATGCTCAGGAGCCCCATTAGGCAGGTACTGTTCTGATTCCTTTTGTGGGAGAGGAACTCGAAGCTCAGAGATGCTGAGATCGATGTCCCAGATGATACAGCCAGGGTTCATATAACCCCTCCAGCATCCAAGTCCGTGGTAGCTATTGCTGAGTGGATTGCAGGTGGCTTTGACATTGAGGCAGAGATGTTTATACATGGCTAAGCATGATAGGAAACCATGAAAGGTTTTTGACCAGAGTAGTGATCTGAGAAAAGCAGAAGTCTACAGAAAACTCAGAGACTCCCTTCCATCTTCAAAGATAACTTCATATTTGGGATCCTTGGGCCTGGAGTCAGAAGTGATTAGAGGGTAACCCCATCCAGGAAGGAAAGTGTTCCAAAGACCACTGAGGCTTTTCTGCTTCCTCCTTTCCTCTTCTCTGAAGAATTTTTTTTTTCTCCCGAATTACATAAGATCCTCTAGGCATCCTGTGTCTTGTCACTCCCTAGACATTTCGGTAATAAAAGCATAAGGATTAATTACACCTCCTGCCCTGTGAATGTTTACACTTGATCTTAGCAAAAAGGCTGAGAAGCGATATGAATGTTTAATGCAATTACTGTTCACTGGCTCCCAGTAATTTCCAAGACGTAAGTGAGCAGTGAATAGAAAAACATCTCCATTTGCTAACAAAGCTACAACATGGCCTTTAAATTAAATTAAAACCACCTACCATTTTTTTAAACTTTTATTCTAAGTTCAGGGGCAGCATCACTGCATAATCCAACAGGAATGCAATGCATCTATTCAATTATCACTGGTTGACAAAATTATATGAGACCTGATGAATGCCAATTGATTCCATGATAGTGAAATTAAAAATGACACAGCATTAAAAAAAGAAACACTAAAAATCCAGGAAAGAGATAAAAGAGGAAAAATAGGCACTCAACTTCCTCATGATCTCCTTTCCAGTAAAATATCTTGTGTGTAGTATGTAGCATGTTCCTTATAAATTCATCAGAAGAAATAATTCTTCCTCCTTTTACATGCAGCTCTGGATTTAGGGACCTTAAAACGTTCTCCTTTGCTTGATCTATTTCTCCTTACAGTCCAAGGCAGGCGTCCCCAAACTTTTTACACAGGGGGCCAGTTCACTGTCCCTCAGACCGTTGTAGGGCCGCCACATACTGTGCTCCTCTCACTGGCCACCAATGAAAGAGGTGCCCCTTCCTGAAGTACGGCGTGGGGGGGGGGCGGCGGATAAATGGCCTCAGGGGGCCGCATGCAGCCCTCGGGCCGTAGTTTGGGGACGCCTGGTCCAAGGCATCTAGTCCCAAACTACATTGTCTACAGGCAGCCCTGAGTGCTCCCTTCTATCTCTTACATTGTCAAGGTTTTGGTGACAGCATTACAAATAGACATGACCACTGTGCCCCACCCTGACTCACTCACACACTTTTAATTTAGATCTTCCCATCCCCCAGAGCAGCAAGCACCTCATTCATATTAATTTTATTTTCCAACTACTTTAATCACTATTCTATCAACTCCAGAGTGGTCAAGTTTAAGCTTAAAGGCTCCCAGTTTCTTAACACAGTGCAGCGCATCTTCAGTGTAAAGTGGTCATGTGCAGAGCAAACAGTAGCTCATTCCAATGCCACTGGGGTTGCCCTCCAAGAGCCAGGTGAGAAACCCATCCTGACCAGGGCAAGGTGGACTTGAGACCAATTTTTCTACAGAGGGAACCATCTCTGAAAAGAGTATAATAGGATAACAGACGGTGATCTTGTTCTGTGTTCATGGTCAGCTGACTAGAGCAAGTAGCTGGGTAACTGGGATAATTAATGGCCAACCCAATATTTAAACTGCCTGCATTTCTAAGCATCTATACTTTTTATTCACTTACTCATTCATTCAGTCTGTAATCTCAAATCTAGCTTGAGCTCACTGCCTTCTCAGGGTCTACATGAGTCAGGCTCAACTTCTCAATTTCCCCCCGGTTGAGGCTCAAAGCCTTTGGGATTCCTGTGAACTGCCAGGAGGCTGGACACTGTATCCACACATGCTGTCTCTCTTCTGAACTCTATGCCTGATATGAAACTCAGCCCTATCCTCAATCCACAAACACCAGTCCCTGAAGCTCATTCATACCATGTACTCACAAATTTAAGGGGCTCTGATGATGAGAGTCTCAGGGAGGAATCACTGGAGCTCTGTATGGAAAACAGCTTACAACAACATGTTGGGTACTTGTCTCAAAACCCACAGCCTCCTTGATACACGGGGTTTTACACGGTCCTTCATCCGCATGCAGTGCGGTACATCTCACTAGCAGCTCTCTCCTCTTCCTTCCTTCTTCCTCTCCTTTTCAAGAGAAAAACGAAATTCCTCTCATTTCCTCATGCAGAGCCTAACCATTCTTTAGTTATTAGGAGGCTTCTCAAGTATCTCCTTCCAGCTCCAAATAAACTGTAAGGTATATTTCCCCAAGAAAAACAATTTACCTTAAGATAAATTTGGGTGCCAGCTCTTCAGGAATGTGAATGGCACCTCATTACGATTATGAAATCATTTATTGAAGTACATACAGTATGTTAGATGCTAGGGAGACTAGAATAATTAAATTGGACTTACGCACTGGCTACAAAAATGGCTTGCCATCCAGTGGGTTATACATGAGACAGATGGCATGTGGAAGGAGGAAACCAGTCAGTGAGAGGGAAGGAGCAGAGTCAAGTTGCTATGGGCTCCCTAAAGAGGGCAATGGAATTGGTTTAGGGATGGATTACAGAGAGAGTGCAATGTCTCTTCAGGAAATGGAGGTAAATGTCTGGTCACATCCAAATTGTTAGCCAGATGTTTTACCCCAGAATCCTGCAGCTAGCTTTTTTGTTTTGTTTTGTTTTTTGATTTTGTTTTTGTTTTTGAGATGAGCCTTGCTCTGTCACCCAGGCTGGAGTTCAGTGGCATGATTTTGGTTCACTGCAACCTCTGCCTCTTTGGTTCAAGCTATTCTCCTGCCTCAGCCTCCCGAGTAACTGGGATTACAGACACGCACTACCACGCCCAACTAACTTTTTGTATTTTCTTTCTTTCGTAGAGTCGGGATTTCACCATGTTGGGCAGGCTAGCCTTGAACTCTTGACCTCAAGTGATCCACCTGCCTCAGCCCTCCAAAGTTCTGTGATTACAGGCATAAGCCACCACATTTGGCCTTCTTTAGCTTATTTAACCCTAATTGAGTCACCCACTTCTGACACCATCATCATAGATGAGCCCTTTCTGATTTCACAGGGCCCTTGTGAGTCAGAGATGAGACCACATTAAAACTTGTATAGCCTCTAGAAATGGAAAAAAATGATGGTGTCTGTTTACAAAAGCAATTCTAAATAAAACCAGTACCAATTTAAAGTATAAGAAGTTCAAAGAAGTTCTGACTTGTTCAATAATGACTACTTTCAGCTTATATAAAAATCTACTATTTGACTCTTTTCTTCCAAAATGTCTTTTTGTTTTTTGAGACAGGGTCTCACTCTATTGCCCAGGCTGGAGTGCAGTGGCACAATCTTGGCTCCCTGCAACCTTCACCTCCCAGATTCAAGTAATTATCTTGCCTCCACATCCCAAGTAGCTGGGATTACAGGCATGCCACTATTCTGGATAATTTTTGTATTTTTAGCAGAGATGGGTTTTCACCATGTTGACCAGGCTGGTCTCAAACTTCAAGCCTCCAGTGTTCTATCCACTTCAGCCTCCCAGAGTGCTGAGATTATAGGTGTGAGCCACCATCCCCAGCCTATTTATTTTTTGCTTTCGTCTGTTGGATAACACAATAATAAACTTTTGGTCAAAAATGTAATTGATCACTTGTTCTTCACTTCTTTGTTAATCAGCTTTCTCAGGGAACAGGGGTTGTTAGAAATGTCAGATTAAGCAACTCCTTATCAGAGGTCTCTTTTGTGTCCAGTGCTGATGTCAAAGTCTTTCTAAATTTGTCATCACCATCAACATAATCTACTGAGTTTAAGACTCTCATAGGGCCTTGTGGTCACTGATCTCTTTATCAGATATTATCATCTGGATGTATTTATGAAACTCAGGTAAGTGGTGGTTGAGATAAATAAGTACTTAATCCAGGACACTTTCTAAAACCTTCAAAAATTCAAATCTAACCTACTTATTTTTATGTAGACTTCCTAAAAGACGGGATGGTAAACTGTGGGTATATTCTGGATGGCTCCAGGTAATTCATGTTTATTGCTATTAATATCACACTTATCAACAAGTTTGCTATTGACAACAGCCAGTAGGGCAATATCTTGGCATTCTGTTGACCTCTGCTCTTTCCAAAGGGTTGAATTTGTTCTCAGAGGTGACTTCTGCATCTCAAAGAATTTGGGTCAGTGAAAATGTCTCTACACCAGCACCACCTGGCCTTTTTATAACACAATACTTAGGTTGAACTATCCACACTAAGCAGATGGTGAGGAGTTGGCAAGTATTGAGTCAACTCCCAACTCCATTGAACACAGCTAATTAATGAATTATAGAACTGAGCCTTGCTGACTATTGAGTTTGATGCACTCATTTAAAATCAGGACATCCAGATGTCAGTTGAGTCACAGAGTGCCTGGTGGCTTACCCATGCCACACAGCTGGTTGAGATCAGAGCTGTAAGGAGAGTACTGATCTCCTTATTTCTCATTCAGAGAACTTTGTACCACATCATAAGCAATTTTTAGGGTCCAGATAAATAGTTTTTAGTTTTTTCAGACTGGCTTGAGTTTTCAGATGATGCTTTGGCATTCACTGTTTTATACATATTAAGGAAGTTATAGAAACATTGGAAATAATGTTTTCCTCCCCCTCTCCCCCCAACACACGTCCAATTTCTAACTTTCCCTCAACCGAAAAGTTAACTCATTTTTTTGGTTTATACTGATTGTTTAATCAGAATTCACTGATATTTGGGAACAATGCTACACTGCCCAGAATGACTGTCTTGGTCATAGATACAATACTTCAAAATGCTCTTCCAATTCTGTGAAGAAAGTCAATGGTAGCTTGATGGGGAATTGAATCTATAAATTACTTTGGGCAGTATGGCCATTTTCAGGATATTGATTTTTCCTAACCAGGAGCATGGGATGTTTTTCCATCTGTTTGTGTCCTCTCTTATTTCCTTGAGCAGTGGTTTGTAGTTCTCCTTGAAGAGGTCCTTCACATCCCTTGCTAGTTGGATTCCTAGGTATTTTATTCTCTTTGTAGCAATTGTGAATGGGAGTTCACTCATGATTTGGCTCTCTGTTTGTTATTGGTGTATAGGAATGCTTGTGATTTTTGCACATTGACAATTTTGAAAGTAACTGTCAAACAGCATCACATACTACAGAGAATTCTTTCCTGAAAGGAAGACCAAATTGATGCAGGAAGCTTCCTTGTTGTCTTATTTTAGACATTGCCACAGTGACTCACCCTTTAATGACTACCACCCTGATCCATCAGCAGCCATCAACATCGAGGCCATACCTTCTACCCGCAAAAAGATTATGACTCCCTGAAGGCTCAGATGACTAATAGCATTTTTTTTAGCAATAAAGTATTTTTAAATTAAAACAAAACAAAACAAAATGCTCGTAACTTGTAGCTGTGGCCAATGGAGTTGTGTTGGAAAATGAGACAGGGTAAAGCCCCCTGCTAATGACATTTCCTCTGCTTGGAAGGGAGCTGTGGCTCTGAAAGGGCTGATTATGGAAAATCAACTGGCAAACAGGAGCTAGAAAGGAATCTGGTCCTTCCTGGGGCAGCTGTAGGTTCCTGAGGACAAGTTCAGGGTCTTCCCAACTCTGTGAGGAGCTGCTCAGGACATGGTGTGATTAACCGAGGAATCCCTGTACGCTTCAGACACAGTGAGCAAGTGCATCATGCATCTCAAATGGTGAATGTGCTGTTTTCCTAACAATCTCAGGGTAAGATTGTTAGGGAAACAGGGTGACACCATTTTAAAATCAACTCCATCTTAAAACTAGCAAGGCATATTCCTTGCCAGTCACGACGCATGATCATGAAATGTTAACAGCTGAGGAAACAGCTTAATAAAGCTTGCAAGAAGAAACTCCTACTACAATGAGACATCCGGATGTCCTGATATTGCATAATAATACATGCTTTAAGATGATTCTAGACATGCTGTGATGTACTTACACACTAAAATACCGAAAATAACTTTTTTGAATCAACAAAGTAATATATTTCGTCACGCTGTCAGCCCATGCTCACATTGTCATAGCTTGGCTTTTACATAGATAAGATGCTTGTATAAGAAAAACTTAAAACAAAGATGGTGCATTTCTCTGCTTGCTTTCTGAGGATGCCCTACTCTGCAACTGAGTAGCTTTCAATAAACTATCTCTTCTCAGTGCTCTCTGTGACTTGCCTTGAATTTCTTCTTGTGTGAGATCCAAGACCCTCTCTTGGTGTCTGGAAAACGACCCCCACTTTTGGCAACAAGATTTCTGTCTTTTGGGAAAAAAATTTCCTCATTTCTTCTAGATGTCCCAAAGTGCTTCACCTCATATTTACACCTAGAACTCAAGTCTGACCTGTAAGAGACTTAGGAGGCTGAAGGCCCACGTCCCTGTGCAGCTCAGGGTCTGCTTGTCCCCCAGCTCCCATAGCCTACTGTTTAATGGGCACTGCAGTTTTTCACTGAATAGCTTAGAATCAAGAAAATGGCTGGGCTGGGTACCGTGGCTCATGCCTGTAATCTCAGCACTTTGGGAGGCTGAGGCGGGTGGATCACCTGAGGTCAGGAGTTCGAGACCAGCCTGGCCAACATTGTGAAACTCTGTCTCTATGAAAAATACAAAAATAAACCAGGCACAGTGGCAGGCACCTGTAATGCCAGATACTCGGGAGGCTGAGGCAGAAGAATCACTTGAACCCGGGAGGTGGAGGTTGCAGTGAGCCAAGGTCACGCCATTACACTCCAGCCTGGGTGACAGAGCAAGACTCTGTCTCGAAAAAAAAAAAAAGAAGAAGAAGAAGAAGAAAATGGCCTATGAGCAAGCCTACAATTTGGAGCAGTTCTCTGAGGTCATGGACAATGGCCAGCTGTCTTCTGTCTTGATTACTGGGAAAGAGGGAAGGAAATTGGACTGACATGTCCAGGTTCTATACAGGCTATGTGTGCTTTGAATTTGATGAAGTCTGTGCTAGCCATGAAAGTGTGACAGAATGGCTCTGAGTTGGCAGCTGGTTGTGAGTGTGGCTCAGAGTAGGTTTGAGGGTCACTGGTGAAAACCAGACTTGTCATAAGAACTGCACAATGAGCAAGGTCCCATGGCAGTGTCTACGTGTGGGTGTGTGTATGTGTTTAGAGGAGTCAGTGTACAGGGAAGAGGCTAGAAAACTCCCGGCTTCAAATTCTTTCCTCCCATAAAAACCCATTTTCATATTTTGTAGCAAACCTTGAAGGGCCAGCCCTTCTCTGAGCCATCCATCCTCCTTGTTGATGGCCAAGCGTCTGTAAGAAACAAGAACTCCATCTTAATAAAGTCTGACTGCCCTAGTTGTCTACTAAATATGCCACACTGGGGCACAGGCAAACCCTTGATAGAAGTAGCAACAGTGACCTCAGAGACATTTGGTACCTCCTCCTGACATGCCCAAAGGAATTGTGCATGCTACAGCCATGCCTGCCCTGTGGCTCCACTTGACTTGATGGGGAGGGTGTGGACTGCCTGGTTGCACGGAAGAGGAGGATAGCAAAGAAATAAGGCTGGAAAGGGCTGGCTCTGCCTTCCAAGGCAGAAGCTGTATGCCTGGGAAGGAAGTCAAGAGCATGAACTAGACCTCCAACTTTTAGATGTGGGCATACCATTCTTTTCTTCGGTTGTGCTATAGGCTGCTCCCAGCTCCAGGGACTCTGCTACTGGCTGCAGCAATGGTTCCAAATATTCCTGCTTCTTTGTCTTCATGCCTTTTGCAATGTGGCCTCTCATCAAGACATAAAGTTTATTTACCCACCCTTGCATCTAGGCTGGCCTCAGGTCTTGCTTTGGACAACAGAAATATGGCAAATAAGTAGCAGTGTGCCAGTGATGAGCCTTGTTCTTAAGAGGCCTTGCAAACTTCCACTCACCCTCCTGGGCCCTGCAATGACCCTGTGAACAAGCCTGGGCTAGCCTACCGGATGAAGAAAAACATGTGGCCCAGTCACCCCCATTGACCTAGTTCAGGCGTCCCCAAACTTTTTACACAGGAGGCCAGTTCACTGTCCCTCAGACCGTTGGGGGGCCACCACATACTGTGCTCCTCTCACTGACCACCAATGAAAGAGGTGCCCCTTCCTGAAGTGCGGGGGGGGGAGGTCGGATAAATGGCCTCAGGGGGCCGCATGCGGCCCGCGGGCCGTAGTTTGGGGATGCCTGACCTAGTTCATAGTTGCCAGTTCCCAGAAGGAGAGCCAACTAATTTACCTGCAGTTAACTGCAGACACATGAGGAACCCAGCGGAGATCAGGAGAGGCGCCCAGCTGAGCCCAGCTGAAATTGCTAACCCACAAAATTACAAGCAAAATTGATGGTTGTTGTTCTAGGCCACTAAATTTGGGGGTGATTTGTTTCACGGAAATAGATAACAGACACACACCCCAATGGGAGTAGGTTAGGAGAAGACCTGGGCTGTTGCTGAGGGTGGGAGCAACAGCCAAGAGTCACCTGAGGTCAGGAGCCTCAGCAGGTAGGTCTTACCCTAAGGCCCACCTGGAGACTGGGTTTGGGAAGCCAGAGTCACAAAATAAGATGGGTTGGGAAGGAGCCTGGGGCACAGCTGGCAGGAATAATAAGGGCCAGCACACGTGGTTACCCTGGGTAATAAATAAAACTTTAATAATGACAAGGAGTTGCTTTACCCATGCGCTGTTTCCAGATACTCTCTTCTTCTGGGCTTTAGGTCTTGGCCACATCACTGAAGTGGACTCTCCGTGATATAAAATCCTGATTCATTAGCATTAAGTCGCCAGGGAATTCCGATATGCAGAAAAGATTTCGGTTTGTTAGGCCTGTGATGGACCGTTCCGGTTTCTTTGCAGGGAGGAAGGATTTGCGATCATTTGCATGGTATGTTAAACGTATTTTTGGTTCTTCTGACTTGAAAACTACATTCATTTTTATTTTTCCTCTTTTTGTGTTTTTACCCTCTGCTTTCTCTTTCTCAGCTTGATTGGCATCGTCACAATTACGGCTGTCATGGTTGTCCTCTTGTCTGGCCTTATTTTTTGCCATTGGACCCAGTCCCACTCCAGACAGAAATGAGGAGTATCTAAACTTTTCAATATAGGGTAAAAGCTGATTATTTCTCAGAGCCCGAGCAAGCCTCATTCTCTCTATGTGCTTACTGACGTTCACCTGCTCTCGTTGCGGCATTTGAAACTCCTCTGGGGGCACAATCACCTTTGCTGTCCATATTTTTTCTAGGGGTCCACAAATAGCACAAGGAGAGGAATGTTCTTTTTGAAACTCCATTGCCCATTTGTAGTCTGGAGACTGCAGCTGTAGTTTCTTGAGCATTCTCCATTCTTCCTCTTGCTTGTAAGCCAAAAGCCTTCTTGCTGCTATAGTGTGAATGCCACCAAGACGCTGACAATGGAGAAAAAAAATGTTAAAATCACAGTAGTACAGGGGCAGGCAGCACTCACAGACACAATTCGCTAGTAGCTGATTCTCCCTCCGTTGCAGAAAGTGTTTGAGACCCTCTGTAGTGGAAAACAGGATGAACCTTTGGGGTCAGATAAGATTGGGTAAAAATTCTGACTCTCCTCTGACCTACAATGAATTCAGAATAATGTTATTGACTTTACAGGGTCATGGTGAAGCCTCGACAAAACAACATATATGAAAGTGACCAGTGCAAGGTAGGAGCTGAAGAGATAACTGTTTGCATCATTTGTTATTACTTATCTTTCTAATTGGGACTTGTCAATAAGGGTATTTTGCTGTGCAAGTGTGGAAGCCACTAGCAGACTCAGCCAATGTGAGTTCACTGTTTGAGAGGCATCTCTGTTACTGGTGGTTTCTGAACCTTTGGCTCTCCCTAGCTAAACTGGCTGGCTTCAGTGAGGCCTCTGTGTGAAAACTGAGGGATACTTACTAGGATCTCTTTTTCCAAGGGAGAGTATTTCCCGAGGGCAATCCGTGGGTCTGATCTGTAGAATTTGCTCCATGTCCTGGAAGAACAGAAGCAGGAGTATCAGAATCATTGAGAGGTTCTTCCTACTTTTCCCTCCTGGAGTGGGAAGGCTCACAAAGGTTATGCTACACTAGCCAGGCTGAGGCTGCAATGAGCAGGGGTTTCTGTAGCCACTGAGTGGGCTCCTCCACTTGGCTTCTTTCTGACATGGACCGATTAAAGCACAAGTCACACTTACCACAACGGTGAAGCAGAAGTCATATTCTCTTGGCAACACATTGGGGCTTGATCCTGAAAGGAATAGCTGGTATTAAATACTCTGATTGGCTTTTTGTTCTTTCTTTCTTGGGCCATTGTATCACTAACCCTCTGTTTTCCAATCTTCTGACAGTAATTCTCCCATTCTCTGATTGAACTCTGGCAATAGGCTAAAAAGGAGATGTTCATGTCTGGAGTTTGTTTCTAAGACAAAGTGATGGGAGCCCAAGGGTCAGTCACAAATATTTCTTGCATCATAACTGGCTTACTTGGGTGCTATTGTGAGGTCTGAGTTCAAGACATCAAATGATCCCCTGGGGTGAAATGGACACACACCACCAGGCTCCTGGTGTGCTGGAGTCCAAAGAAAAATGGATAGAGAATGTGGCTGGGAGGCAATCTGACCATGTCACTGCCATTGACAAACCCACAAGACTGCTCAGTTTTCACAAGAGGAAGACTCGGTCAACTAAAGTCTCTCGGGTTTTCACTTGCCTCTTCAGCCTTAGCTCCTCATGCTTGATCAACACACTATCCGTCATTCTCAAAACAAGCATCTAAGCCAGGCGTCCCCAAACTACAGCCCACGGACTGCATGTGGCCCCCTGAGGCCATCTATCCGGCCCCCCGCCGCACTTCAGGAAGGGGCACCTCTTTCATTGGTGGTCAGTGAGAGGAGCACAGTATGTGGCGGCCCTCCAACGGTCTGAGGAACAGTGAACTGCCCCCCTGTGTAAAAAGTTTGGGGACGCCTGATCTAAGCTGTTGTTCATAGTCCCCTCATGTGTTGGATACCTCTCTTATCCTTGGCAACTTGCTTGTTTCTCAAGACCCAGCTTAATTGTTGCCTCCTCTGAATGTCTCCTTGTAGAATAGATCACCCTTTGTCCATGTTCTCACAGCACTGAAAGCATCATGCTATGGTGCTTTCTCATATATCGACTTGCTTGGTAAGTCAGATTTCTTGGTAAGTCTGTCTCTCCTTCTATTGAAAAAAGTTATCAACAGCATCTTATTCTTCAGGAATGGTGTAGGGCAGATGCTCAGTTTGCTGACTCAGTAAACAATTGTCGTGAGTCCCTGGTCAAAGGTTTGGTCAAGAATGGCACTGGTGGGAACGGATATTGCCAAAACCCTATGGAAGGTAATTTGGCAATATGTATCAAAAATATAAATGCATTTCACCCAGTTATGTGTACAAAATAAATTATGCACAAGGTTGGTCAATGTAACCTTGTTTGAGGTGACAAACCTCATAGCAAACTCAAATATTAGTTAACCAGGAATTGTTCCAAGAATTCTGGTTAGTCATACAATGGAGTAACACAGGCGTATAGGACTATAGTAGTGAAAAAGATCAAGGAAGAAAGATCTTATATGGAAATAACTCCAAGAAACATAATCAAATGCAAAAAGCAAGAGGCAAACATATTTAAATTCTGCGCTACCTTTTTGTATTGGGGAGGGGAAAAATAAGCACGTATATATTTGTATTTACATAAAGAAACTTTAGAATAACACAAATACTAATAAAACAGTAGGTATTCAACAGATGAAACAGTGATGGGAAAGAGCCATTCATGGCTTACATAATTATATTGTCTTGAATGTAGAATCACATGAATATATAACATATTTGAAAAAATAAATTTAAAAAATAAAGAAGCAGCTCATGGGAAAACATTGCCATGTTGTCTCTGACAAACGCGGGTCCTAAAGCTCCTCTGCCTTACCAGAAATCCACAGTGGATATTTAGAGTTGGGCCAGTGCTCAGATCCATGTAGTCACTAACTACAGAGATACTGTTCCAGTCGACACAGGAAAATTCAGTTACCTGGACCATCTGTGAGCCTGGATACATCAGCAGAGGGCCTTTGAGCAGTGAAGAAAATGCCTTCTCCAGTGAATTCACTGGCTTTTCCATGTGTCCCACACTCAGCTGCTAATTAAGAGTGACTGTGAACAAGCCATACAATACCTGGCACATCATATGCATTCAACAAATATTTGTGGAATAATCAATGGGATCGTTGGACTCTAATTGATGGAATATCATGTACCCATTAAAAATTGAGTCTTTCACAGGAACTGAAATCCAAACACTGCATGTTGTCACACATAAGTGGATGTTGAACAATGAGAACCTATGGACACAGGGAGGAACATTACACACCGGGGCCTGTCAGGGGGTGGGAGGCTAGGGGAGGGATAGCGTTAGGGATAGCGATAGGGATTAGGGAGAAATGTCTAATGTAGATGACAGGGTGATGGATGCAGTAAACCACCATGGCATGGGTATACCTGTGTAACCCACACATTCTGCATATATACTGCAGAACTTAAAGTATAATAATAATAATAAAATTGAGTCTTTAAAAAAGTTCCATTAATATGACATAATGGGATGCAAAAAAAGGCAGACTATAAAACTTAGGGTGTAATTTGGATGCTGTAAAAATACAAATATACAAGAGGGGGGAAAAAGACCAGAAGGAAATACACAGTGACGCTGAGGTTACTTCAGGCCACGGGCTTGTGTGGATGTTCCAGGACTGGTGATGCATCAGCAGCCTGGTCAACTCCAGGTATTTAGAAGGAAAAGCTATGGCCCTGCCCCAGCAGGTACAGGCAGGAAAAAGTGCTGTTGTCAGGGTCCAGCTCCTCCAGACTTCAGAGAAGAGGAGGGTGAGAAAGGACACACCTGGGAGGGGGTTACCATGGCAACGAGGCTCTATGCTGTAAGCAAATCCGGTTTTCTCACACCTGGTTCCACACACTTCTGCTTTTAGCTCACTTCCTTCTTCCTTGTCTTTCTCTCAGTTTCATTCCCAGGCTTTTTGCTTTTGCTTTCTTGTAAAGATATTTTCCCCCAATTACTTTTACATTATGTCTTATTCTTAACTTTTACCTGGTTTTGTCCTGACTTTTGTTCATAGGCATCAGTCTCATCTCCTGGTTCATTTTCAAATTCTCTTCTTGAACTGCCTTTCACATCTGTCTTTTGTCTTTTGCTGCATGTTTACTTTATTTCTTTGTCTTGTAGCCTTTATCTTTTATATATATTTCATTTATTCTTAATATTTGTAAACACTTTTACCTATTGTATCAGGATTTTCCAGAAAACAGGCAATACAATTTGTGTGTGTGTGTGTATGTAGACAAATATATATACACATATATGCGCATATATACAAATATATATGCACATATACATATGTATTCAAAGCCTATTCTCACATATGAAAGAGAGAGATTTATTATTTATTTTAGGGAATTGCCTCACATAATTATAGAGGCTAGCAAGTCCAAAATCTTTATCGTAGGCTGGCAGGCTAGAGGGCCAGGAAGAAGTCAATGTTGCAGTTCAAGTCCAAAGCCCATCTGATGGCAGAATTTCTTCTTGTTCAGGAGAGGTTAGTCTATCATTTAATTCAGGCCTTCATGAGGCTCATCCACATAATGCAAGACAATTTGCTTCACTCAAACTCCACTGATTTAAATGTTAATCTCATCCAAAAACACTGTCCCAGAAACATTCGGAATAATAGATCATATCAAATACCTGGACACCATGACTTAATCACGTTGACACATAAAATTAACTATTACGCCTACTTATATTTCGTAGGTTTTTAATGATTTGCTTAAATGTATTATAGTTTTTAAATATCAGGCTTTTAGTTTCTATACATAGTTTGGCCCATTATTGAACTTTATATTAACAGATTCACATGGTATGTATTCTTTTGTGTCTGCTTTGTGCCCCTTCTTATGAAAAGAAAGTTGTTATAGTTCTCTTATTGATATGCTTGTACATTCCTTTTTATTATCATCTAGCATGATTATGCTGTGATTTATTTATCAGTCATCTGTCGCTTACATTTGGGTGGTTTCTGATGTGGGAGAGTTCTTGCACATGTTTCCTTGGGGTTATGTGCACACTTTTCTCTACCAATTCACATTCCCACCAGTGGTGTATGAGAATCACTGTTGATTCTTCTCTTGCCAATGCACTTAGATGGTTTGTGGTATTTTGGGTGGTTTTCATTTACATTTTTCTGGTTACAAATGAAATTGAACACTTTTTCTATTGGCCATTGAGATTACCCTTTGTGAAATGTCTATTCAAGTGTTTTGCTCGCTGTTTTCTAGTTTTTCTTTTCTTACTGATATGTGAGATTTCTTTATATGTTCTTGATATAGGCCCTTTGTCAGGTAAATGTGTTGCAAATATCCACTCCTACTCTACAGTTCACCTTATTTCTTTCTTTAAGGTGTCTTTTGATGAATGGAAGACCTTATTTTTATACTAGCTGCACTCTACTTTGTCAAGCTTTCCTTTTACGATTAGTGCTTTCATGACTTGTTTAAAAAGTCATCTCCTACCTCAAGAAGGAGTGATACTTTCACATATTATACACACACAGAGATACACATACAAACACAGACACACATAGACACATACATATATACACAGACACACACGCATACACACATAAATACACATACACACATAAACACACCCACATACACATATACACACAGACACATACATACACAGAGACACATACACTTATAGTGATATTCTCTTATGTCACTCTGAAACCTTTGATTTTTTCTTTTGAACTTTAACTTCTTATCCTCATTTTATAAACTTCATTTTTCCACCTGATTTTCATTTTAGTATATTTTGCAACTTAATTTTATAATAGCTACCGAAATGTGTGAGGGTGCGTGAACAATTCATACACAAAAACCTGGGACTCCCCACCCTCTCGCAGCTGCCCCAGCAGCCATCCCTGGGCTCTGGCTCCCTCTAGTGGATCTTGCAAAGGCTGGCTCCCCAAAGACCCACATGCCATCTCCCCGTCTCTGAGGCTGAGTCTATGCAGATAGCCACCCTGATTTATGGGAATGGTGCTGCTTCTTAACATTGCATGAGATCCAGACCTTATATGAAGAACTGTGCTCTTTAAAATCACAGTCTCCACTACAAAATCATTGGCTCAGGGCACTGATGGTCCTCTCCCCGCATTTCTGGGACGTGTCTTCTAGGTCAGTGCTTCTCAAACGTTAGCATGCATGTAAATCTCCTGGAGATCTTGTGGAAATGCAGAGTCTGATTCTGCAGGACTGGGCTAGGACCTGCACCTCTAACCAGTTCCCAAGAGAAACAAAGTTGTGACTCTCTGTGTGGGTCACTCCATAAGAGGTGCTCCTCAAAGCTTGTCCCTAGACCAGTGGTGGCAGCAGCAGCATCACCCAAGACATACAGACTCTCAGGCCTCACCCAGAACTACTGAATCACAAGCTGCATCTCAACAAGTTCCCGGATGAATGGCAGGCATGGGAAAGTGTAAAAGGAAGCTGGCCCGAGAAATGCCCTCAGCTGCTTCCTGTGAGGGATCAGACGATGCCTAGCCTACATCAGAGGGCTCAGATGATGCACAGCCTATGCAGAGCACCTGTGGACAAAACTCTACATGTTCCACAGCAACGTGCTTCAGGCATCCCGGTTTCCAAGCTTAGCCTCCTCCCCTCTTGGCATGAAAGAGTTCTTTGATGCTCAGCTTCTTCAGTCTCCTTCCTTTTGGCATAAGGGTTCAGGAGACCCTGGCTCAGGCAGGCTTATTCCAAACCATTACCTAGGCATAGGGTCAGCTGTGCCTCTTTGAGGAGCCTCTTTTGGGAGGTCCACCCATAAGAGTGAGACACAGAAGCAGGAAAGGCCAATTCTCATTCAGGCCTCTGGGAGAGGTTTCAGCCACACCAAGGTGTCACAAGCTCGATCTTTGCTTCTTCTGTCTCTCTTAGGGGAGCAGATTATTTACTGGGAAAACCAAAACCCTGGAAGGGTGATTTTCATCAAACGTCAGATTCTCCTCAACGATGCTGCCATTCCTGCCCGCATAAGTCTGTTATTTTCCGCCACCAGAGTTTCTGCTGGGTTCTTTGCAGGCCCTACCAACAAGCACCTTCCCTCGGAGATGGAGTCTGTCCCTCTGGGGGACAAGCAGATGATAAACAGACATCAGGGCTCATGAGGGGGAATTTTCCCTAGCCTTCCCCTGGTGGATTAAATTGATACTATTGTCCAACACCACATTCTCTTTCTGAAAGGAGACCTTGGGAATCCCCCTGTGGTTGCCTCTGTTGCTATTAAAATCCACCGAAGAGCATGAAGAATTCTTTTCTGAAGTACAGGAGGGTTTGGATTCTTAGATTTGGAGAGGTAATATGGTAGGCATTACTCTTCACAGCAAGGCCAATAGATGCACATTTTGAGGACCAGCAGGCTCCCAAAAATATGTCTCTAGATGCCTGAATTTTTTCTTTAGAAATATGGTCAGTTGAGGTCACCAAATAAAACCCTCAGGTGTTAGTTGACTTTCTGATGGGTTTTGATGCCATGATCCTAATAAAGAGATACTAGAGTATGGCAGTCAGCACATGGGTATGGAGTCACTGGTGTGCTGGTAAATGTTAACAACTGGCTCTCTAAATGAAGTTGATAATTGTAGCTAATAAAAATACAGGGCATTTGTTAAATTTGAATTTCAGATATGTTCCATTTACTTATATGAAGAAGTATTCATTTTTATTGAAGATTCAAATTTAATTGGGCATCCTATATATTATCAGGCAATCCTGTTTTTGGTTGGGCTGTGAGGGGAGGGGTGCCTCCTGCCACGTGCCATCTTCCTATCTCTTTTTCCTTTTAACATTAATGCCTATGTCATTTTTTTTTCCTTCCAACTTTTATTTCAGATTCAGGGGGTGCATGTGGCTTTGTTATTTGGGTACATTATGTGTCACAGGGCTTTGGTGTACAGATCGTTTTATTGCCCAGGTAATAAGTATAGAATCCAATAGGTAGTTTTTCCACCCTCACTCTCCTCCCAGTGTGCCCTGGTGTCTATTGTTTCCTTCTTTGTATCCGTGTGTACCCAATGCTTAGCTCCCACTTACAAGAGAGAACATGTGATAATTGGTTTTCTGTTCCTGCGTTAATTCGCATAGGATCATGGGTTTATTCTTTTAGGTTGATTCCATGTCTTTGCTATTGTGAATAATGCTGTGATGAACATACGTATGCATGTGTTTTTATCATAGAATGACATAGGTATATACAGAATAATGGGATTGCCAGGTCGAATGGTAGTTTTGTTTTCAGTTCTTTGAGGAATCTCCAGACTGCTTTCTGCGAAGGCTGAATTAGCCTACATTCCCACCTGCAGTGTATACAGCTTACTATCTCTAGGGAGTCGTGTGAACTAGGAAGCCTCTGTTTCATATGTACAACTAGGATGGTAATATGAGCTGTCTTAGAGGGTAGCTGGGAAGAGGGAGTGAGAAGTTACATTCAGGGAAATGCTCAATAAAGAGCTATTGAGGGTCCTGGATTGTGGCAAATACTAGTCTCTGAATATTCATTGCGTCACTCCAATTATCACAAACATACATTTCGGTCCAAGAAAGGGTAGAGACCACCATTGTCTCTGCCTTCTCAAGGAACTCTTGTTGGGCTCCTGATCTCAAGTGGAATTTATTCTTGACAATCCTGTTGTGTCTCCTGACAAACTGGACAAGGTCTGTCTTAGCATAGCCTTGCTTCTGGCAAGGCAGACACTGTCTGCTTGGAGTCTTTGACGACCTTCAGCTACCTAAAACGTTCTAACCCCAAGGAGGAATTCATCTTCCCTGGGGACCTGGTAGGCTGGACTTGTAGTAGATTTCTGTAGCCAGTGATGAGTCTAATGGATTATTTCTATTTAAGGGGCAGATTATTTATATCTATGAAAAAATGTTTCTAACATTTCAAACTTATAGTTTCATTGAGGTATAATTGATACAAAATAAATTAAACATAATTAGACATAAAATCTGATGAGCTTTATATATATAAACAACTATCATCACAATAAGATAATGAATGAATCCATCATCCTCCAAAGCTTTCTCATGCCCTTTGTAATCTCTCTTTCCCCTCATCTTTGCCCCACAACCACTGATCTGCTGTCTGTCACTATAGGTTACTTTCCATTTTCTATGATTTTTAATAAATTGAATCACACAATGTGTACTCTTTTTAAGAACTAAACTTTTTTATTTAGAATAGTTTTAGATCAATGGACAAAGTACCCCAGGGCCATCTGTGTGGAGGCTGTGCGTCCTCTGAGCCCTCTGATGAAGGCTGTGCATTGTCTGATCCCTCACAGCCTCACAGGCAGGAGCTGAGGAAATTGCTCAGGCCAGCTTCCTTTCACTCTTTTTTTTTTTTTTTTTTTGAGATGAAGGTCTCACTCTGTCACCAGGCTGGAGTGCAGTGGCACCATCTCGGCTCACTGCAACCTCCGACTCCCGGGTTCAAGCGAGGCTCCTGCCTCTGCCTCCCAAGTACCTGAGACTACAGGTGCATGCCACCATGCCCAGCTAATTTTTGTATTTTTAGTAGAGATGGGGTTTCACTATGATGGCCAGGATGGTCTCGATCTCTTGACCTCATGATCCCCCTGCCTCAGCCTTCAAAAATGCAGGAATTATAGGTGTGAGCCACTGCAACCGGCCCCTTTCACTCTTTACCATGCCTGCCATTCTCCTGGGAACTTGTTGAGATGCAGTTTGTGATTCAGTAGTTCTGAGTTGGGCCTGAGAGTCTTCATGTCTTGGATGATGGTGCTGCTGCTGCTGTTGCCACTGGTCCAGGGATATGCTTTGAGGAGCACCTCTTATCGAGTGACACACGCAGAGAGTCACAACTTTGTCTCTCTTGGGCCAGCAGTGTTGGCCTCAGCTGGGAACTTGTTTGAGACGCAGGTCCTAGCCCAGATCTGCAGAATCGGTCTCTGCATTTCCACAAGTTCTCCAGGAGATTTATATGTATTTGGACATTTGAGAAGCGATGACACTTCCTGGAATGTAATAGAGGAGGCTATGATTTTAAAGAGCACCACTTCTCATGCCTTCACAACTTCCCCTGAACAATTGGGCTAGAGATCCTCTTAACTCTCCACGGGCCAATGCACAAATGATTTAGCTGTTCCAAGATGCCATTAGATTATGGAGGAAGGGTATTAACTGTGGTTTTCTCTTATCTTTAATTAACAACTTCCTGTATTAGCCTGGCATGAAGATGGCGCCAGGCAAACCAGACTGTGATTCTGCTGTTCTCACCAAACAAGACAGGGCAGGGGACAAGTGGGATGGGAGCCTCTCTATATTTGGAATGTTCCTTTCTGCCTGCAAGCAGGCACCAGTCTACCAGCTGTACCTGCCATGACTCATTTAAATATACATATATTTAAAACAATAGTAATAAAAGTTCTTGGAAGATGGATTGAAAAATAACTACTCCTGTAAATATAGATTATGACTTTAGGATAGTGGGCAACTAGTATGATCATCGAGTATGAAAAAATAAAAATAAAAGAAACCTACTTCTGATGTAAAAGCTATCAAAAAGTTACCAAAACATTCCTCTTCTTTTTTTATTATACTTTAAGTTCTGGGGTACATGGGCAGAACATGCAGGTTTGTTACATAGTTACACACGTGCCTCAGTAGTTTGTTGCCTCCATCCACCTGTCCTCTACATTAGGTATTTCTCCTAATGCTATCCCTCCCCTATCCCCCTACCCTCTGCTATCCCTCCTCTAGCCCCCCCACCCCCAAAGGAAAACCAAACTCCTCATGTTCTCACTCATAAGTAGGTGTCGAACAATGAGAACACACGGACACAGGGAGGGGATATTCCTCTTCTTAAGGAATATGTTATCATTTATTTTTTACAAGTTTCTTTTTCTGACAGCTTCTTTTTTTATTATGTATCTGGCCATACTATTGAAACTTTATTATTATTTTATTGTACTTTAAGTTCTGGAGTTCATGTGCACATCCTGCAGGGTTATTGCATAGGTACACACATGCCATGGTGGTTTGCAGTCTCTGTCTCCTGTCTTCTATATCAGGCATTTCACCCAGTGTTTTCCCTCCCCAGCCTCCCCACCCTCCGCTGTTCCTCCCCCTAGTCCCCCACCCCCCAATCTACCCCAGTGTGTGATGTTCCCCTCCCTATGCCCATGTGTTCTCGTTGTTCAACACTTGCCTATGAGTAAGAACATTTAGTGTTTGGTTTTCTGTTCTTGTGTCAGTTTGCTGGGTTTCCAGATTCATCCATGTTCCCACCAAGGACATAAACTCATTGTTTTTTATGGGTACATAGTATTCCATGGTGTATATGTGCCACATTTTCTTTGTCCAATCTATCATTGATGTGCATGATTTATAGAATGATTTATAATCCTTTGGGTATATACCCAGTAATGGGATTGCTGGGTCAAATGGAATTTCTATTTCTAAATCCTTGAGGAATCACCACACTGTCTTCCACAATGGTTGAACTAATTTACACTCCCACAAACAGTGTAAAAGTGTTCCTATTTCTCCACATCCTCTCCAGCATCTGTTGTCTCCAGATTTTTTAATGATCACCATTCTACCTGGCAAGAGGTGGTATCTCAATGTGGTTTTGATTTGCATTTCTCTAATGACCAGTGATGATGAGCATTTGTTCATATGTTTGTTGACTTCATAAATGTCTTCTTTTGAAAAGTGTCTGTTCATATCCTTCACCCTTTTTGATGGGATTGTGTTTTTTTTTTTTTTTTTTCTTGTAAATCTGCTTTAGTTATTTGTAGATTCTGGATAGTAGCCCTTTGTCAAATGGGTAGATTGCAAAATTTTTTCCCCATTCTGTTGGTTGCTGGTTCACTCTAATTGTTGTTTCTCTTGCTGTGCAGAAACTCTTAAGTTTAATTAGATCACTGGTATTAAAAATGTTAACAATAGATTGCCCATTTAAAGAATCGATGGCTCTTGAACAACAGAGAGGCAAAGCACTGCCTGATGTAAGCAAGAGCCCAGCCAGCCGTTTGGAGATTCTCGGCACTGACCATCTGCTCTCTTCCTGGGACTCTGTTTCAAGGCACACAGTTGGAAGATCGTGACAGTGTATTCTTCCTGATGTTAGATCACAAATAAGATATATGGTAACTCCCCCCTCTTACCCACCAAAGTTCTAGTACCTGTAGGAGATGCTTTGCCAACAAGGTGTTAAGATGGCTTCATGTTTGCACATTGTAATTCATACAATCTTAATGCATGCTCAGTTAGGTTCAGCTTTCTTGAAATAACACAAATCCTCCCCAGGGTGAGCCCAGAGAGAAGTGAGGGGTACAGGGAAAGTTCAGAGACTAGTTATTTGCATCATCCTCTCATGATACAGAGAAAAGCTCATGTCTTTAACAACAATGCTTAAGCTTCACCTCAATTGGCAGAAAAGCCCAGAGTCTCACACAGGAATTTGCAAATTCTGGGAAAGCAAGCAGGGTTGCTTCTAGCCAGAGGACATATCACATTTCCAGGCAGGAAGAGATAATCAGGGGGATCACCCTGCATTTTGTGAAACACATAGGAGGCTCTGCCCCAAGATTATGGCGATACTTGGCGAAGTTTTCTGAAAACAGAAGGGTGAGTCAGGATTGACACCTGCCAGTAGGGCTGCTACTTGACCAGCACAGATTGCTATGGTTGTACCACTGTAAAAAGATTGTAAATCTTTCTAACTGGTGGGTAATGAGTCCCTGAGCATTCCCTATAACCACTTGGAGCCCCAGCCCCTTCCCTGATCCAGAACTCCTAACATAAAGCATGAACACAGCATTAAATCCAGTCAGTGCCCCATGCTGTGCCCTGTGCCAGGCTCCAGTATTGCTAATATCACCCTGCCTATCAAAGCAGATTACTAAAGCTGATAATGAGGTTTGTTTTGGAAGCAGTGCCTTCCAGGAAACTTTATTACTATTGTTTTAAATATATGTGTAGTTAAATGAGTTATGACAAGTACAGCTGATAGAGTGGTGTCTGCTTATGGTAAATGTTCAATGAATATTAGTTGGTGTTATTATTAATTTTGATGACATTCCTTGTTTCAAACCAAACCTGTCATTTAAAAGTGGTGACAGTGGGAACTGCTACACCTTTGTGAATTTCACCAGCCTCATATTCAATTTCAATCTTCTTATCAAACTGATTGGCATCATTCAGTCACCACACCATTTCCTTGGGAATCTGACCTCAGATTATGTTGGGATTGGTGTTTTTTTGTTTTACTTTTTGTGATTTTAAGTAGTATGACCTTGGAAAAATCATTGAAACTTTTCTTTAGTACATTGGCTTCTTTGTCTGCAAAACTCTGCAAACCAGACCTCCAGAGAGAGAATGAGTAGGAGGGGTGTGTAGGAATCCCAGCCTTGGTAGGGATATTTTACGGGGAGGCACAGCCCTGGCTCCAGCACAGGCTCAGCTGTGATCAGAAAGTGACCTGTGCTTCACACAGGTTACCCAGGTAGTAGCAGCTTCTATGGATTGTCCTCTCCAATTTTCTCCAACATTTGATATCCTCTTTTATACATTAACAAATAGGACCTCCTAGAAGCACAAATGCTATAAATGCAAAATCACGCTTTTTATTTGCAATCCCTCCTTACAGGATGTGGAGAGAAGAGATTTTTATTTCTCTTGAATAGTCTCTGACTTTGTAGTTTGATTGTAATAATTTTCCCCATCAGTTCTTCTCTCTGTGTCTTAGCCACCTCTCTCTTTGTCTTGTCTAAACTCTCACAGTTGGGGAATAACAGAGCTGGGACTTGAACACATACAACTCCCTTTACTGGGAGGCTATCATTTTCTTGTGAAAATGAAAAAGACTGGACTCTTTCTCTTCTTTCTTCTACCACCGTATCTCATTTGTGGGAATTGCTCTCAGTACAACCCAGGACTCTGAGCTGACTTGTTGAGGGTCTAGGTCACACGATCATATTAGCAACATGGGATTACTACTGCTGGAGTGCACATAACCTAGTTAGAGAACTAAAATGATTTGTTTTTCTTATTTGTACTTAAAGTTAATCACCACCTCTTTGGCCCCCTTTTTTTAAAAACTAGCTTGTGTCTGTGGGTTTGTTGTGTAAAACACGTAATCTTTTATTTTCACTTTCTGGAATACTGTATCTTAATTAGACATTAGAAAGAAATAGGTATAGGGCTTAAGAATTAGAAGAAAGCTTTATTCTGAAGCACAGTCTATCAAGTCTTGGCAGAATATGGAGCAAGATCTCTATCCCAAGTGCTTCTGTGGCAATTTACCTGGGCTTGCCCTCTCACTGGCTTCTAGCTTCCCTTGCTCTATTTGGATTTGGTAAATAGGTTCCATATCACTTTCCAACACTATGTTTTAAGTTTTATCCAAAAATCTTATCATTAAAAAGTCTACTTGGAGTGTAAAAACTCTTTCTAAAGTATTTGCAGAATCACAGCAACTGAAATTGTAGAAGGAACAGCATTCTCAATCTTTGTCAATAGCAAAATGTCTGTAATTTAAGGTGCATTAACCACACATGAGAACCTAAACAAAAACTTGTACCATCAATACTTCAAGTCTAGCTCAAAATTGACAGTCACGTAAAGTCACTTTATTTTTCCCATGCACTTAAAAGAAAAAAAATGTATTTCTTTAATTAGCCTAAAACCAAGATTCTTAAAACTGTAAGCCACCTTTTCAATATCTGAGAAGAAATTTTTAAACTTTACAAAACAAAAACATTTGTATAAATTATGAAAGTTTATAGAACACCTCCTATGTATATTTCTCGGCATAAGAAAAGCAAACATTCTTTTCTGTTTCCTTATTTTTTAAAATTAGTTGAAGAATATATTCCCATAATAATTGCTGCATCACATTGTAGTATGGATAAGTATATATTCATCCCAGGGATGCAAGGTTGGTTCAACATACACGCATCTATAAACATAATGCATCATGTAAACAGAACCAAAGACAAAAGCCACATGATTATCTCAATAGATGAAGAGAAGGCCTTTGACAAAATTCAATAGTCCTTTACACTAAAAACCCTCAATAAACTAGGTATTGATGGAATGTATCTCAAAATAATAAAAGCTATTTATGACAAACTCACAGCCAATATCATATTGAATGGGCAAAAACTGGAAGCATTCCCTTTGAAATCTGGCACTAGACAAGGATGCCCTCTCTCACCACTCCTATTCAATATAGTATTGGAAGTTCTAGCCAGAGGAATTAGGCAAGAAAAAGAAATAAATGGTATTCAATTAGGAAAAGAGGAAGTCAAATTGTCTCTATTTGCAGACAACATGATCGTATATTTAGAAGACCCCATAGTCTCAGCTCAAAACCTCCTTAAGCTGATAAGCAACTTCAGAAAAGTCTCAGGATACAAAATCAATGTACAGAAATCACAAGCATTCCTATACACCAACAACAGACAAACAGAGAGCCAAATCATGAGAGCATCAGGTTGCATTGGCCCACCTCCAGCAGGGGATCTTGGAGAGTATATAAAGCTGAAACCCCAGATTTTGCTGTAGCTGGAAGCTCTCCCAACATGGGCTGCCAAGCCCTCCTCCTTTGGCTGCTGTTCTTCCATGCCATTATTCTACCTGAAGCAGGTACTGCAGCTGATGTACAGGTTCATTTTACTCATGCCTTGTTACAAGCTTGAAAGTATGGTTATTTGTACGTGGGCCACCAGCACAAGAAGCTTAAAATTAAATGCAGATCGAGCTTTTACTCTGCTTAATTAATCCAGCCACTGATGAGATATTGTTGTGATGATCGCTGAATGTATAACCACAACTGATTTTAGGGAACTTGGGTTGAATATTTTCTGAAAGATTCGTTTTCTGTGAACAAAGCATTAGCCAATTTATTGCTCTTTAAAATCATAGCTCTATTTGTGGGATTCTGTATAGAAATGGACAAAGAAAGAATACTTGGCTATGGTATGATCTAATAAGCATTCTTAAAATGTTCTTTGGCTTATGAATTGTATTTAGCATAGAAGTATTGAATTACAGCCATGATTTCTGAATGGAGCTATAAAATATACAGTAAAAAAAAAGAAAAAAAAAAGCTTAGCCTGAAATAGTTGACATGACATAAAATTATCTGGACTCGATTCATAATGCCTTCTAATCTGAAAACCTGTACTTTTCTGTAAAAAAATAGATTTATCAATTTGATAGTCCTGGTTTTAATGTGTATTCCATATCTAGTCCTCCTAAGGAAATTTTAAGTTTAATTTGAAACTAATTTAAAATATCCACATAGCTTCAATTATTTGTATCATTATTTTGTGGCTTTGGGGGAAAACATTAATGTTCCACTTGTCCCAACAAATGAAAATTTGGAAATACCTTTAACCAACAAGTCATTTGAATATAATTTTTATTAACTATGAAGAAAAAACATAACTCACCAACCACAGAATAACAATTGACTTTAAAGTTTAAAATCTGCTCAAACTCTTCTTTTGTTCTGCATGTAATTGTATGAGCATGTTTATATCCAATATTCAAACATTTATTAAAATATACTAGGTTATTAGGAAGGATTTCAATAATTTTTTTAATCCTTCGAGTTTCTGAGCCTCATTTCCTATCCGTTTGTCCAATGAGGTTTCAGCTTGGGAATATGGGCTTTAGGGCAGAACGATCTGGATTATTCAAGTGCTACCTGGGCACCTTTTGGCCCAGTGAACTTGGACAAGTTTTAAATCTCTCTGTGTTGCTATTTCTCTCATGTAAAAAGAACATAGTTCATAGGATTGTTTGGGGGATTTAATGAAATGTTTGTAAAATACTTGGAAGAGTGCTTCAGACATAGAAAATATTCAGTCAATGTTAGCTGTTATTATAGACACTGTCAATTATAAACTATAGATATTTTAAACTGGGAATAGATGAAAATACAGATTATCAGATTCAGAATATAACATTTTACCATGATACATCCATTCCCCAGGAAACCAAGGTATTTTCTCCTTTCAATATTTCAGTAATAGGTTTTGAGTAATGGATTCAATGCTTAAAAAATATATAGCTGGAAAGGAGTTTTTTTCTTCCAGTATATCAATACTATGCAGGTTAGTACTCAGGGGGCTACAGGCTATACCAAATGCGTATGGAAAGTTTTCTGAAGCATAGCAAAAATTTGAAAATTTCTGAGATAATTCAAAATTCATATTCATCATGTTTGTGCCACTCATGACAAAGATGATTCTGAGTTTGATGGTGCTCAAAGTGACAAAGTATCAGCTTTGGGGATGTAATTGTAGGCATGGAGAAAATGACCCTGGACCAATTCAGAATGAATCTCCGTGATCTCTGCCCAGCTGTCCCGGGCTCCTTGCCTTACTCAAAATGTATTGCTACTCTTAAGAAATGGAATCAGTCTGTGATTTAATCTCTTTGGAATCAAGTGCCCAAAGGATTTTAGACAGATGTAAGGATGCAACATAGACAGTTCTCGATCTGCAATGAGTTTAATGATTTCTGGGAGCTGGAAAAAAAACTACCCCAAAATTCTAAGTGTTTCTCTTAAGACTACACCCTGATAACTACTAATCTATTGGGAACGGCAGACAAGGGGTCCCTTGAAGAAAAATCAGCCTCATTCTCGTCCCAACTGTCCTGAATCCCTCCTCCTCCTCACGTCAAGGTGAAAAACCAAGTCCCAGTGGGAAAAGCAGCCCAAATGAGACTATGGGGCATTTTATAATACAGTTACAACAATATTCAACTCTCCTCTTCTCTGCCTTGTTCTGATTTCTTGGAAATTTGCAAGCTTACCACCAAATACCAGAGCATTTCCCAGGCTGAGGGCACACGCTGTTCTGCTCTGCGCCCATTTCTTAGCACAGTGGCTGGCACAGTAGAGAACGCTCCATCACTAGTTAAAAAAAATGAGCAAAACACAATGAGCAAGGACATCACACCCTTGACTGATCTTCACTTACGAGATCCTTCTCAAAATAAAAACAACAGGATTATGAGGCTGTTTCCCCTGAGTGGCTGCTAATCTAAGGATATTTGAGAGGCTCAGCCAATCTTACACCATTTGCAAGTCTCACTTACCAATGGGGCCATTTTCTTGCCAGCTTCCTGGTGCCTCCTTCATCTTTGCCCCTTTGCCAACACTTTTGTGCCCTCCTGTACTCCCCCTGCACCTCTCCCCCCGAGATGTGGATGTCACCCCAGAGTTTACGGAGGGGTTGCTTTTGGGCTTCCAGGAACAGGCGGATTCGTGATATGATATGGCCCAGCAGGCTTTTCCAGGTTCCTGGTGCTGATTGCACAAGAGTCTTACAGACAATGGGGCCAGTGAGACCGTCTGAGAACAGCCACCCAGGGACACCACTGCAGTTCCCTACAGGTCACTTTGATAGTAGGAGAGATTTGGGGAACTTGCAAACCATTGGAACGCAATTGATATTAGGGTGATTAACATGAAATGTGAGGACAAAGGGGAACTTGTTGACCACCAGAGAGAGAAAGGCTATTTCTGATAATGCAATTGTTGCCTGGCACAGAATTTAGCTAATCAACACAATCCAGGTGAAAGTATTAAAAAGTCTCTATAAACCCCATATGATCATATTACAATCCATTCAGCTGTGTGCATTGCTCTGCCTGGGCCCCACACTGACCACAACCCCTCCTTCCCTCACCCCCACAGACCCTACCCACACTCTCAGCCCTGCTGCTGCCTCCTCAGACAGGGATTCCCAGCCCTGGCACCATGGTCAGCTGGAAATTCTTGGTGTAAGATCACAGCTGGACCACACGACTGCCCTGTGGTCCCAAACACCTCTGGCCATATGCTCAGCAGAAAGCACACTGCCTTGCCCGACTTGCAAGGCCTGCAACTCTGAGAGCCAGTCTGTACACAAGCACACTCACATCCACCATTCACATTCATTCACGTATACACACACCCCACTCACACTCACCACTCACACCTACCACTCACATTTATTCACACACATACACTCTCATACTCCCCACTCACATTCATTCACATACATACACTCACACATACCCCCTTCACTTACACTTACCATTCACATCTTTCACATACACACATACACTCACCCCACACTCACACACTCACACCACTCAAATTATTTCACATATACATACACACACCCACACACACACTCTCACACATTCATTCACAATGTCTCACACACACACGGGCTCACCACATACAACCAACCTGTTTCATTCACTCTGCCTCTTTGATCCTATCCCAAAGTGCTGCCATCCTTGTCCCCTGCCTGCAGTGCCACCCTCCCCAACTGAGCTACCAGTTATCACCTCACCTAGTCATGAATCTTCCCTCATTCCTGGCTCTTCATCTCTTATTGTAAATATTTCCCCAAACACTCCAAAACAGACCAAGCACTCCCTGAGACCACCTGCCCAATGTCTGGCTCCACCTAGCCACCTGAGGCCACCCAGCCCTTCTGCGGGGTGCCCTGCAGCAGCCTGGGAGGGATAGTGGCTTCAGCCCTGGGGGATGCATGGGCGCTGTGTCTGCACCTCACCTCACTCCAGATTGAGAATAGGTTGATTAACCACATCAAAGACCAGGAGTTGAGTTTCAGCCATCCTGTCAAGCCCCTTTTGGAAATTTTCCTTGCTTCACATCCAAGACTTCTTGCTGAGTTGGTCCTGACGTCTTATTTTCACTACTCATTTCCTAAGCCAGTCACCCTGGCTTCACCTCAACTCCTTTCTGAAGCTCTTCTTTTAAAGAGACAATAGTACTGGCCTTTAATTGACAATCCAGTGGCTTCAGGGACCTTGGTCTGATCACCTCCTCTGCAGCAGGTCCCTGTGCACAGACCCTCACTCTTCCTTGGCTCTGTGGCAGTGACAATGATCAGATGAAAGCTCTGGGAATCTGAATGGTCAATAGACCGTGGGATTCTGTTGTGCAGCGAGCTTGGGAACCCCTGTCCTGGAATCACTTATTCTTAAGCTCTTGCCTTGGTGTGTAGTTGGTTTTATGACTCTTCGTTTTAATCAAGTATATGTTTGTATCAGTTATTGCAATTTTCTGTCAGCCAGTATACTTTATTACACATCTTTAGCAATCTGTAAATTAAGCCTGGCATTTGAGTTAAGTAAGCTGCAATTTACACATAAATCCAACCACGCTTTTAGTTCATCTGATCTGTTCTACCATCTCATGAGTTTGTCCTGTTTTAGTCATTTTTCCCTTTTTGTGTTTTTTTCTGTTTATATTTTTATTATGTATTTTTTCTTTTTAGGGAGTTATTTAAGTAAAATTCATTCATTCATTTTTGGATTTTGTGCTTTAGAAGTATTTGTCTTCACAGCAATCCTTTTAAAAACTGGTTTCTAACTCTTTCTGGTCAGAAGAAAGCTCTTGTACCTAACCAGGTGCTTTTTGGATTTTGTGCTTTAGAGGTAACTTTGGCAAGAGAGGGGTTATTTGTCTACTGCACATAAACACAGCAGTCCTTTTAAAAACTGGTTTTCAACTCTTTCTGGTTAGGTTGAAAATTAATTCAATCCAAAAATGAATGACTGAGTTTTACTTAAATAACCCCCCAAAAGAAAAAACACATAATAAAAATATAAACAGAAAAAAAAAACACAAAAAGGGAAAATGGCTAAAAAAAGACAAACTCATGAGATAGTAGAACAGATTAGATGAACTAAAAAGCATGGTTGAATTTATGTATAAATCATAGCTTACTTAAAGCAAACGCCAGGTTTAACTACAGATTGCTAAAGATGTGTAATAAAGTATACTGGCTGACGGAAAATAGGAATAAATGTTATAAACATATACTTGATTAAAAGGAAGAGTCATAAAACCAACTACACACCAAAGCAAGAGCTTAAGAAGAAGTGAGGCCGGGCGCGGTGGCTCAAGCCTGTAATTCCAGGACTTTGGGAGGCCGAGGCAGGTGGATCACGAGGTCAAGAGATCGAGACCATCTTGGTCAACATGGTGAAACCCCGTCTATACTAAAAATACAAAAAATTAGCTGGGCATGGTGGCACGTGCCTGTAATCCCAGCTACTCAGGAGGCTGAGGCAGGAGAATTGCCTGAACCCAGGAGGCGGAGGTTGCGGTGAGCTGAGATCGTGCCATTGCACTCCAGCCTGGGTAACAAGAGTGAAACTCCGTCTCAAAAAAACAAAAAAGAAAAAAAAAAAGAAATGATTTCAGGACAAGGGTTCCCAAGCTTGTGCACAACAGAATCCCACAGACTGTTGACCATTCAGATTCCCAGGCCTCGTCTGCTGCAGTTATGAGCCAGCAGGTTTGCAGTGGGGCCCATGAGGCCACTGTCTTAGGTCATGCTCAGGATCCCTGCTGGGTTCTAATGTGTCTGTTGCATCTCAGTTTGTTATAGGAGGGATGTGGGAAGATCCAGAGGAAGGCTATGGCGCAGACATGCTGAGAGAAGCACTGTCCGAGATACACCTGTGACTGGGCAAGAAGGTGAGTCACAGCCAGATAATCCCCTTGGCCTTGAGGAAGAGAGGCCGAGGACAGGTGGGATCTGCAGGGACTGTGTCCAGGAATGGACTGTCCCCACCCAGTTAGGCAAGCTGCATATCTCCACAAATAAAGACATCCCAGTTTTATTTCTGCCTAACAAGACAAGGATGCCCTCAGATATTTGTTTAACTTCTTGGTTCTTATTCATTAAAGACTGACTTTGGCCAGGCATAGTGACTCACATCTCAGCACTTTGAGAGGCTGAGGCAGGTGAATTACTTGAGGTCAGGAGTTTAACAGCCGCCTGGCCAACATGGCGACACTCCATCTCTACCAAAAAAAAAAAAAAAAATTCACCTGGTGTGGTGATGCTTGCCTACAATCCCCAGCTATTTGGGAGTCTGAGGCAGGAAAATCACTTGAACCCGGAAGGTAAAGGTTGCAGTGAGCCAAGATTGCACCACTACACTCCAGCCTGGGTAACAGAGTGAGTGAGATTCCATCTCAAAAAACAAAACAAAACAAAACAAAACAAAACACCTGACTTAAGGGGCTGTATTTCAGGAGTTTTTAAATGATGGAGTGTATGATAATCGTCCCAAGAGCAAGAGCTTACTGAACATGCAAAATCCTGACCCCATTCCCAGACATGGGGTACACTTCAGGAATCTGCATATTTAGCAAGCCCCCCCTAGAGATTCAAATGACTTTGGCAGGTTATATGAGAGCCACACTTTGAGAAACACTGCCCTGTGGCCATTGGGAAGAGAGAGACAGCAGGAGACCCACCAGCCAGCCCCCTGCTGTCCTTCTGCAGCAAGCCTTGGGCATTTGCATCTGTCTCTCTTATTACTGGCTCTTAACATGGAGGTAATAAAATTTGCCAGCTCCTAAGTGTTCCCTCTGCACCAGGCATTTTACCTGTATTTGTTTCCTGAATCCCCTTTGAGGCAGGTACAATTATCACTGACAGATGAGGAAAGCCAGAAAACAAGTGGAACACATGAATTGCATAGCTAGTGTGTGACAGAGCTGAGAAGCAAACTCAGAGGCCGGCTGTGGCCCTTGCACTCTGAAGCCGACCATCCTAGGTGCCTTGTTATCCCCGGAGACTCCTGTGGGGACCCGGGTCGATCATGACCAGCAAAGTACTAGGAGCGGGGAAATGCAGGTGCCAGGTGACAGGAGCAGGCAGCAGCATCTTTGGGAAAAAGTACAGTGCTAGTATTTGCTGTGCACTTGCAGTTCACCCCACTCAATACTCAACTCTGACAATGACGTGGCAGAAATTATCCAAAAATCCAGGAGAGATTTTTCTAAGCTAAAATATCAAGAAGCCCAGAGCCTGAGGGCTTTTATCTTCTTAAATGCAGATATTCTTGCCAGGGTGGGCACTTCTCAAAAGAGCAAAGCAAAGCCTGACATCTCATCACAGGCAGGGCAAACCTGACAAGGTCCCATGGATGACCCCACCTGGAACAGGAAGGCCCTAGGAGATCCGACAGTATTCCCCTTCTGTCCCCTCGCTAACACTGTGACCTGCAGGAAGCTGCTGCCATTGTAGTATACTAGCTCCTTCCTGGTAACATGGGGACACTAACACCCTACAAGGGAGTCTTGAGCCTTAAAGAGATGTCAGCTCTACAGGGCTGAGCCCAGTGCCAGGAGCACAGATAGATGGTGCTCAGTAAATAGCAGTTGTTATTGTGACCACAGGAGATGGTGGGGAAAATGATTCCCTTCGCCAACACTTAAATAGGGGTTGGGGGACTGCCTTTCTTCCAAAGACTGGCTTGCTGTGCAACTCATGGAAGGTTCTGGAAGGTGCTCGGGATGAGTCGAGGTATATTTTGAAGGCGTGTGGGGCACGGTGTGTGATGACCTGTGGGACAAGAGGGAAGCGCAGGTGGTGTGCTGGCAGCTGGGCTGTGGGGCAGCCGTCTGCTCCTGGAGAGGCCCACTTTGGCCAAGACTCTGGCCCCATTCTTCTGGATGATGTGCAGTGTTCTGGGACCGAGACCTACCTGGGGCAGTGCTCCCACCCTGAATGGTTCACCCACAACTGTGGGCATGGGGAAGACACTGGTGTCATCTGCTTGGGTAAATTTCTATCTTTTCTAAAAGTTGATTTCTCATTTTTTTCTGAGCAGTCCCTGAGGCTCTTTGTTTCTCCCCGATACGAGAGAATGCCTTCGTAACAGATCATTTCATTGTTATGAAACTCCCTGTCTATGCAGGTCTTCAGCCACTCTTACCAAGAAAGACACTCACTCTGAAGCCTACTCCTCTCTGATATTTATAAAGCAGCTGAACTCTCTAACTCTAACCCCAGTCCTCTGTGTCTGTTTGAAAAGTCAAAGGTCATCATATTGGGAAGAATGCTAGATTTGAGACGAAAAGCCTTAGTCCAGCTGCAGGTACATGATTTTTGGATCCTGGTACAAAACAAAAATGTGGTCCCCTTTTCAAAAAGTGTTAAGAATTTCAAGAGTGTAACAGAAGCGCGTCAACTCTTCTGTTGAAGGGCAGGGTCCATGGGACTTAGGTAAGGCTCACCCCAGTGAATATTCCTCTATGATTCCCCCTCCCCAAACCCTCTGCCCCCTTGAGCTTAATGTGGTCTTTTGCCATCATTTTGCCCTTACCTAACAAATTGAGAATGGTCATGATGACAATCGTGATCGTGCCTTTCACTGTATTGCTGTGAGGACGAAGCGCCTGTCAGTTCTGATCCACTGTCTTATCATTCCGCAGCCTGAAAAGCAGGTTGCCCATGAGGCTGCGTTGATACTTCAGCTTTTTGGAGAAAGCAGCCCTCTAGAGAGTGAGCAGCTGTGTCTCTGATAATCCAGCTTCGGGTGATAGGGCAAAGTGTAGAATCAGGAGGAAGAGGAAGATGAGGGCTCCTCCTTGCTCTTCAGCTGCAGACAACTGAGAGTCAAAGAGGCTGTCTCTCTCCCCCACTCCCCTGCCAATTCCTCCCAAACCCAACACGCTAGGAAGCAAGATTAGGTCCATTATCAAGTGGCCAGAAGCTGAGCATTCAACAGTATTTACTGCCAAAGGCTGTAGAGATGCAGCAGTGAAGACAACGTCTCCATTCCGCAGGATGGACTTACAGGTGACTGCCGGCAAGCAGACGCCTCAACTCCCTGCTGACTGGACTGCAAAGACAAGGGCCTGCTGTGGCTGGGACTTTGCCCAGTGCAGCCAGCTCCATCTCAACTGCAGTTAGGGGGGCAGAGGAGCGCTCTAGTCCATTAAACCATCATTCCCAAGGTCTCTCACCAGCCTGCAAGGCAAAGGCAGCCCCAGCCCCTCCCACCTCTTGGACCCTGGGGTCTTGCCTTATTATTGAACCAAACAGAACACTGTCCAAAGCCCTTCCTGTGAGTCCTCAGCAGGCCTGCCTGGAATTTACCTTTGCCTCATGGGGGTGCTCCAGGAAACCTGGGAGAGCAGAAAGAAGACTGCCACTCTCAGGCAGCAAGTCCTGCACCAGGTGCCTTGGGAGGGAAGGTGGAAGAGAGGGGCTGAGAACAACCTAGTTAGCAAAATACTGTAAATATAAATCTTGCTTCAGACAATTTAAAAACACTTTCCATGATTTTGCCCTCCAGGGATCACTGGACAATGTCTAGAAACATTCTTGATTGTTGCAATTGGGGTGCTACTAGCCTGTGTGGGCAAACGCCAGAGATGCTGCTAAATATACTACAATGCACAGAACAGTTCCCACCACAGACTTTCCAGCCCAGATGTCAGCAGTGCTGAGGTTGAGAAACGCTGCTTCAGAATCAAACATGTACAGTTGAATTTACTGATTGTAATGGTTGTTAATAATTAACTGATTGTTGATTAATTAATAGTTGTATCAGTAATGAAAGTAAAGTTGACTATAGTTTCTTCCCCAAGTGTTAGCCTTGGTCTAGTTTATTTTCCAGTCATTTCCTCTGATTGTCCCATCTACTAATTACAGTTAATTAAATTTATCCTGTCATTTTTGCGGGGGATAATCTCATGTCTTTCACATATGGCATTTTGGCAGCTTCACGGAATCATTATTGTAGCCTTAACAGGTCATATGCTCCACGTCCAAATGTAACAGATCTCTGAGTGGTCTGGCCTAAGAGACTGTCTCAAAGCATAACCCCAACGTCAGTCACTGAGTGCTCTCCAGTTTCCTGAGCACCTCCTGTTCACGATCCCATTCCACCCTCACAGCAATTCAGGGGAGCTTGTTTTATGAGCCTTGTGTTGCAAATAGGGAAACTGAGGTTCAGAGACAAGGGTAAGCAAGGTCAAAGTTACATGCCTTGACCAAAGTCCCACAGCAAATATTTAGGTCTCTGGACTCCACATCCAGTGCTGTCTCCTGCACCAAATGTCTACAGGCTGGAAAAACTGCCCAGCACCTCGGCAAAAATTTTCAAATGTTCAAAGTTGTCTTTGATGCTCTACCTGCAGCCTCACTCTCCTCACCTACTTCAGGCCTTCCCAACACACTCACACCCCAGAAATCCTGACAAGCTCCCCAGGTGCAGGGAACCCTGTGCTGATCTGCCCTAATTTACTTAAGCAGGAGCTGAGACCCACCTTCTTTCATCCTTGAGGATCACACTTCCCCAAATTCCATTTCCTCAAGTGCTCTTCCCCTCCACCTCCAGTGACAGTGACATTGAGAGAAAGTAGAAGAATGTTAATTGGGGAAATATGTAATTGACTACTTGAGTGAGAGGACCAGATGTAAATGGATTAGTCAGTTCCGCTGTTTTTAAATACCCCCAAAGAGCATGACCCAGGTTTCCATGCCCCAAGCTCACTCTCTTTGGAATCCTTTGCTTACTTTAAAAAGTCACCCAGTTTTTCTACAAGTCACAATGAAGCCATATTTACTTTAATATAAAAACAAAGATGTAAAAACTCAACAACACTAGATAACTTCATTCCCTTAGGAAGATGTGCCTATTTATCCTGTGGGGTCTTCTACCCCATCTCATGGTGAGAAACTTAGAAACTCAACCCTAGTTGCACATAAGCTTCCTGAGCCTGGTGTTGACACTAAAATGTTTGCATTTCAATGAATATTGAAAATAGTCAAAAGGTCTTTCCTTCCCAGATATGCCCTAAGTCTTTTTGAAGTAATGGTATGTAAGACAAATTCCAGGGTGAAGTTTTTCACTGGGGTCTTAGCAATGGGGCAGCAGCAGATCCTTCTAGCAAGTACAGGGCATTCCAGAATTTTTCTTATCTCTAATAGACTCAGTTTGCATATAACTTTCTTTTCTTCTCATAGAGTATGAAAATGAACCCTTGCAAACTTTTGGTAAGCATCACACTTTACTATATCTTTAACAGAACATCCACTAATGCCCCTAATCCTTTGATTGTATTTACCAACATAATGCATTGCATGAAGTTGAGGAGTAACAGGAAAAAAAAAAAAACAAACAAACTGAATTTAATCAAAAGGGCACAACAAAGGAAAGAGAAAAAGCAGGTAGCTTCCTTGCCTTTAACCATGAGGAAATCTTTGATCCCCACACTGTTGTCTAAATGTATTTTAGAAAATCATGGAGTGAGGACATGAATATGGTTTAGTAAATTAGCATGCAAAAATGTTATTAAACTCAGACTAAAGAAAATGCTTACTTTGGACACCCAAATCATGCCTCTAAGGCTGGAAAGGTGGTGACTACGGCCTCAGAAGAGACCCCTCTCCATCTTTGTTTAGCGAATTCAGAGATTACTGAGAAAAGCACAGTCTGTTTTCTACCTGAGCCCTCCAGCATTCTCCTTTATGAGTACCTTAGGAATATAGTTCTATGAACATTTTGCCTTTTTGGTAGAAGGTGCATTTACACAAATAATCCATCTTAAAAGATCAATCTGTACATGATTCTGAGATGCACGATAAATTTCTCACTTGCCGCTGATCAGAAGCTACTGGATATATTTCTCAAAGCATGCTGTTAGCTTAACATCTGCTCCAGGAGGCCATCACATACATGTTGATGCTTGACCAGTAAACTTGGGTAGACTATTTTGCATGACAATGACACCTCATTTATTTCTCTCTGCTCTTAGATCCTGAGATTCTAACACCATTTCCTAGTGGTAAGTCAAGATTTTCTAACTTCCTGGATGATACAGATTGATGGGTCATTTGCTGCTAATGTGATAGATATATCCCCAACCCTACAAACACTGCCAAACAGAATGGTTTTGTCTGAGGATCCCAGTGCTTTCACTTCACTCACAAATCTGTGCAGGTGTTTGGTTTATGATTTTATGTTAATGCACAGAGAAAGGCTCTGTCCTCCTCCCCATCCTTCTTTGTCAATGGAACTTCTTCCTGCTCCTCTTTCAAGCCTAAAATCTATTGTCATATTTTAGGAAAGATATCCCCAAATCCCACCCCACCCTGTTATATACTCTCAAAACATCATGAGAGTATACTGCTTCCTAGCACTTAGCATAGTTGCAAATCTCCACATAATTTTAGGTTAACATGACTGCTTCCTCCAGACTTGCAAACTAGAACCCAAACTCTGTGGCAGCCAGAGTTGGATTTGTCAGTTTAACCACAGTATCCACAGTGCTATCTATTCTGCCCTAGTGTGTGCTCAGTAAATGCTTATTACAAGGTGAAACAAATATGTTAATGCAGAATATGTTCCTTCTGCTAGCATGCAGTATTTTTGTATTTCCCCCAAAGACTGGCCACAGTTGCAACTAGTGAATGGGTCAGGCAGGTGTTCTGGGCGTGTGGAAGTTTTCTACCATGGCCAGTGGGGCAGGTTTTGCAATGACCAGTGGGACTTGAATGAAGCCGACGTGGTGTGCTGGCAGCTGCACTGTGGGTGTGCCCTTGCAGCCCCTACTGAGGCCCAATTTGGTGAAGGCAGAGGCGAATTTCTGCTGGATGATGTGGACTGTACTGGGAAAGAAAGTTTTTTGGGACAATGTCCACATGCCAGCTGGGGCCTGCATAACTGTGGTCCCAGAGAAGACGCTAGCATCATCTGTGCAGGTAGTGGTCACCTCTCCCTCCATAGGTGCCCCTCACATGACGGAGACTGCATCTCCGCTCACCCGACTGGCAGTGCTTGCACCTGTGTAATTGACCATCTCTGTCACTTGGGTGAGCCAAAAGTAAAAACACAGTGGTAATGTGAGAACTTCAACTTGAGCTCAGGAACTTATTGGCCACAAAATGTTGAAGTGGATTTTCACAGAGAAAAATAGTGGAAGATATTGATGGTACCGTTACAAAGACTAGATTTCAAAATGAATGCCGAAAGACAGCATGAGTCAACAGTGATGTGAATCACTGCCTGGGAGGGTTCTTTCTTCAGGTCACTGTGATGAACTAAGAGACAAAGGCTTTTCCCACTAAAAATTTGCAGTCAACCGAAGGTGACAAAACAAGGAGTTTGTAAACTAGAATAGCAATAGCTAGTCTTGATTGTGAGCTCAGGTTATGATTGCTAATCACAAGACTTTAACCAAATGGTCATCATCATGCTCAGTCTAGGACAGGCTTGAGATCCCTGTGTTGCAGCTGTGCTCTCCTGTGCATTGTGGGCTATTGTGCAGCATCCCTGACCTCTTCCCACTAATGACAGTAGCACCCCTACTCCTCACACTCTTGCTCAGTGTCCTTTGAGGGAGTAAATTGCCCCTGAGAACCATTGGCCTAGATATACAAACAAATTTCCACCAAACATGTGACTAACTTAGCATACTACCAGTGCCAACGGCATACGTTTGTGTGCCAGTGGGGACACAAAAGCAAATAATTTAGCAGGTCTACAGCAGTAAACTTGGTCACTTGCCAAAATTTTTAATTGTATTAAACCAGAAAGACTATCTAAATGATACTAATATTATTAAATAGCTTTTTAAGTCCATTCAAACAGCTCAAATTGTGTGTGTGTTTGCGTGTGTGTGTGTGTAAATGCTTATTGCAAGGTGAAACAAATGTGTGTGTGTGTGTGTGTGTGTGTGTGTGTGTGTGAGAGAGAGAGAGAGAGAGAGAGAGAGAATGAGTTTTGGTTTGTTTTTTCATTTAGCTTTTGCTTTTTTTCCAACCCTTTGATTTTTTTGAATTATTTGGAGTTTTGGCAGAGAATTCCATCAAAGTAGTCTAGTCTATAAAGCTACCACATTCCACCTAAGAGTTTCGTGTGTATGATTGGTGTTTTCTCCTCTTTGGAGGCATTATACGGTTTGCACAGTAGACACAGCAGACCCACAGTTGAATTGAACATGTGTTATTAGACACACTATGCTAAAAAAAAAATACATTTCATAGTTAATTAAGGTCACCTGAACCCCGGCAGTGAGAGTCAATGCTTTTATTTCTTGAAGTCATATTATTTCATTTTAAAATTAATTTTTATTTAAAGCATCTCTAGAGGCAGCTACCCTTTTCTAAGGTAGATTTTTTCTTTTCCTATATGTTAACAGAGGCTGAGTACTTAGAGCTTACTTCAGGTAAGTTCATGTTTTTGCTTTGCTGACTTGATATTTTTTTCATTCTAGAAGCTACTTGGGCAGGTAACAGGCAGATAATAAAGAGATAAATGGAATAAATGGTGGGAGGGATCAGTTTGCTATATATTGGCAGTCATTATTTTTCATTTCTACATTCCTGGGCCATTAAGATAAGCCTTCTGTTAAGTCAAAAATGCCATTGGACTGCTTTGTTCCGCAAGAATTAGCTTTATTTTCACTTCAGTCATGAGGGTTTTGGTTATTCTATAGTATTGCTATTTTCATTTTTCCAATGGAATAACTGTTAAAAGCATGATTCTTATCACCAAGATTTTTCAGGAAAATTGGTAAATTGTTTGTGTTGCTTACATTACCGTCTAGCATATATTCTTTCCTGCTATGTGGGGCTCAATGTGGCTCGGGAAG